>NC_057386.1:17008713-17375172 GCF_019320065.1 Cervus canadensis | reverse complement strand
TGCATTGGAGAAGGAAATGGCAACCCACTCCAGTGTTCTTGCCTGGAGAATCCCAGGGACGGGGGAGCCTGATGGGCTGCCGTCTATGGGGTCGCACAGAGTCGGACATGACTGAGGCGACAGCAGCAGCAGCAGCAGGAGGAGAAGGGAATGACAGAGGATGAGATGTTTGGATGGCATCACCAACTCAATGGACATGAGTTTGAGCAAGCTCTGGGAGATGGTGAAGGACAGGGAAGCCTGGCGTGCTGCAGTCCATGGGGTTACAAAGGGTTGGACATGACTGAGCTACTGAACAACAACAACAAAGAATGGAGAAGCAGAACTTAGTTCTCAAGTCACCTTTTCAACCCAATTCAGGTGGAGACACCATATATATAGGAGGATCAAGTTTAAAGGGAGTAAACTGGAAAGAGAGGGAGGAATGTCCATGAGTTGTCCAGCACAGGGCATGGTTTGGGCCAGTAACTGATGCAGTTCTCCTTTTCAGTCCTGTAGGGGCTTTGCCAGTTGTCACAGCAGTTGTCAACTGTCCTTGTGCTGCTGGATGTGTCATGTAGTATGATAACTCATCACAGTGAGTATATAATGAGGCTCAAGGTCTGCTGGAAGTCAAATCTTCCAACATCTTGGACCTAGTTGGTTATAACTGGTTTTTGTTTTTCTCTTTGCACTTCCTCCTGAAACCTAGGTGAGAGCAACTAGTTTTCATTTGAGAGAGAGGCAGCTGTATGATTCTGGAGCAACAGCCTCGATAATAATTGTGTCTCTTGGCTCAACACCCAAGAGGTGAACCCAGCTTTTAGGGAACACCAGTAACTGTTCCCACTTATAAGTGGCTATTGGGGCCAAGACAGGGATAGGTAGTCAGTTAGTCATGAGCCGGATGTTAAGGGGCCAAAGATTTGGCCCATAAATAAAGAGGGGGAATGTGGAGCCCTATACAAAGGTCACAGGTGTGGAGCCTTATATCAAGGTCACAGGACAAAAATTTCTAGAATTAATCAAGTCCCATAGCACCTGTTACCATGAGCCTCCTGGTCTAAACCAGGCAGTTCCCTGACCCCACGTTATGTAAAATACTCACCCTATTCAGTTCAGTTCAGTTCAGTCGTGTCCGACTCTTTGCGACCCCATGAACTACAGCACGCTAAGCCTCCCTGTCCATCACCAACTCCTGGAGTTTACTCAAACTCATGTCCATTGAGTCCATTGAGTTCAGGGTTGATTTCCTTTAGGACTGACTCGTTTGATCTCCTTGCAGGCCAAGAGATGTCAAGGGCTTTGGCATAGTCAATAAAGCAGAAATAGATGTTTTTCTGGAACTCATTGAGCCAGTGATGCCATCCAGCCATCTCATCCTCTGTCGTCCCCTTCTCCTCCTGCCTTCAATCTTTCCCAGCATCAGGGTCTCTTCAAATGAGTCAGTTCTTCTCATCAGGTGGCCAAATTACTGGAGTTTCAGCTTCAGCATCAGTCCTTCCAATGAATATTCAGGACTGATTTCCTTTAGGATGGACTGGTTGGATCTCCTTGCAGTCCAAGGGACTCTCAAGAGTCTTCTCCCACATCACACTTCAAAAGCATCAGTTGTTTGGTGCTCAGCTTTCTTTATAGTCCAACTCTCACATCCATACATGACTGCTAGAAAAACCATAGCCTTGACTAGATGGAACGTAGCTGGCAAAGTAATGTCTCTGCTTTTTAATATGTTGTCTAGGTCAGTCATAGCTTTTCTTTCAAGGAGCAAGTATCTTTTAATTTCATGACTACAGTCACCATCTGCAGTGATTTTGGAGCCCCCCCAAAAATAAAGTTAGTCACTGTTTTCACTGTTTCCCGATCTATTTGCCATGAAGTGATGGGACCAGGTGCCATAATCTTAGTTTTCTGAGTGTTGAGTTTTAAGCCAACTTTTTCTCTCTCCTCTTTCACTTTCATCAAGAGGCTCTTTAGTTCTTCTTCACTTTCTGCCATAAGAGTGGTGTCATCTGCATGTCTGAGGTTATTGATATTTCTCCCAGCAATCTTGATTCCAGCTTGTGCTTCATCCAGCCCAGGGTTTCTCACGATGTACTCTGCATATAAGTTAAATAAGCAGGGTGACAATATACAGCCTTGACGTACTCCTTTCCCTATTTGGAACCAGTCTGCTGTTCCATGTCCAGTTCTAACTGTTGCTTCCTGACCTGCATACAGATTTCTCAAGAGGCAGGTCAGGTAGTCTTGTATTCCCATCTCTTTAAGAGTTTTCCACATTTTGTTGTGATCCACACAGTCAAGGGCTTTGGCATAGTCAATAAAGCAGAAATAGATGTTTTTTCTGGAATTCTCTTGCCTTTTTGACAATCCAATGGATGTTGGCAATTTGATCTCTGATTCCTCTGCCTTGTCTAAATCCTGCTTGAACGTCTGGAAGTCCATGGTTCACATACTGTTGAAGCCTGGCTTGGAGAATTTTGGGCATTACTTTACTAGCGTGTGAGATGAGTGCAATTGTGCAGTAGTTTGAGCATTCTTTGGCATTGCCTTTCTTTGGATTGGAATGAAAACTGACCTTTTCCAGTCCTGTGGCCACTGCTGAGTTTTCCAAATTTGCTGGCATATTGAGTGCAGCACTTTCACAGCATCATGTTTTAGGATTTGAAATAGCTCAACTGGAATTTCCTCACCTCCATTAGCTTTGTTTGTAGTGATGCTTCTTAAGGCCCACTTGACTTCAAATTCCAGGACGTCTGGCTCTCGGTGAGTAATCATACCATTGTGATTATCTGGGTCTTAAAGATCTTTTTTGTATAGTTCTTCTGTGTATTCTTGCCACCTGTTCTTAATATCTTCTGCTTCTGTTAGGTCCATACTATTTCTGTCTTTTACTGTGCCCATCTTTGCATGAAATGTTCCCTTGGTATCTCTAATTTTCTTGAAGAGATCTCTAGTCTTTCCCATTCTGTTATTTTCCTCTATTGCTTTGCACTGATTACCCACACTATAACATCCTAGCCATCCTAATACCACCCTTCCAGTAGAATTTGTCTCTGTTTTAAGAACTTCCCTGGTGGCTCAGATGGTACAGTGTCTGCCTACAATGAGGGAGACCCGGGTTCAATCCCTGGGTCGGGAAGATCTCCTGGAGAAGGAAATGGCAACCCACTCCAGTATTCTTGCCTGGAAAATCCCATGGACAAAGCAGCCTAGTAGGTTACAGTCCATGGGGTCGAGAAGAGTCAGACACAACTGAGCGAGTTCACTTCACTCACTTCTTAAGGCTATAAATATTTGCAACTAGCCCTTGAAAGGGTTCAGCTCTCCCTTGAGCTGGCCTATTGTTCTGATCGCGTCTCTCACTCTAATAAACTGTAGTCTCTTCTCAAAAAGAAAAAAAAAAAACAAACAAAAAACCACCTGCCTGGCTGTTGGCATTGTGGTCTGCCACTTTTGAAATTGTCCAGGAGTGAGAACCACCTCATCTTTGGCTTTGGGCTTGATGAGTCTGACTGCTGAATGTGTTCACCAGGGTTAATTGTTGATCAGGAAGATTTGAAAGAAAGACATAGAGGCAAAGTATTCTCATTGCTAAACTCCTTTTTAAAATTAATTAATGCTTTTATTTTTAGCTGCTCTGTCTTCGTTGCTGCACATGGGCTTTCTCTGGTTGCAATGAGCGGGGGCTTCTCCCTAGTTGCTGTGAGGGGGCTTCTTGTGGTGGCTTCTCCTGTTGCAGCACACGGGGCCTAGCTGCCCTGCATCATGCGGGATTTTCCCAGGCCAGAGATCGAACCCGTGTCCCAGCACTGGCAGGTGGATTCTTAAGCACTGAACTACCAGGGAAGTCCCAGTGTTAAATTCACTTTAAACAAGATGGAAAGTAAGAGAGTTACTAGGGAAATCTGGTCACCTTGGCTAAAGGGCAGTATTTTTGGTCATAATTGGCACAGCAAGAGCCTCACCGGCTTGGCACAAGCATACCCTCCCCTCAAATGGAGCATGCAATGTCCCTTGGTTATTCTGATAGCGACAAGTCAAGGGACAAGGTAGGTGATTAAACAGTTATTTCCACTAGGGCATTGTAAGTAAAAAGAATAGTGTGGGAGACCCCTGTAAGTTAGTGATTACTCAAGAAAGCAAGGGTTTGCTTAACCACAAAACAAGCAGGCTCACTGAGCAAGAAAACCGTGTAACAGAAGCACAAGACATGCCCCAAACAATAAAACAATGGTGACGGGAGACCCACATCCTGCCCAGTGGGCTCAGTAATTTAATGACCCTGGGACATACTCTTTGCAAACATAAAAAACAATAATTTATGGAAATGTCACATTTCAAGTGAAAGACACTCATCGTAATGAGACCTGAAATAATTTTTCCATAGTGTCATGACAGTTCCAGCTTGACCACATAGGGACAAGAAAACTATGTCCCTGCCACCACCCCCTGGCCCTGCCCACCACACCACCATGAGATAGAGGAGGAACTAACGGTGGAAGTCTATTCATGAATGAGGAAGAAGATGGTCTTTTCCCCCTCCCCACTTTTCCTTCGATTATAAAACTGTAGCCCACTAAGTTCTTGGGGCAAGGCAACCTCTCACCACCCGCTTGTAAACCTCAAAAGCACCCTATTCTAATGAATCACTTCTTATCTATCACTTTGCCTCTCGCTGAATTCTTTCTGTTCTGAGACATAAAGAACCAGAGCCCTTCAAGCCCCCTGAAATGCCACCCAGCAATTTCAATTTCAGTGAATTTTTGCACGACTGCCATCTACAAAAGCTGTGGGAAACCCCTGGAATAATCTGTTGTCTGATTTTTCAGGAGCACTGATTGTCTGATTTTTCAGGAGCACTCCCACCTCTCAGTCCTCTCCTTCTTCCCAGGCTTCTCATCCTCTGTGCAAAGTCTGCAAGCTTGTCTTCCTCTCTTCCTCTTGCTCTATAAGCCTTTGTGAAACTGAATAAAGCCTTGAATCCTGGCAGGGGTTGGGGGGTTGGAGGGTTGGAGAGTGAATGGTGAGTGTGCATTCCCACGAAAAATTTTATGTGGACCATGACTACACCAGGCAGACTCCAGCCAGAAAAGGAACCTCACATTACCATGTAATTTGAGCAATAATAAAGGCACCCACCAAGTGTTAGACAAGAGAGCTCAAAAGGCATCCTGGAGGAGGTGACTCTTGATCTGAGCCTTCTTGTCAATAGAGGATCCCACATACCACAACTAAATATATCGCATGCTGCAGCAAAGACCTGTTGCCACCAAATAAATAAATATTAAAAGAAGAAGAAGGAGAAGAAGAAATGGCTGGTGGGTAGAAATGCAAGCTGAGCTCAGGGGAGGGTGGACCAAGAAGGGGAGGGGAAGCCAGGAAGTAAGGAAATGGAAAAGTCAGAGCAGGGGGTCGGGATAAAAGGGAAGATAAAGATAGATTACACCAGAGAGAAAGGGAGGAGGTGCGGACACAGTTGGAGACCAGGGCAAGGAGGGCTCAAAACATTTGCAAAGGCAGCTCATATCCTACTGGTCTGAAAGCTTAGATTTCTAGCACTATCCAGAGTTATCTGAAGCCAGATAGAAGAACTGCAGCCATCCAAATTCCCTGGGGACAGGTCCAACATATAGAACCCTGAACTCCACCCCTACTCTAAAGAATCACTACAAGACAGGGTCCAAAAATTTGGGCTTGATCATCCCTCTTGTCTTCTGCCCTCACCTCTGATGGATGTGAAGCATAATAAAATGTGAGAATCTCTGCCCCAACCTTGGAGATGAAGGGTAAGGGTTTAACATTTGTGGAAAATAGAAGCTCCTACTGTTTGCCAGGATGGAATTGTGATCTGCTCTTACCAAGCACTTGGGAGGTAGGCGTCCTTGTTATGCCCATAGTATTGCAGGAAGGGGGCCTCCTTTCAAGGTCTGAGAGTGAGGTCTTGTCTAACAGTCGTAGACGAATTGTCCAAAGAAGAAGACATGCTAACAAAGCAAGAGACTTTATTGGGAAGGGGCGCCCCAGCAGAGAGCAGTAGGGTTAGAGAATCCAGGAGAACTTCTCTGCCATGCAGTTCACAGTCTTAGGTTTTATGGTGATGGTGTTAGTTTCTGGGTTGTCTCCACCCAGTCATTTTTTTGATGATTTATTTTTATTTATTTGGCTGCTCTGGGTCTTAGTTGCGGCATGTGGTATCTTTAGCTGTGGCGCGCAAACTCTCAGTTGCAGCATGTGGGATCTATTTTCCTGACCAGGGACTGAACCCGAGCCCCCTGCATTGGGAGTATGGAATCTTAGTCACTGGACCACCAGGGAAGTCCCTCTGGCTGATCATTCTAACTCAGGGTCCTTCCTGATGGCATGCACATTGCTCAGCCAAGATGGATTCCAGAGAGAAGGATTCTGGCAGGTTGGCAGGACATATGGACGGGCGTCTCCTCTCTCCTTTTGACCTTTCCCAACTTCTTCCTGGTTGGTGGTAGCTTGTTAGTTTCATGTTCCTTCCCAGGACCTCCTGTTGTAAGATAACTCATGCAAGTGGTTATTATTGGGTCTGGCCAGGGAGGATGGTTTCGGTCAGTGCTTCCCCTAACAACTGTACAAATAAGAAAGGAGGCTTAAGAGAGGTTAAGTGACTTGGGGCCCAAGGCCACACAATGAATAAACAGCAGAAGCCGCATTCTCTCCCAGCTCTTTCTGATTCTGGTTGGTGAGGAAGCATAGTTCAGTGGCACAGCAAGGGAGCTTTGGAGTCAGGAATGCTTAGTTTTGAATCCCATACTGTTTGCTGATAGTAAATAGATGGACATGTGTGCTCAGTCGTGTCCGACTTTTTGCGACCCTGTGAATTGTAGCCTGCCAGGCTCCTCTGTCCGTGGAATTGTCTAGGCAAGAATACTGGAGTGAATTGCCATTTCCTTCTCCAGGAGATCTTCCTGACCCAGGGACCGAACCTGCATCTCCCATGTCTCCTGCACTGGCGGCGGGTTCTTTACCACTGAACCACCTGGGAAGCCCAGGTGTTTGCTAAGCTTTCCCTAAAACAGTCCAGGGTTCAGGGCCATCCAATGAGCATGAAGCTAGGACAACTGCCACAGTGTTGTTAATTTTCATAGGTCCCTTGAGATATCACTGAAAATGAAACTTCTAAATTGAGTTTTATTGATGTTTAGAAAGGAGAAGTAAGTCACAACATCCTCTGACCCCTTAGCCTCAGGCAGAGTGGTCTGGAATGTGTGACTTCAGGGAAGTTCCTAAAACCGACTGAGCCTCAGTTCCTCATCTGTAAATTTGGGAAAACGTCAGATTAAATAAGATAATATCATTAAGATTGTTTCTGGTCTGTAGGAAGCACTGGAAGATGACTAGCTATTATTACAATTTGGTAATTCTTCTGAGACACCAGGGAAGCCCCAGAATACTGGAGGAGGTAGACTATCCCTTCTCCAGGGGAACTTCCTGGCCCAGGAATCAAACCAGGATCTCCTGCATTGCAGGCGAATTCTTTACCAGCTGAACTACCAGGGAAGCCCAAGGCAATTCTTATCTTCCCAGTCCAGTCAGGCCCCTGCCTTTCACTGCTGTTCTGAGCACTGGAGTGAGATCTTTTCTTCTTTGGATCCCAGATATATTCTTACTTGGCATCAGGTTAAAATCATGAAACAGGTATTACTGCAACCATCTCTTTCAACAATGGAATAGCTGGTGTTTTCCCAGGTTCTGTAGTAGGGAACTGATTCTTCCCACTCTCTCTCTCTCTCTTTCTCTTCGTTTTGGCCACGTGGCATGGCTTGCCAGATCCTAGTTCCAGGACCAGGGATCAAACCTGCACCCCCTCTAGTGGAGCCCTAACCACTAAACCACTAGGGAATTCCACTTCCCACTCTTTTTAAAAATGGATTTAAATTTTTAAATTATTTGTCAATTATACCTCTTATTGGAAAAAAAAAAGTCACCAAGTAATGAACTGAAAAAAAAAAAACCAACAAAAATTGTATTATATGCAGTTTACATTCAGATAGTACTAAGTGAAATGAAATGGTGATGAAACACAAGGACTAAAAAAAAAAAGAAAGAAACACAAGGACTTATAGCAGTTCCTTGCCCCAGACCAGGTCCTTGCCCACCTTTCTGAGCCAGCTCACTGGGCCTAGGTACCTCTACGGAGCAGGTTTTAGATCAATCTTCTGCTGTTTTTCTCCATTTCTCTTTGCACATCTAGTTCTTATTTATCCATTTTAGACTCTGTCTATCGAATTCCTAGTTGCCACTGGCAAGGAGTTGCCACCCCCAAACTATTCTTGAGACTTAGTTATGTCACTGTCTCCAGATAATTAATAGTGTTTACAGGGAATTCCATGGTGGTCCCGTGGTTAAGACTCAGATCTTTCACTGCCCAGATTCGGTTCAATCCCGGTCATGAAACCATGTGACTCAGATTGGGATTTGAACTCAGTCTTTTAACTGATATCACACACCTCATCTCAGGACTTAATGAAGCTCGGTTTCTTGATGTCATCACAGAAAGAATTCAGTGAGAAACAAAGTGATAGATAAGAAGTGAATTTATTCAGAGAGAAACCCACTCCACAGACAGGGCCATCTCAGAAGGCGTGAGTGGCAGTGGAGTATGGGGTTGTTCAGTTCTTTTTTTTTTTTTTAAATGAAGGATGTGGCATTTATTTTCTTTTTCTTTTTTTTTTTCATTTATTTTTATTAGTTGCGAGGCTTAATTAGCTTTACTAGTATTGTAGTGGTTTTGCCTGCCATTGACATGAATCGCCATGGATTAACATGTGTTCCCCATCCTGATCCCCCTCCTACCACCCCCTCCCCATGCCCATCCCTCTGGGTCTTCCCAGCTGCACCAGCGCTGAGCACTTGTTCCATAGCATCCAACTTGGGCTGAGTGATCTGTTTTCGCCTTGATAGTAATATACTGTTTTCAATGCTATTTCTCTCAGAACATCCCACCCTCGCCTTCTCCCACAGAGTCCCAAATCTGGTTCTGTACATCTGTGTCTCTTTTTTCTAGATGTTTGCATATCTAGGATTATCATTACCATCTTTCTAAATTTCATATATATGCATTAGTATACTGTATTGGTGTTTATCTTTCTGGCTTACTTCACTCTATACAATGTGCTCCAGTTTCATCCATCTCATTAGAACTGATTCAAATGAATTCTTTTTAAATGGCTGAGTAATATTCCATGGTGTATATGTACCATAGCTTCCTTATCCATTCATCTGCTGATGGGCATCTAGGCTGCTTCCATGTCCTGGCTATTATAAACAGGCCTCGTGAATGAACATGTGGGGTACATGTGTCTCTTTCAGATCTGGTTTCCTCGGTATGTATGCCCAGGAGTGGGATTGCTGGGTTATATGGCAGTTCTATTTCCAGTTTTTAAGGAATGTCCACACTGTTCTCCATAGTGGCTGTACTAGTTTGCATTCCCACCAACAGTGTAAGAGGGTTCCCTTTTCTCCACACCCTCTCCAGCATTTATTGCTTGTAGACTTTTGGATAGCAGCCATCCTGACTGGCGTGTAATGATACCTCATTGTGGTTTTGATTTGCATTTTCTCTGATAAATGAGTGATGTTTGGAGCATCTTTTTTCATTGTGTTTGTTAGCCACCTGGTATTGTCATTCTTTGGCAGAAATGTCTGTTTAGTTCTTGGCCCATTTTTTGAATTTGGGTCATTATTTTTCTGGGAATTGAGCGCAGCGAGTTGCTTGTATATTTTCTGAGATTAATCCTTTGTCTATTGCTTTCGTTGCTATTATTTTCTCCCAATCTGAGGCTGTCTTTTTCACCTTATGCATTTATAGATTTCCTTTGTTGTGCAAAGCTCTTTAAGTTTCATTAGGTCCCATTTGTTTAAAAAAGACTTTTTTCCATTATTTTGGGAGGTGGGTCATAGAGGATCCTGCTGTGATTTATGTCGGAGAGTGTTTTGCCTATATTTCCTCTAGGAGTTTTATAGTTTCTGGTCTTACATTTAGATCTTTAATCCATTTTGAGTTTATTTTTGTGTATGGTGTTAGAAAGTGTTCTAGTTTCATTCTTTTACAAGTGGTTGACCAGTTTTCCCAGCACCACTTGTTAAAGAGGTTGTCTTTTTTCCACTGTATATTCTTGCTTCCTTTGCCGAAGATAAGGTGTCCATAGGTATGTGGATTTATCTCTGGGCTTTTTATTTTGTTCCATTGATCTATATTTCTGTCTTTGTGTCAGTACCATACTGTCTTGATGACTGTGGCTTTGTAGTCGAGCTTGAGGTCAGGCAGGTTGCTTCCTCCAGTTCCATTCTTCTTTCTCAAATTGCTTTGGCTATTTGAGTTTTTTTTGTATTTCCATACAAATTGTGAAATTATTTGTTCCAGTTCTGTGAAAAATACCATTGGTAGCTTGATAGGGATTGCATTGAATCTATAGATTGCTTTGGGTATTATAGTCATTATCACAATATTGATTCTTCCAATCCATGGACATGGTATATTTCTCCATCTATTTGTGTCCACTTTGATTTCTTTCATCAGTGTTTTATAGTTTTCTATATATAGGTCTTTCGTTTCTTTAGGTAGATATACTCTAGGTACTACTTTAGGTAGGTATACTCTAGGTACTACTCTAGGTTGATATACTCTAGGATACTTTAGGTAGATATACTTATAGGTAGATATAAGTATTTTATTCTTTTTGTTGCAATGGTGAATGATATTGTTTCCTTAATTTCTCCTTCTGTTTCCTCATTGTTAGTGTATAGGAATGCAAGGGATTTCTGTGTGTTAATTTTATATCCTGCAACATTACTGTATTCATTGATTAGCTCTAGTAATTTTCTGGTAGAGTCTTTAGGGTTTTCTATGTAGAAGATCACGTCATCTGCAAACAGTGAGAGTTTTACTTCTTCTTTTCCTATCTGAATTCCTTTTATTTCCTTTTCTGCTCTGATTGCTGTGGCCAATACTTCCAAAACTATGTTGAATAGTAGTGGTGAGAGTGGGCACCCTGAGGTTGTCAGTTCTGTAGGGCTGGGTACTTTGATAGGATAATGAGTGGGAGGAGTATTCCAGCCACTTTGAGGAAGGGGTGGAGATCTCCAGGATCGAGGCCACTGTCTGCTTTCTGACTTTTATGGTCAGCCTTGGGACTGTCATGGGGCCTGTCCGAGTGTCATTTAGCATGCTGAAGTGTTGCAATGAGCATACACTGAGGGTCAAGTTCTAGTGGAAGTCAATTTGCCTGCCATCTTGGGCCTAGTCGGTTCTAACCAGTTTATGTCCTGTCCTCCCACTGTGTCATTCTTTTAAAGATTGTTCCCTGCCCTCTTCCTGTCTTACCCCCATTCCCTCCTTCACTGACCTGGATACAGGTTACAAGCAGGATCCCTGTTCCCTGTTACACCAGTTCTCAAACTCATTCAGGAGGCAGGGTGTTTGTAAAACAGGAGGGACGGGGGCAGGGCACAACCTTTAAAAGAATGACATAGCTCTTGAGGGCTTATTTTGCGAAATGACCACATGTCATTTGACCTGGAGGGGAGTTCATGCCTTTTGAGACATTCTGTCTATGGAATGTGTATCTCTCTAAATAAATCTACTTTTTACCCATCATTTTGCCTTTCACTGAATTCTTTCTGTGATAAACATCAAGAACCTGAGCTTCATTAAGTCCTAGGGCCAGTTTTGTGCTGCTGCTGCTGCTGCTACTAAGTCACTTCAGCCATGTCTGACTCTGTGCGACTCCATAGACGGCAGCCCACAAGGCTCCCCTGTCCCTGGGATTCTCCAGGCAAGAACACTGGAGTGGGTTGCCATTTCCTTCTCCAATGCTTGAAAGTGAAAAGCGAAAGTGAAGTCGCTCAGTCGTGTCCGACTCTTAGAAACCCCGTGGACTGCAGCCTACCAGGCTCCTCCGTCCATGGGATTTTCCAGGAAAGAGTACTGGAGTGGGTTGCCATTTCCTTCTCCACCAGTTATGTGAACTCAACTCAAAGACAGTGGGTTCAAGTCCCAGTGTAGCTTCTGGCTGGGTTCAAGTCCCATCTGAGTTGTGTAGTTTCAGCAGGCAAGAGCAGCCCCAGGGCATGGGGCCATCTTGGAAACTGAGAGCAGCCATGGGAGAAAAACCCCACACAGAGTGTGGGCCATCTCAGAAGGCAAGAGGCTCAAGGTCTACCAGCAGTCAAATCTTCTGCCATCTTGGACCTCACTGGTTCTAGCCAGTTTTGTCCTATATTCAAGGACTATGTTGTTCTTTTAGAGATTGTGCCCTGCCCTCTTCCTTCCTGTCTCACTTGGAAGGTGTGCATTGTTCAGAACAATTCTTTGTTATAGAACTACGAATGACCTTATCAACAGGTCCTATGGCTGCTGTTTATTGATCCGGAATAAAATCATGATCATCTGAATTTATTTCTCAGGAAAAATAATGCTGTCAGCCAGTGCTTGACAGTAGGTTGTTTTTCCTTTAACATCCCCTGGCTACTTCACGTTGTTGTCTATGAGTTCACAAGAGCAGAGAGATGGTGGCAGGAACTAAATATTTACACTGTGAAAAAAAATTAAATGTGAAATCATAACATCTATTAGCTTACTTTGTTTTATGCTGATTGCAAAGTAATATCCTGAGAATCACTGTCCTGGTATGGTGACCCTATGTGGAGATTTCTAAATCCCAGTTGTTGTTTTTAATTTAAGTACTTCATACAAAGACATGACAAAAAATGCAAAAGGTACAAGAGGGAAGATGGTGCTGCAGCTTCCCAGTTTCCTTCTCTGAAAGCAACTACCATTACCATTTTCTTCTGTGTCCTGGACATATTCTGTACCAGCATCATCCAACAGAACCATGATGATGGAAACAGTCTATCTGCGATGTCCAATATGGTGGCTGTTAGCCACATGTGACGTCGGAGCCGTGGGGGCTCTGATGAACGATCTCATTGTTCTTAAAATTGTCTTTAAGTCCACGTGGACCCCTTTTGTATTATTGCACTTTTGTATTATTTATTTATTTGGCCATGTGTTGTGGCTTGCAAAATTTTAGTCCCCACTCAGGGATTGGACTCGGGGCCCATGGCAGTGAAAGCACCGAGTCCTAACCACTAGACAGCCAGGGAGTTCCCTAGGGTTGTGCTATTTTTTTTCCCCCCAATCTGCATCATAATTTAACCAAGGTGCAGGCATAACTAGAAATGTACTGTTTTATTTCTTTTTAAAGATTTTTTGATATGGACTATTTTTTTCCAAGTCTTTATTGAATTTGTTACAGTATTGCTTCTGTTTTATGTTTTGGCCCCAAGGCATGTGAGATCTTAGCTCCCTGACCAGGGATTGAACCTGCACCTCCTGCATTGGAAGGTGATTTCCTACATCACCTCCTGCATTGGACCACCAGGGAAATCCCCAGGATTGTGCTTTTAGACAGTCTTCCTCTTAGGATATTTCAGGCAATGAGAATCTACCCAGTTTCAAATGGCATCTAGAGAAAGACATTTCACTACCCTGTTTTGATGTTTACTCTGTACAAACACTTTTTTCTGTGAGGTCCCTTCAGGCAGCAGTGGATACAGAATTCAGTATCAGCCAAATCTGCGTACAAAACCCACCTCCAAACTGCATAGTCCCTTTGCAGCTTGTGGAACAAATACGTAGCATCACATGCTGACCTTTAGGAGCTCAGTCTGTATTTCACAAGGAATCATATGGGGAGAATGAAGAAATGATCTAACAGTCACTCAAGAATATCCCTGAATCATCGCTGGGGGCAGGGCCTGCTCTTATACTTTGCGGATGGGAAGAGGATGTGATTCTTGCCTTGTCAGGGTTCCTGACATAATAGAGAAAGTGTTTGGGTCTACACATGGATGGACAGTGACTTTCACAATGCTCCATTTATAGGTGACACCTTCGAGAGTGGAAGGTGTGCATTCTGCAAAACCCTTTCTTCTGCTACAGAACCAGGACTACCCTTACCAACAGGCCCTATGGCAGCTGTTTATTGATGCAGAACAAAATCGCAATCATCTGCATACATCCCAAACCAAGACTCACCACATCCCGGGATGGATAGAATTATTAGCCCTGATCCCTTATCCCTACCTCTATACTCATCTCACTGCGGGTGGAGTGGACTGTCCAGTCCCTGGGCTCGGGCTTGGTCATGTGACTTGCTTTGGCCCATAGAATGGGCAAAAATGAGAGTGTGGCAGTTTCACTTGGGCAGCTGCTACCTCTTCAGCCTGGGCCTCAGGATAAACACGCTTGGAAAAGAGCTACTTCATCTGGTCTGCAGACCAGCAGTGAGGAGCAGAGTGGACCCAGCCAGCAGAACATTAAACCACAGCTGCCCCAGCCAACTGCAGATCATGAGAATTGCTATCTTAACCCACTGAGGTTGGGATGGGTTTATTACATAGCATTATTGTGGCAATAACTAACTAATACATGTGCACACTCTTTTATTAGATATGAGTTAAGCCGCTGCAGTAGAGACCCTACACAATATTGAGTTAAATAAGAAAGACATTTATTGACCTTTTGTGTAAGAATATGGTTAAGCAGCCAGCGTTAGTTTGGCGGCTCATGTGTTGGGGAGCCAGGCTCCACCATTCTCGCTGTAGCCCTCTTCCACCTGCAGCCTTCGTATTGTTCACAGATAGGTGGTAATTTTCCTGAAAGTCCAAACACGCCACAGGGTGGCGCCAAACCCTCTTTCCTACATTACCCTCCAACCTTATCACCTCCATCACCTCAACCATCTGTAGCCTCACCCTGAATTATGTTTCCACTCCTGCTCCAGGCTTCGGGGCCTGTCCTTTTCTTGGATGGGTGCGCTCCTACTATGTCTGCAAGCTGCTGCTCCAATGCCCTCCCCCAGGGGGTCTCGACAGCATCTCACTCTCACCAGAAGCCAGGCCTGGTGCTCCCCAGGAGTGAGAGGTCCTGACCTCCTTGGGGAGTGGGAGGGGTGGGCAGAGATGTCCATTCTGCCTCCCAGTCATCCTAGGAGCCGACCTCTCCCACCGTCAAATCCCTGCTGACCTCTGGCCCTGAAAAAGCCAGAGAACCTCTGCATCCCACACCTCCCTGACCCCCTTGCTTCCACAACTCAGCACTTCAGTGAACACAAGAAGCAGGGGGACCCCTGCTTCAGAGGCTGACAGAGGCTGGAGGAGTGGGCATGTGGGTTTGAGGGTGACAGACTCTATCCTGGACTAAATTCTAGCCAGGCTCCTCTGTGCCTCCCTCTAGATTCAACCTTGGCCCATAAAGACTTGAACAAACACCAACATAGTTTCTACCAGCTCAAGGCCACAGCTCTAGGATGACTCTAGCCCCTCTTAAAGTGCCTGCCTGGAAAAACTCCAGGCTGCCTAAAGAATTTACTGTTTGTTTCAGCCAACACCTGAAGCTAGGGACTTTTGTCTCTCAGCTGCTGGGACAGGGTCGGAGCCCACCTCTGATAAGTGTCAGTTATCCAGCACAGATGGGTTTCACGTACAAGACCAATCTTTCATCCTTAAAACATAAGCTCTTGTCCTTTCAGTTCTTACTTATCTGCACCCACTGCACAAGCCCTTCAGTTGCATCAAAACCTCTGGTCTGGTACCCCATTTTCTTCCAGTTCCTACTTGGTCTACATCCCCATGTTGATCTCTTGGCCTGACTACTTTTAGGCCACCATCAAAGTACTCTTTATAGAACTCAAGCTTGGTCGTGTCTCTTTTCTCTGCTCAAAACATTATGGTCTGTGCTCTGTTTGGTCAGGTCCTTTTCCAGGCCCTTCAGGACTGGTTCCCTGCTCACCTGCACAGCCTCATCTGCTGCCCTTTCCCCGTTGAGCTCTATGCTTGGGAACACCAGACTGCACCTGCTTCAAGCTCCCCCGAGATTTCATGCTTCTGACCTCTGTACTGTCCTCCATCTGGAATGCCCTTCCTTCATCTTGTCCTCCTAAGAAGCTTCTATGTGGCTTTCTTCCTCTTCCTCTCCTCCAAGCCACCCTTCACATTTACTCCTTTCCAGTCAACCAGGAACTGAACCACTTGGTCCACTGCCACTGTCTTGCCAACACACCGTCTTCTCTGTGTATCTTCAGGTGTCCTGGCCTCCTGTTAGGCTTAGGGTCCCTCGCGGCAGTGACTTTGTCCTAATCAACTCTTTCCCCAGCACCAGGAGCAGTGTCTGGCTCATAGCCCAGGCCCAACTCAAGTTCTCCCTTTTTCATGGACTCTCCCTAGCTTCCTAACCTTCCCTCCTCTGAGTCTTAACAACTTTTCTCTATCAGTTTTGCCCTAATCATACATGGTCTCATTGCATTAACTTTTAAAAAATGGCTAATTTCTCTGACAGATTTCATCAGAATCAGTGAGACTTTTCATTCATTTGGTAGCTATTGGCCTTGTGTCTCCCTCTCTCCTTCTGTCACTCAGCTCTCAATAAGGAGCTGGGCTCTGTGCTGGCTTGTCCATCACGTGATGGTGACAGAGGCAGCCCTAGGCAGACAAGCTTTGTACCACCTGACGCTGGGCACTCTTCCCACTTTCAAGCTGTCTCCAGGGATGTGTGCCTGATCCAAGGAGAGAGACATCTCACTCACAGGCTGGCCAGGTGATGTCTCTGGGCTCTGGCAAAAACACTGCCCAGTCTAGGTCAGAGGACAAGATGGTTGGATGGCATCATCGACTCAATGGACATGAGTTTGAGCAAGCTCCGGGAGAGGTGAAGGACAGGGAAGCCTGGCGTGCTGCAGCCCGTGGGGTCACAGAGAGTCAGACACGACTGGGCAGCTGAACAACGGCAGCCACCTTTAGGTTAAGTTGGACAAAGCAGACTTTTACTCTCGGGAATTTTAATTTAGAAAACTGGTAAGGTAGCATGTGAGACCAATATAAAATCGTGCAAATTTGAGGTAGTGTGATACAAAAAAATGATATGTAAACCTTACTTTTTTTTTTTTTTTTAGACAAAAGCCGTTTAATTGACAGTATACAACTTTCCAAAATATATTTTTGTAAGAAAATGGCAATAAGTAATAATTTTTACAAACAGGTTTCTTAGTAAATTCCAGTGTACTTTAGACTCCTGTCCACTAAGACACAGCTCCTCCAGTCTCCTGAGCAAACTCTTTTAACATTCACTAATTTTTTTAAAAAGACGTGGAGTACATAGTAATCCCCTCCTGTGACTCAGGGTAGGGTTTTCGCCAAATTTGAGTTAATCAGCTAATGACAATGATGAAAACCATTGCTTTACTTTCGCCCCCCTCTGCCTTCCCATCTTGTTCCCTTTGATCCTTAGTCCTATATGTAGAAACTATTCAAAACTATTCTTGGCAGAACACAATTGTCCATTTAAGTCTTAGACCTAAATAAGCCACAGACCAGTAAGGTTCCTGATTTTGTCTTCATGCTCTCCCTACCCTTGCTGCCGATCTCCTTGGTATCACTCTGCTGCCTGCCCTTAATTAGCAGGCCTTAATTTGTTGGTTTCTTCCTGAGGCACACAGCACTGGACAGTTTTCCAGTCCAGGTTTTAAGCCTGTTTTCTGTCACTAAATATGTGAGTTTCGCCAGGTCACTTTATCTTTCTGGGCTTCAGACTCTTCTTCTGTTAAAAAAATAAAGATTGGACTGGGTTCTAAAACCCTTCTTCCCCACCAGGTTGCATACTGACTACAACCCTTATTGTAACATGCTGGGACTTTACAGGGAGGGGATGAGGACCATATTTAAAAATAAAAATGCCCAGTCTGCAAGACAAATACTTCATCATCAGCCTATCTCGTATTTCATTTTTCATTGAAGAAAAACAAAAGCTTGTTATTTCTAGTAAAATAGACATTTACATTCCTGTTTAGAGGGAAAAAAGCCTTCTCTCATAACAAAGGTTTTTTCGAAGTATAGTCACTCAAAGCAGTGCAGGGTGGATTAACATGTGGCTGTTGTATTTACATTATCAAAAAATACGTATATGTGTATCAGCTGGAACTGGTTTTTCAAAGTTTCTCCAGTATATTGTCAAAAAGATAAATGCTTAAGAAGTGATTTAAATAAACTTTCTGCTAGCTTTCCTTATCAAGAAGGGAAAGAACAGTCTTGCATCTAGACTAAACCCGTATCTTGTCCTATGACGCAAAAGAATATTCTGTGCCCCCTTCATAAGCATTGCTGCGTCTGTCCCCCCTGACATGAGAGTGTGCTTCCCCCTGGATCTCGTCCAGTCATCAGATTCATGGTTTCTGAACGAGTGTGCTACCGAAATAAAATAGTTTATTATAATCTCTGGCACAACTTGTTTCAAGTCAATGCTGAATTCCCAGCTTTCTTCTCTCTTCTCAGCCCCAGAATCTGAATTAACCAGATAGCATCAGAGACCAGCAAAGATGTGGGAAGAAGATGACCACTACAGATGCATGGCGATATGGTCTTTGACATAGGTGGCAAGAGCAAGCCAGGGCAAGTTGCCCAGAAGGCTAGAACAATACAGTTCAGATGCACCCAAAGAAGGAGCCTCTGAGCCAGCCCAGAGCTTGTCAAGGCTGACTCTGGACAGAGCCACAGTCATTCCTCTTGACCAAGCCTCATTTTTACTCTCTGGTTCTTGCCAGTCACCTTCTCGCTCCCCAAGAGGCCTGTGGGTTATGGCCTTTGATTGGTTTCCAGAATGTATTTGCTGTCTCTGTCTAAACCTGGCTGGTGAAATGAGACCCAGAATCAGCAAAGGAGTAATCCAGGCTGGCCTGTCCCATGGTGGCCATGATAGAAACCCACTGGGTAGAAAGAACCAAATGTTGGGTAGGAAAGAAGCAAACAGATCTTTTCCCAGTGAGACAGCATTTTCCTCTGCTGCTGCTGCTGCTAAGTCACTTCAGTCATGTCCGACTCTGTGTGATCCCATAGACGGCAGCCCACCAGGCTCCCCCTTCCCTGGGATTCTCCAGGCAAGAACACTGGAGTTGGTTGCCATTTCCTTCTCCAAAAAAAATGATATGTAAACCTTACTTTATGTACCAACTTTGAAATAATGAAAATGTCCCCAGATAGGAACCTGGAGCTATGGGGAATCCTGGTCCGTGCTTTGGGAAGCCCAGCAGCGCAAGGATCTCTCCCCCTGGTCTTGTCAACTCCCTGTCTTTGTGTCTACCTCTCTTACTGAAATCAACCTCTCTTTCATTACAGAGTTTTGAGCGGACCTGGGGACTTTCTGCTCTTGTGAACTGATAGTGCAACCAAAGCCCCTAGTATAGTACCTGGTGCATAACAGGTGCTCAGTAAATAGCAGCCGCCTCTTCCCTAATTATCATCATCACTGTTATTGACTCTTTGGTGGCAACCAAGGATTCTATACTTCTCTCACCCCTATTGGAATCTAGCCGTTCTGCGCTACAACCCTAACACACCTTTGGACGTGTGGCCTGGGGCACTTGAGCAGGTAACCTACGTTCTTTTGTATTTTATTTATTTCCTTGTTTGTTTTTGGCTGCACTGGGTTTTCGCTGCTGCACGTGAGCTCTCTGTAGCTGAGGAGCACAGCTTCTCTTGTTGCAGGGCACGGGCTCGAGCGCGTGGGCTTCAGGAACTGAGTGGCGCACAGGCTTAGTTGCCCCACAGCATGTGGGATCTTTCCGAATCAGGGATTAAACCCGCGCCCCCCGCACTGAGGGGTGGATTCTTAACCACTGGACCCTCAGGGAAGTCCAGGTTACCTACATTCTTCAAACCCTGTTTCCTATCTGTCAAACGAGGATAACAAGATATGTTTCCATGGATCATTGGGCTAGATAAGAACATAAAATGCCTAACCCAGGGCTGGGCACCACACCAGCAAATAGAACATGCTAGCTGCTGCTGCTTCCTATTATTAGTATTATTGGTCATGCACTTTAAAGAAAGTAAATACTCGTTGGCTGAAGTTACTACCCAGAGAAAACATTTGTTTTTCATTCTTGGTGAGAAACTTTGGGAGATGACCTGGACAGGCACTGAGAAAACAGATGTCTTCATGCAGCATCAGGGAACTCATAAACCAGAAGAAACGGGTGGGCTGATCACTTTGCTTGAAACCCCACCCAACTAGCAGAACCTGCTGGGCTCTCAGGCCCACTGCTCCTCTGGGGGACTGTGTGCCCTCATCCCACGGTTTGCACCATTCTTCACCTCGGGTTATTAAAGCTCCGACGCTATCTGTGGTCATTTTGGTAGATTATCAAATCTTATTCATTCAGAATTTCTTTTGCTCATTAATGCATTTCTTTCTCCCTGACTTACTAAATGTGATCAATTAACGATTTTCTTTGCAGAAGGACTGGAAAAGCCTTTGCACCTTCCCCACATAGCACTGTCATCACAGCATCACTTGGAGTCAAGGCAGCCCTGGGCACGTGTTGGCTGAGGCAGGAGTGGGTTTGGTTTGGTGCTGGAGGGAGCCAAGCAGCACATGACTGACCCTCTAAGGGGTCAAGAGAGGCTGGGGCCTGAGGAGGACCATCTTGGGTGCGCTCACGTGTTTTTCTTTATCCTGCCCCTCTGGCCCCTCCCTGCTAGCTATTCAAAGACTCAGATTTTTTTTTTTTTTTTTTTGCTTTTTAAAGAAAAAATACAACCCAATGTGCATTTTCCACCAGCTTGAAGGGGTGGAGAACCCCCTACCGAGACAGGGAACATGTGTTCCAGTACATGAGTTTGAGAGCTTGGGAGAAAGTCAGGCCTAGGTCCTGTGGTGGAGGGTGGCCCAGTGATCCAAATATTCTGTCAGCCCCAGCGAGTGACGAGAGAGAGGCTGGAAGTGGATGATCCTCCGTGAGCAGGAGGTCAAGTGTGTTGTAAATAACTTGTACTTGATGAACCAGAAGAGAGAGCACCAGAGAAAACTGTTATTTGATTTAATGATCTATGCCCCCTGAGGATGACCTGTTTTCCAGTTCCCAGGGGCTGGTTATACTGGGGAAACAAGGGATGGAAGCCCCGCTCCATCCTTGTATTTATCCTCTTCTGCCCGCGTTTCCTCTGATGGAAGTTCTGGCCGCCCTGAGGGATTCTAGTTTCAAAAAAAAGAGCTCTGCTTTTTTCTTGCAGGCCCTTGATAGTGGTACATAAATACTCAACTATTGACATTTTAATTCCTTACCACATGGTTAGAATTGGTTATGGATTTATACATTTTAATATGAGAAAAATAAGTATTTTACAAGTGATGCTGAGAAGCCAGTACTAGAAAATAAAATCTGCAGGTGGCCTGTGGCGGGACGGGGCTCACTCTGTGGCGGTGTCGGCGGCTGCCTCACTCTCCTCACCCTCTGGCTCTTCAGCAGCCGAATCTGTAGCCGGAGGCTCCTCTGTCGGTGCTTCAGTGGTCCCCCTGGGATGAGAAAAAGAGTGCCAAGGTGTTTAGTCTCGAAAGGGGCAATCACACTTTTCATTATTTCCTCATCTGAGGCGAGAAGTGTAAATCGTCCCCTATTGTTTACCCCGCATCCTTATTGAAAATCTCATCCTCTTCCGAAGATTCCTTGTCATGCAGCTTCTGCGCCATGTTTTTCTTGCGCGTGGCGTTGAGAGGCCTGTACATGTCCCGAAGCCAAAGTGGCCGCCGCCTCCAGAAAAAGCCCTCCTGGGACACAGAGAGCGACGTGTTAGTTCTGCTTCTCCCCTGCTTCCTCTGGCTACAGCACTTCATCCTTCCCAAACCCACCTGACTCTCACTTGTCCCTGAGCTCCTCTTACGCAGCAGAAATCCGAAAAAGCCCCTTGGAGGAAAGCATACACGGTTAGTGTCAGGTGCCACTTTCCATCTCTCACAGTGTATTTGCTCTGGTCTTACCAGGACTAAATGGGACTTCAGTCAGCAATCACAATAAGCAAAGTCACCACAGACCTGGGGTCTTGAGAATCACTCCATGCTGGCCTTCCAGAAGCTCTCCAGGTCTGTCCAAAATGGCCCCTGGCCCGCTCTCTCGGGAGGCCTGTGCATGTGGCCTAGCATGGCCTACAGGCCCGACTGCAGCCCCACTCACGTTTCTCGGCCCTCAGCCAACTGCCCTCGTGCAGTGAAGACACTGCGCAACCGTGCCGGGCAGATGCACACTCCTTCCAGAAGCATTCCACACTACCCACTTTGGACTTAGTCTCATGTGCGGCATTTGCTGGGGTGGGGGTGGGGGAGGGGAGGAGGTGCTTCTGCTTTCTTAGCTGCTCTATCCGATAAACTGCATCACAGCAGGTAAACCCTTAGGTCCAACTAGCAAAGTTACCTAGCACTCTGACTTGCATACGGCAGGTTGTCACTGAGGTGTGAGTGAATTGTGAAATCAGTTTAAAGGTTATGACCAGCAGGAAAACTCAAAAGTATTCTTTTTGAAAACAAACAGAATTGAAAAAGAAAAAGAAAAAAAAACAACGGCGTGCACACTGAGTTTGTATCAGAAACCACTTCTGTCCATAAAGTATGTGTGTGCTAAGCTGTGACATAAAATGCAGCTCGCAGCCCAAGAACAGTGTGATCACAAGGGGCCCTCGGTGGAAAGGCACCACCTTCTTTTTGATAATCACTAGCAGCATGACCATGGGGCCAGATGTTTTCTCTTTCTCCATTTTTTTTTTTTTTTTTTTTATTATAAAAGGAAAAGACAAACTACTGTCTAAAGTTTCTTCCAGTTAAAACTTTATGAGGTTTGGATAAAGGGAATATGGAGTGGGGGCTGAAAACCAGGAGGATGAGAAGGGGAGCTTTCCTGCCCCTTTACAGAAAGAACATATAATTTGTTCTACTTTTCATCAGCTTTGAGTAAGGCTAGCCCCCAAATCTCTAACTTCTTACCCCAGAGCCTCCAAGAACACCTCTGACCTGGCCTGATGCCTACCACTGGCAGGAACAGGTACAACCAAAACCTCTCCCCGCCCACCCTCTTTCCTTAAAGAACAAGTGAAACCAGATGAATCTGTCCCAGTCCTGTGCTAGGCCCAATTTGGTTGGGGAGCTAGTTCTGCTGATAAATAAATTAGTGTAAAGCATTAGGGTAAACAAAGCTTCTTCCTGCCTTTGGTGAGGAGACTAAAATAGATGAGTTCTCAGCTCTCCTCTAGTTCTAAAATTCTGCTTTAAAAGACCAATATTTACCTTCTGCTTCCTTCTTCCTCTGATGCCGTTCTATGAGAATAAATCTATTTTAAAAGAAAACATGATCACGATCATGACAGCCACTTCCAAATCTTTATTCATTACTTTTTATTTTCAGTTTTATCTACCCAGTGAGTTGATAACATTTTTAAGGACAGGAATTCTATCCTGTTTAAGAATCCTTTGACTCTCCCACAGTACCTAACCTTGGGTGTTGCATGCAGCTGGCGATACATTTTATGGACCATTTTAGATCATGTTCAACAGATAATTCCTAACAAAAAACTTTCAGAAGTAGGGAAAGAAAATAAAAGTATTGACCAGAAACCTAAGCACTGTTTAAAATCAAGAACAGGAGGCAGATGCCTGTCATTACTATTACTATTGATCACTGTGGAGGAGGGGGGTCCTAATCAGTACAGTAAGAAGAAGGGAGAATTGGAAAGGAAGAGATAAACATATCTGCATATGAATGATGGACTTTAGAAGACCAAAGGAATCAACCAAAATTTTAAGTACTGTAAGTAATATGAGAATTCAGTAAGACAGCTTACATACAAAGTCAAGAGATCAACATATAAGCTTTAATAGCTTTCTTATATAGCACAAATAACTAGCTAATAGAAAAAAAGATCCCATTTATAATATCAATAAGAATGCATAAAGTAACTAGGAATAAACTCAACCAAAAATGTGTAAGACTTATGTGATGAGAATATTAAAACATTCCTGAAGGACATTGAGAAGAAATACATACATGGCATGGGATTCTATCTTCCGAGAATACTGTAAGGAGGTCAATTCTCCTCAAATTAACCTACAAATTCGATGCAACCCTATTTATATCCAAGGAAGTTTTTAAACAAAACCTGGTGCGCTGACATTTGGTAGAGAATATATGCAAAAACACTTATGAAATGTATGAAAAAGAAGATCAAAGATCAGGGCCTTACCCTAACAGATATAAAATTACATGTTATAGAGTACCTGGAGTTAAGCAGTGTGATACTGAAAAGATAACAGGAAAAGATAACTGGATCAACAGAATAGAATCCAAGTAAAGACAGTATTTTAGACAGGGGAGAAAGAATGAACCATTCAGTGAAAGATTTGAAAACAAGTGGATCTTCACGTACTGGGGAAAAGGTTAGATCCCTTACCTCAACTACACTAAAAATCAAATACAGCAAGTTCTAGACAGATTATAAAAGTACTTGAAGATGATGATTAGAGATGATTTTTATGTCATGAGGTGACAAAGGCTTGGCTAACAAAACCTGCTGCACATGAGCCATGAGGAGATGATGGCCCATTGTGGTGGTAGACTGTCAACGCCTCTCCTACTCTTCTCAGCCCTCACCCCCTTCGCCTCTGGATTGTCTGTCTTCTTCCTGTTGATTTATAAAACCCCTGGGAGTTCCCTAGTGGTCCAGTGGTTAGGACTCTGCTATTTCACTGTGGTGGCCTGGATTTGATCCCTGGTCGGGAACAAAGATCCTGCAAGCACAGCACGGCCAAACAAACAAAAACAACCCCCCACCACAAACCTCTTTATGATAAATAAATATTGGCTTTCTTTGAATTTCAGCATTTCAAAACCTTCCATTGTTTCTGTCTCTAAGGTGACAAGACAAAAGAGCAGAGTAGGGAGCACAGGCTTTGCAGTCGGGTGATACTGGCTCCTGCTTTTGGTTTGACCACTGGAGCCTCATGCTGATTTCCTTCCTCTATGAGAGAGGGACAGTAATACCATCCTCACAGGATTGTGGCGATTCAGTCAGACAATACACAGAAAATTCTTCATCTTCCACTTGGCATGAAGCAGTGCTAAGTTGGTGTCACAGACCAGGTGGTCAGATCCATCAAAGACTCTGCTCGTGGTACCAGGCCCTGAAGCTGCTTTCCTGACACAGGATTATTAAAATACTGCTTTTCTTCTAATACTTTTATGCAGTATTTTTTCACATTTATGGAAACATGTTTATTTAAGGTGAGAAATGGGGATCTGCTATTATTCTTCCCCCTCCCTACAAATAGTCAGGCAGCTTATTTGATTATCATTTATTCATTTTCTTCCACTGATTAGAATATCAAAACATGACAAATATCTTAAGAACACATGGGTCTATTTCTGGACTCTCTACGCTACTTCAAATAAATATTCCTTTGCATTATTCTTCACTGTGGAACTGATAAAATGCCTCATCTCTGTTCTGTCAAACACCATTAGTGTCTATCATGGGAAAAACATTGCACAGTCCCTGTCCTCAAAAACCTTGTAAGTGGGGAGAGGAAACAATGAAACGGTATAGATACAAATGAAGGCTAAACTACATGGAAATTAAAAACAGCATAAAGAGGATGTTATAGGACTTCCCGGATGGCACTAGTGGTAAAGAACCTGCCCGCCAATGCACAAGACATAAGAGATGCGGATTTGATTCCTGGGTTAGGAAGATCTCCTGGAAGAGGGCATGACAACCCACTCCAGTATTCTTGCTTGGAGAATCCCAAGGACAGAGGAGCCTGAAAGAGCTACAGTCCATGGGGTCACAAAGAGTCAGACACGACTGGTGACTTAGCTCGCACATGCAGATATACTAGACAAGCAAAGGCCGTATGCCACCTGGAGATGCAGAGGGTACAGTCTGGGCAATGGCCAACTACTAGCAAGCTGACCCCATGCTAAGTCCCCAGACCCCATGTTAAGTCCCCAACCTCCTAGGCTCAGAAATTACTCTTCCCCTCCAAGAGAGAACTTACATCTTCCTCTTGTGGCAGTTTCACCTTATCAATAATATCACAGGAATGATCAAAAATCAGAATGCCAAATTCTTACTTGACAACGAGAAATACATCTGTTCTACAGACAGGGCACCTGTGTCTACACAACCAGAGAATTAAACTTCTGTAAAGACAGGCCTCCAAGGCACGCCAAAGCACAACCACACACTCAAAAGGCCACTTGGTGAGAAGAGAAAAGGAATCAGCTGAATCCCACATTAAATGGAAAGGCCTGTAGTAGCCAGATGCTCTCAACAGGTGCAGCCTGGCGATGGGCCTGACTCTTCAGTGATGCTGCCTCAGGTGCCATCTCTACTCTTGGACAAGGTGAGGCTGGGCACGGCCCATGCTGCTCCCTCTTCACCGTTTCTGTACTTTCACTACTGACCAGCCCTCCTACAGACCGACACATTTCTCTTTAGCGGACACATCATGTCAGGTTTTATTCAAGTCTGACAGACCAGGAAGCCATTGGTCCTTACACTGCTCTGCTCCCCTTCATGAGGCTCTTAGGGAGCCACCTTCTAAAGAACTGTTTACCACTTTTGTAAGTTCTGAGGTTGAGGGGACTGCTTTGCTGGGGCCCCTAAGAACTGGTGACAGGCCTCACGAGACTAGGGTCAGGAGGGCTGGATGATTCAGGGAAGTCTATTTGAAGACAGATGAACTTGAGTTGGCTTTGGAGAGTCACAGGACTCCCACAGGCAAAGTAAAATAAAGGAATTTATTTTGTCTGCGCAAACGCGCAGGTAAAAGCAGGAATGGGTACGGTGTAACGAGCACATGTTGAGGGGCTGCTTTGGCTGGAATAGAGGGCTGCCAGGACAGGAGAAGAGATAAAGTAGATTGTCTTGGTAGAGTAGAATCAAGATGGTCAGCTCACTAAAATTGCTCTTTTGGACTTCCCTGGTGGTGCTGTGGATAGGAGTCCGCCTGCCAATGCAGGAGACATGGGTTTGATCCTGGTCCAGGAAGACCCCACATGCCACAGAGCAAACTAAGCCTGTATGCTGCAACTACTCAGCTCCCACACATAGAGCCTGCCCTGCAACAAGAGAAGCCACCACAATGAGAAGCCTGTGCACAGTTAGGAAGAGTAGCCCCACCACTTGTCTCGACCAGAGAAAGCCCACACAAAGCAACAAAGACCCAGGGCAGCAAGAATAAATCAATGAGATTATAAAAAATAAAATAAACATGTTAAAAAAAACCCCAAATCTTCCTCTTAATGTTAGCAACTGCCTGTTGGGGAAAGTAATAAACCATTATGTAACTGAATGAAAGGTAAAGAGGCTAGTTCCAGGAAGATGCTGCTCCAGACATGACATACTTCAGGGTGGCCTGATGCGGGATTCTTACTTGTAGCGCTCTAATGGAACCTATTTACACAATGCCTAACACACCGGAGAAGACAGCTGCTGAGGAGATCTAAGGGACTGATAAGATCACGCTTCTATCTATTAGCCGGTCCTTTTAGCCCTCCTAGGGTGACCGATAGCTATGTGAGGGTGGAAATGATGTATCTCTCATCACTGCAGCCAACAAGGAGAGAAATCAAGGTAGCATGAGAGTGGCTGTGAGTACATCAAATCCACATGGTGTTCTGAGTCGAAGAAATGTTACTATCGTGTCAACTCTGGCTTCTTACAAACTTAACTGGTCAGAATAGTCTAATGGCTTATTATCTTGGATTCAGTTCCACAGATATCTCCTGGGAGTGGAGCTCCTGTGAAAACCCTGGGAACACACTCGTCAATAAAAGAACAAAGTATATCTCAGTCCTCGTGACTGAAGAGGAGTATCAAGTACTAGTAGGTGGAAAGGTGGCTTTGATTTTTTGGGTTGGGGGTTCTGAATCTGAATTAATAATCATCCTTACCTCAATGAGACAGAACATTATAATCAAAAACATCACTACTACAGTCACAGATATTGCCAAGATGAGTTTGTTGTTATAGCCGTAACCTGGGACTTCTTTTGTGAGCTAAAAATAAAGAAATAAATAACAAGTTGTTAAAAACAGGGAGCTGGAAAGGATGAAAGCTGAGTATTCTTAAACCTATTCTAAACAATAGCTAGCTATTCTTAAACTACTAGAAGACTCCATCCTTTTCAGGTGGATAGATTTTATAAGAAGAAACCAAATTTAAAGTTATTGATCTCATTGTTAGCATTTTCTTCTACAATGTATTTATCTTGTGTGTTATGTCCTCTTCTCATCTACCCTAGGAATAAGGGCACATTCTCTGAATGAGCAGAGAGGGAGGTCACTGTCTTAGCCAGCTTGATCGAGACAAGATACAGGCCAGGAGCCCCAGGTCTTCCTGCTTGGGCACTTTAATGGCATGTCCTGAACTGAGTGGAAGCCCAGGTCCCATGTTTCAGGCATGATCCTCACCTCACTGGACTCCTGTTCTTTCTGTTCACTCTGGGCTTCTGTGCTCTCATTGATGTAGTTCTCAGTTTTCCACTGGTCTGTATCCCATTCTGCCTTGGACACCTTTATTTCTTGCTGCTCGCTGAGAAGCTTCATCAAGAGGCCTGTTCTGGAGATGAGTTTGGCGCAGGCCAGCTGCACGTGGGTCTCAGAGCAGTCCATTTTCAAAGTCCTGATGACGTGAGCAATGAGCTTTCTCACGTCGTTGTTGGGGATGAGAGATCGTAGCTGCTGGTTAAGCTGACTTTCAAACTGATCTCCTGGGGATGCGAGCACTGGGAAACTGTCACTTGGGGGCTTAGAGCCGAGCTCAGTGCCCACGTTGTGGTACTCCCACTGTGTTTCGTTCGTGTGTTGAACAGGTGGCATCAAGGCTGCAGCAACAGTAGAGTGTGCGCTGGAGACGTTATTACGGGCAGCAATTCCAGGTCTTGTTTCTTTTGGCCGAGTAATGTTTCCCAAAGAGACAACTGCTCCAAAAACATGTGGAGTATTGTTCACTGAACTAGAGTTGTCTTTAGGAGGGTCTGAAAGAGAATATAATTCCGAAAAACGATTTTCCTGAGGATCCAGTAATCCTGAAGATGAAAACCCCTCTCGTGGAGGGGAATTGATGAGACTCCTCACTGCAGAGAACAGAGGCCTTCTGGCCAGCATCATTCTACTGAGTGAGCCTTTCTTTCTCAGCTTTCGGCTTATTTTGGCCTTCGGTGTTCTGTGGGCCACCCGAGAGCGAGTTTTATGGAAGAGGTATTTTTTTCTGGAATGTGAGACTGGTTTGGAAGACTTCATGTTTCTCACTCTAGCATCAGCATCTTCTAAAACAAAAATGGTGTAGGATAAGTCTTTTGATTTGTTTTTAACCTCAGGTTGGGGTTTTGGAGGGAGGGGGTCAGAAGGCCTGCCCCGAGAGTACTGTTTCAGGAAAGAAGAGACTGCTGCCTTGTGTTCCTTTATGAACGAAGGCTCTGTGTTGAAGGAGTTCCCCACTAACTTCCTGGGTCTTTGCACCATGTCCAGTTCGTCCAGCTCCCTTGGGGACGGCCTCCTGAGCCTTCTTTCTTTGGCAGTGTTCTCCACAAATGGCTGGGCAATCTGTTTCTTCTCGCTGCTCTCATCTCCCGCATCTCTGAAGTGCCTTTTCTGTAGGCCCCTTGGGCGCTTGAGGACCCTGTCCACTCTCAGCAGCCTTTGCCCTGGGCTCTCAATCTCAGCTAGGCTGTCTTCCTGTGGTTGGGCTGTTTCCAGTTTCTTCAGAAAGATCTGGCGTTTAAATTTGGGGCCCAAAAGGTTGGCACGGATAAGCATGGCCGTTTTTTCTTTCTTTTTAACCTCATCAATTTTTTCTTGAATTTCTGCATCTAACAAGTTTTCCAGAAAATAGAGTTTCCTCAATTTATTTTTATAAGTCGAATTGTTGTATATAGGCTTAACAGAAGGGTTCTTTGTATTGTTTTTGAAATGGCCCAGGGGCCTAGCTCCCTCATGGGCATTTGTAAAAAGAAGTTGAATGAAGGGCAATAATGTTGATTCAACATCTTCTAGATTTCCCTCTGAGAAATAAGGCAGTATGTAATTCAGCGCGCTGATCACATCGCTTTCGTCATTAAAGTCCAGCTGCTCATTCATGAAGGCTGACAGACTGACAGCACTTAGGTCTGAGGACGCCCTCTCGGGTTCAACAGTCAGTTCCGTGCTGGTGTTCTTCTTCCGGGCTTGCAACACCTTCATGAACGATCCTTCTGCATTCCCTATAGATGTATTTTCATCTGTCAAAAGAGAAGAGACTGTTTTTGATAACTGAAGACTGATGGGAGAGCTTTTTGTCAGTCCACAGTCATGTATCCCAGACAAATAAATTAGGCATCAGCAAATGTTTGACTGCTGCTTGGAGGGGAGAGAAAGAAAGCCAAACATAAGTCAATGATTGACAACAATAAAAGGTGAAAAAAGATAGCTTTTGAAAAAGTGACCATCTGCTCAGAAGATTCTGTGGCATGAAATATAGTAATTATATTTAGGATCACTCGACTGGCTCCCAAGGGACTGGCAGTTAGACAAAGATTCCTCTACCCAGATCTACTGTGACTCCTCACGGTCACATACCCCATCCTGTCCTGCCTCAGAGGCAGAGGAGCGTGAGGTCTCCTCTCTCCACCTCTTCAGTGCACTTGCATTCTTACTATTATCACAGATGACCATGACCACAACTGCTGCCAGCAGGTCATCATCCGAACGTGTCCTCCACCCAACCATTGAGTCCTTTGCTCAGTCCCTGCCTCCATATATTCCAGCCCCTAGAACAGAGGGCTCTATGTCCAAAACTCTTATGTCACCCTGGTTTTTTGCTGAAATTTAGGCAGGGATCCATTAGCTAACAGATTTGTCAGCCTATATGCCAGTGTGGAATGTTCAACAGATCAATAGAATAATACTTGAAGTATTATAATGCAGAAGGGAAAAGCAACTTCTGTCAGTTGCCTACTTTGCTTTCATTTCTTTTCACTTCTAATATTTCCAGTGTTTTGGGAAACCATCCAAAGCTTCTGACTGTACAAAGGTAATATGTACCATTGTGTAGCTGGGCTTCTCTTCCAAAAGGATTAAAAATTTTAGTGGTGGTGGCAAGGGTCAAAGGAGGACATAAGGGTCATGAGAGAGGAGGGCATGGGTGTGCAGAGAGCCTAAAATTGGAGACAGGACACCTGGGTACTAGGCCATTGCACTTAATACCTCGGATCTTGCTTTTCCTCATCTGCAAAAGGAGATTAAAAATGCCTTTTCTGACCCACTTCTGGGGGAGAAGGGAGTAATAAAATTGGTAAAAACAATTGTTTTGAGGAGTTCCCTAATGGTATAATGGTTAGGATTCACTATTTTCATTGCTATGGCCCAGGTTCTATCCCTGGTCAGGGAACTGAGTGGCCAAAATAAAAAATTTTTTTGAAAATTAAGCAAAAATTGTCTTTATATAAGTAACAAAGTGTCATTATTTATGATGTGTTCTAGACCACTGATAGACACCTGTATTCAAGCTATCTGGGCATCAAAGCACATTTTGGAGGTTATCAAGTTAGTGCCAACAAATCTAATATATAGAAAAATAGTCAGAAGCACCTGAGTGTTTTGTGGATAGAAAAGTTTGAGATTCAGAACAAGTTCAGAGCTGGACAGTCTAAGAATAAAATTGCTCTTCCCCGGTAGCGCTAGTGGTAAAGAACCTACTTGCCAATGCAAGAGACGTAAGAGACTTAGGTTCGATCCCTGGGTTTGGAAGAACCCCTGGAGGAGGTATGATAAAACACTTCAGTATTCTTACCTGGAGAATCTCATGGACAGAGGAGTCTGGTGGGCAACAGTCCATAGAATCTCAAAGAGTCAGACATGACTGAAGCAACTTAGCACACACACAGTGCACCCATCCTTTAGAAGAGCTAGCTAGCAGCTTCTGGTGGTGGAACCAGAAACTCTCAGGCTCCAAGTAGGCCATAAGACAGCATCACTTGTACTCTTTTATAATATTATAAAAATAGACAAAATATCAAAAATATGTTTACATTTATCCTATAAGACAAAGGATACTTGAGACCTAATGTATATAGAATCAGTTTACAAACTGATGCACTGTAGAATAAGTTCTCATTTGCAAAACAGCACAGAATACAGTATGTGGCCATTCGTGTTAATGTCCTTCCTCCTTCCATTCCTTTCTCTTGTTCTTTTATGTATGTATATCAGTTACATTATTAAGTTAACAATGTAACTAAGCTATTATTAGCTTAATAATGTAACCAAGAATCTGATTTTTAGTAAGGGAGTAGTTCTTAGAAATTTAGGGATGTGGAACTCTGAATGAATAAAAAGAATGCAATTACATTTTTAATTTTAAAATTTATCATCACTGGTTAAAAATAAAAATTAAAGAATTAGAAGAAAATTTAAAAATTATCATCAGGCAATTCAGACTCACCACAAAATGTGACGTTTGTCAGGCAATCACTGTCACAATGCAGCTTGACTGTCTTGCAGACAACCTCAATAGTATCTTTAAATTGGCAGAGGCAGCAGGCCATACGGATAGGTAAGATCCTATAAATGGAAACGCAGAGATTCAAATTTGTGGTAAAGCAGTTATTCGAGTAGGTAGAAGAGGCAGGCCGAGGCCACCACAGGCCAGTGCATAAAGGAGTTAGTTCTTGGGGCATATGGACTGGAGAACTGGATACAGATCAGTTGGCCAGTTGCTGCTCTTGACTCTTGAAAATAAATATAGAGGCCAGAGGTGCCCAAAAGAAGGATTAGGGTAGCAGTGGGGATGGTATGCCTAGAAAAAAGGGAATAGGGACTAGAACTGGGTGACATTGATCTGTAGTTTAATTCAGAAATATCTTCTTCCAACCCAAAAACTTCATTTTGGGTTGACAATACACAGAAGTAGGCAGACTTCTAAGAAGGATCTGAATAAGTCCCCAACTTCCGGAGTCTCTTTCTCAATTCCTATTTATGAGTAATTAATACATTAGCAATTACTCTAGGAATAAAAAAACATTGTGTGGTTAAACAATAACAGAGATCTCATTGACCAAATCTGGACAACCTGAACATTCAAAAGAAAAACATTATCATTATAACAAGTTATAATTAAAGAAGAGTACATGAGTTCATAATGATATTCAAAAAGAAAAGTGAGGGAGCTCTACTTTATAGAATAATAACAGGTAGTAAATGCGAAAGGAATGATAAAATTAGAAAAGTGTCATTTTACAACTATCAATGTAATAGTTGATTCAGACAAGGATTATCATTGATGCATAGCTGGATGAAGAGTTGTCTGGAAGTAGGATCTTCACCGATCCCAAAGTTCAGCCCACATATTATTTATCAATTACCAAGGGGGAAAATAACTTTACAATGGAGACATATGTAAGATATCACCTTAATCAAGTGATCAGACTTAGCATTGGGCCACTTGAAGTGATGAAGTAGGAAGGATACATCACTTACATAGTATTCTTCTCCAAAATGTTTACTTTGAATCTAACGAGGAAACAGACAAATCCAGATTGTGGGGCAAATTACAAAACAACTGGCTTAGACTCTTCAGAAATGCCAATGTCATAAGAGACCCCCCCCCCCTCAAAAAATAGCAGGGAAACATTCTACATTAAAGGAAACAAAGACATGCCATGCAGTGCTAGTCTTTGATTGGACTCCACATCAAAACAAAACAGACTGAAAGAATATTATTGGCTTCAAGTCAAGATGAAGTAGCAAGGACCAATTTAAGCTTTTACCTGAAACAATGAAAAAATCAAACAAAACATACGAAAAACAATTTTCAAGAAACTGGACCTCAGGCAATCAAGTTCCGTGATCCCCAAGAGATGGGAGATAAATGAAGTGACCCTTACGATTGCCCTAGCTTACTTCTTTAAGAGAATTTCCAGGTCAGGGTACAGGGTAGAGAAACCCTGGCACAGACTGGCAGACTCCCCAGCTAAAGAAATGGAGCCGAGAATCTGGGAAAACCAAGGTGATGGGAGTTCACAAAGCAGAGGACTAGAGGGTAAAGAAGTACACAGACAAAGAACTCTGGAGATATGCAGAGGGAGCTCTTAAGTATTCAACAAAGTATTGGTCAGTGCATTTGTGTGAGGAATTAACTGATGCCAGGAAAAGAACCACATGAAAGGATTAATAATAAGAATAACTGCAAAATTCTGGAAAGCAATTATCCTTCCATAAAAAATAAATTTAAAAAAATGAATCAGTTTTAAGTAAAAAAAAAAAAAAGAGAGAGAGATTAACTGGATATTACACAGGGTTGGGAATAGCATCTGTTCTTAAAGCCAGAAGGGAAAACCTCATGATACACAGAAAGGACTTGTCTCAGTAGTTGCAAATAATGAATTCTAGACTAAAGGTTACTTGAAGTGCTACCTAATGAATCTTAAAAGTTAGACCTAAAAGAATAAAATTGTTTTGAGTAACTTAACTTTACCCAAAACAAAGCCCAAGCATTTTATAAAAATATATAGCACACAATAAGCTAAAAATTCACAATGTCTAGAATCACATGAAAAATTACCAGGCATGCAAATAAGCAGGAAAATGTGACCTATATTGGGGAAAAAAGCAATCAATCAAAACTAACTCATTATCTATACAGATATTAGAATTAGTAGAAAAGGACATTTAAAAAATTATAATATATGAAAAAGCTGGCTGACTGGTTGACTGCTGGCTGGCTTAAAACTTAACATTCAAAAAACTAAGATCATGGCATGTGGCCCCATTACTTCATGGCAAATAGAAGGGGAATAAGTGGTAGCAGTGACACATGTTCTTTTCTTGGACTCCAAAATCACTGCAGATGGTGACTGCAGCCATGAAATTAAAAGACACTTGCTCTTTGGAAGAAAAACTATGACAAACCTGGACAGCATATTAAAAAGCAGACACACCACTTTGCCAACAAAGGTCTATATAGTCAAAGCTATGATTTTTCCATTAGTCATGTATGGATGTGAGAGGTGGACCATAAGGAAGGCTGAGAATTGAAGGATTGATGCTTTTGAATTGTGGTGCTGGAGAAGACTCTTGAGAGACCCTTGGACAGCAAGGAGATCAAACCAGCCAATCCTAAAGGAAAGCAACCCTGAATAGTCATTGGAAGGACTGATGCTGAAGTTGAAGCTCTAATACTTTGACCACCTAATGTAGACAGCCAACTCATTGGAAAAGAAGGATTGAAGGCAAAAGAAGAGGGTGACAGAGGATGAGATGGTTAGATTGCCTCACTGACTCAATGGGCATGAATTTGGGCAAACTGGGGGGGTTGGTGAAGGACAGGGAAGCCTGGCAGGCTGCAGTCCATGGGGTCACAAAGAGTCAGATACAACTTAGCGACTGAACAACAGCAACAACAACATACATGAAAAAAGTTACAACAACTGTATTTCATTTGTTACAAAACCCAGACTAAAGACTGAAAATGTTAAGTAGAGGCATGGAAGATGTAAAACCAATCCAAATTGAATCTATTTTTTTAAAAGAAAATATTATAGTGTGCTGTTTATTACATAAGTAAAATATATGAAAACAATACCACAAAGGCCAGGAGGGAAGAAATGGAAGTACCCTATTGTAAGATTCCTATACTGTTAATGAAATTGTGTAATACCATTTGAAGATAGACTGTGATAAGTTAAAGATGCATACTGTAAACTATAAAGCAATCATTAAAATAACAAAACCTGAGTTATAATGAATTAGCCAACAAAGGAAATAAAATAATAAAATGTACTCAGGCTGAAAGTAGGAAGAAAAAGGGAAAAGAAAAAAGAAAGTACAGATGGGACAAATAGAAAGCAAATGGCAAGACAGTAGATTTGAATGTACTAATATCAATAATTACATTAAATGTAAATGCTCTAATCACCCTAATTAAAAGAACCACACTAGACAAAAAAGCAAAAGCCAACTATATACAAGAACTATCTTCAATAGAAAATAAAAGATTAAAAGGATAGAAAAAATTATTCTATGCTAACACTAATGAAAAGAAAACTGGAGTGGATGTATCACTTTAAGACAAAGTCAGTGTCAAAGCAAGAATATTATCAGGGATAGAGAATGTTACTTCATCATGATAGAAAGGTCAATTAATGAATAAGAAATTACCTAAAAAAATATCCATTCAGTAACAGCTTCAAAATATATGAATGGAAAATGAGAGTGGCAAGGAGAAACAAAAAAAATCTACAATTACAGTTAGGGATTTCAACATTCCTCTCTCAATAATTAACAGAACAAGTAGATAAAAAATCAGAAAGGACTAGAAGACATGAACAACACTATCAACCTACTTGACCTAATTGACATTTATAGAACACTCCACCCAAATAAAGGAAATCAGTCCTGAATATTCATTGGAAGGACTGACGCTGAAGCTGAAACTCCAGTACTTTGGCCACTTGATACGAAGAACTGACACATTGGAAAAGACCCTGATGCTGGGAAAGATTGAAGGCAGGAGGAGAACGGGACCAGAGGATGAGATGATTGGATGGCATCACCAACTCTACGGACATGAGTTTGAGTAAGCTCTGGGAGTTGCTGATGGACAGGGAAGCCTGGCATACTGCAGTCCATGAGGTTGCAAAGAGTCAGACATGACTGAGCGACTGAACTGAACTGAAGGTGTGTAATAAACTGTCACAATAAGGACCTACAGAAATAGTTTTTTAAACTACAAAAAATTAAAACCTGACCCCTTCCCTCACACTATACATGAAAATTAAATGGATCATAGACCTAAATGTAACTATACAACTTCTGGAAGAAAACACAGGAGAAAATCTTTGTGATTTTGGATTAGGCAATTGGATCTCAGAAGAAGATTTAGGTAAGACACAAAAAAGCACAAACCATACAAGAAAAATTGCTAGAGTTCTTCAAAATTTTAAAACTTCTGGTCTTCAGAGACACTTTAATAGAATGAAGGAAAGTCACAATCTGAGAGAAGATATTTACTAAACACATATCTAAGAGAAAGGACTTATTTTTCAGTGCTCCATAAAGTATTCTTAAAACTCAATATAAATATCCAATTAAAATGGATTTGAACAGACACTTCATTTTAAAAGATACCTGCACATGAGTAGACACTCAACAGCATCAGCTATTAGAGAAATGCAAATTAAAGCACAATGAGATTTAACCATACACCTACTGCTGCTGCTGCTGCTAAGTCGCTTCAGTTGTGTCCGACTCTGTGCAACCCCATAGACGGCAGCCCACCAAGCTCCCCCGTCCCTGGGATTCTCAAGGCAAGAACACTGGAGTGGGTTGCCATTTCCTTCTCCAATGCATGAAAGTGAAAAGTGAAAGTGAAGTCGCTCAGTCATGTCTGACTCTTAGCGAGCCCATGGACTGCAGCCCACCAGGCTCCTCTGTCCACGAGATTTTCCAGGCAAGAGTACTGGAGTGGGGTGCCATTGCCTTCTCCGACACACCTACTAGGAAGGCTTAAATTTTTTAAAACAAATATAAGGATCAGGTGAAGATGTGAAGCAATTCCAACTCTCAGACGTTGCCAGTGGGAATGCAAAATGGAACAGCCATTTTAGAAAACAGTTCAGCAGTTTCTTTAAAAGTTAAATATGCACTTAGCATATGATATAGCAATCCCACCCTTAGGTATTTTACCCCAAAGAAGTGAAAATATACATTTGCACAAAACATATGCTCACACATGCATGTGAATATTTTTAGAGGTTTTGTTCATAACAGCTGAAAAATGAAACAACTCAGCTGATGTTCATCAACTGATAAATGCATAAACAAACTATATACCCACACAACAGGAATACTACTCAGCATTATTGCTGAGGAATGAACTACCAATAGGTGCAACTGCATCAATAAATCTCCAAGGAGACTGGCTAAGTGAACGGAGTCAAAAACAAAAAGGCTACATACCACATAATTTCATGTATAAGATACTATGGAAAAGGCAAAATTATAAAGACAAAAATCAGATTGGTGGTTGCCAGGGGCTGGTAGTGGGAGGAGGAGACTGACTACAAAGGGACATGAAGGGTCTTTGGGGGGGTGCATAAGTTTTCTATATCTCAAATGTAATGGTGGCTACAGAACTATAAGTCTGTCAAAACACATCAAACTGTATATTTTTAAACAGTGAATTTTATTAAATGAAAATTATACATCAATAAACTTAAAAAAATAATAAACCTAAAAATACACAATCGAGTGAAAATAAATATAATAAAAATCAACTTACAGTTTTTCCAATTCAAGGGTCATCATGAGAATGCTTTCAATTGTTGTAAGTGACACTTGTGTTGTTCCCATGTCTCTGAAGGAGAAGCCCAAACATGTAAGATATAAACATATAATATAAACACAAATTCTAAACTTAAAATTTTTAACATGTGATTACTTCAATTCTGACTTCTTATATGCCCTAGATAATTCCAGGGAACTCTTACTGGAGAAATTTGAATTTGCATCATCAAATTAATGACCCTGGTGCTGAACAGTAAAATCTTTTTTTATTATCCTGACTTCTCATTTTCAATTGCATCTACCTCTCTTGATAAAATAATGTACCCCGTATTCCTTTTTGCTTTCTGGGATAAATAATATTCCTACATGCATCTACATGTTCCATATCTATGTGTGTTCTTCAACACTGCTCTCTTCCTCTGCTGGCTGTCTTACTCATATACATTCTTTAACTTTTTTCTTTGCCAACGACTCTTGTATCAATAACCTAGTTAAAATTTAAATTATGACTTTTTAGCCAAAATACTCAACCTGTGACAAAAGTAAGAAAGAGCAGAAATCATCTCAAGGGCCATGAAAATGCTGCAATACTCACAAATATTTTAATGCTGGCAATTTAAAAAGATATGAATCTTCCACTGCTGTCAAAGGATTACGATTGAGAATTCTGAAAAACGGAATGGAGTTAAAATTGTCCACATTTTCAATGATGTCCAAGAAAGTTTACACTCATTTTTGGGGCATACGGAACTTGGCAAAAAAAAAATAATCTTTTTCTGTCTTTACCTATAAATCACCCTTAGAATCCATAAAGTACTATTCCTTTGGGAATTACCCAAGTCTCTAGATGATAAGAAGGAGAAGAGAAAGGAAAAAAACAGAAAAATAGTGGATAGCCAAGAAAAAAATACGCTAAAGAACTTTTCAGATCAAAAACCCTAGAAGAGACTATGCTGGTAAGAAGCCCTTGCTCCATAAGAAATACTATTTCTAAAGGCCTCCATAATTCAAGGTGTTTTTCTTTCATTTCTAGAAAATTTTTAAAATTTCATAGTTTAAACTACCCAATTAAAGACAAAAATAGGACAGTTCCTTGATTTTGGAGCCAAAGAAGAAGAGATAAATACAAGAGGAACTGGTGAAAGTCATATTCCCATCACGTGGTTCCATGTGTATCCTAGGATCATAGCCTTTGCTACAGCATATGTAATCACCTGTTTGCTTGTCAGTCTCGTAGGTTGTCAACAACTTGAAAGCAGTGACCACACTATATTGTCATTGTTATCCCTATGCCTGACAGAGTGCCTAATATTTACTAGGTATTTAATAAATATTTGTTGAATAAATAAATAACATTTTATTTATATATCAAAAAAATGAAAAAATTAATTTTTTTGGAACAAAGTTTTATTCCAAAATACTGGAATAGATTTTCCTCTTAGTTCTTTAAAACAGATAGGGAAAAGGAAAACCAAGAAGAAACAGGAAGAAAGGAAAGAAAATCTGTCTTTAGGGTAACTCCAGCCAAGAATCACTGGCATATTTTTGCAGAATATTATAAAGCTAATTATCACAACTAACATCTGTTGGGTTGCTAGGCATCTGTGATTGGCATTTAACATTTAATCCTCATAGTAACCTTATGTGATCAACTTATTACCCCATTTTACAAATGAGGAAACTGAGGCACAGAGAAGTTATATAACTTGTTCTAAGTCATCAAACTAGTAAGAAGTAGAACTGGAATTTGTACTCAGTTCTGACTCCAAAGCCTGTGTTTAACCTGTATGGGAAAAAAAAATGAGGGATTAAAAATATGTTATGTTAACCTTAATTGTGAGAGCACTAAATATAGAAATACCTTTTCAAATTTCATCTATCCATCTGGGAAACCCTCTATGAGAATTGTACTTTCTCTTTTTCTTTCTTTTCCCTAATCATCTCCCATGATCAAATATTTAATTAGCCTATGGTCACTGAGATTTTAAACAATGGTGCAGGCAAATCAGAAAAACTGATGGAGTAAGGACATCTGAAAATTCATCCCTCCATAAAAGCAATGACAACAAAACTGACCAAAAAATGGTCACAATCAACTTTTCCTGAACTCTGGAAATTTAACCAACAGGCCTGCAGCAAGCCAGGGAACCATTTATTTAAGGAAAATAAATTAATTTCTGTAAGAACAATGAGATATGTGTTGCCCCATTTTACAAATGAGGAAACTTTGTTCTCTTGTTTCAGACCTTTGCTCTCCATGCCTTGAAAAATAGCCCACATCTCTGGTACCAGAGGAAGCAGAATGGACTGGGAGGGCCTTCAAAGCCTCACTTCCAAAGCACTATCATTATTTTACATGTTTGGTAGTTCCCTGGAAGACCTTACTTGAAAGGCTTGCCTTTGACCTGACTGGAAGCTACTTAATGTAAAAAGCCTCTTTTCAAGTGGTATTTTTGGAAAATATTTTCAGGTAAATATTTTAACAAGACAGTTGTATGAGGCCGTGGATAACAGTTTGAGGCAGAAAAAACAGCCTAACCAAAAAGCTTAAAAAGAAAAGCTGAGGGGTTTCCCTGGTGGCTCATTGGTAAAGAATCCACCTACCAAAGCAGGAGACACGGGTTCGATCCTGGTCCAGGAAGATCCCACGTGCCGTGCGGCAACTAAGCCCCCGTGCCACAACTATTCAGCCTGTGCTCTAGAACCTGGGAGCTGCAACTACTGAGCCCATGTGCTGCAACTACTGAAGCCCTTGCACCCTAGAGCCAGCGCTCTGCAACAAGAGAACCCACTGCAATGAGAAACCTGCACACCACAACTAGAGAGAAGCTCCTTTTCTCTGCAACTAAAGAAAAGCCTTCACAGCAAAGAAGACCCACAGCCAAAAATAAAGAAAGAAAGAAAAGCTGAGGAATGAGATGCACACAGAGACTTTATAATGTTCCAACACATTCCTGGGAAACTAGAAGACCACAAGACATATTCTTGGGAATCTAAAAATAACTATTAGCCTTAATTAAAGAGTTCAGCAAAGTTACAGGATGTAAGATAAATATACAAAAATTAGTTATATTTCTACACAACAGCACTACAAATATGAAATTAAGAAAACAATTCCATAAATAACAGCATCAAAACAAATAAAATACTTGGGAAAAATTTTAACCAAAGAAGCGCAAGATTCACACTGCAAAGTATGAAACATTGTTGAAAGAAATTAAAGAAGGTCTAAACAAAATGTAAAGACATGCTGTGTTCAAGGATAGGAAAGAAACATTATTAAAATTTCACCACATCCCAAATTGACCTATGGTTTCAGGGCAATGTCTATCAAAATTCCAGCTGACTTCTTTCCAGAAATTGCCAACCTAATTCTAAAATTCACATGGTGATTCAAGAAAAAAGAAAAACTGAAACAATGTTGGTGGTTTCAAAACCCAGCTTAAGGCTACTGCAATCACAGTGTGGGGCTGGCATAAGAATAGATATTTTAGATCAATGGAACAGAATAGACAGTACAGAAATAAAGCCTTATAGTTATGGTCTATTGATTTTCAACATGGGTGCCAAAGCAACTCAATGTGGAAAGAGCAGTCTTTTCAAATGGTGCTGGGACAACTGTACATCCACACACAAAAAAATGAAGCTGGACTCTTACACGTCACACCATATAAGAAAATTAACTCCAAATGGGTCAAATATCCAAAAGAGCTAAAGCTATAAAACTCTTGGAAAAGAACAAAGGAGTAAATTTTTATGACCTTGCATTGTGTATGCACTGTGTTCAGTTACTCAGTCAGGTCTGATTCTTTTTGGACCCCATGGACTGTAGCCCACCAGGCTCCTCTGTCCATGGAATTTTCCAGGCAAGAATAATAGAGTGGGTTGCCACTTCCTACTCCAGGGGATCTTCCTGATCCAGGGATCAAACCCACATCTCTTGCATCTCCTGCATTGGTAGGCAGATTCTTTACCGCTACACTACCTGATACCCAAAGCATAAACAATCAGAGGAAAAATAGATGAACTGGACTTTATAAAAATTTAAAATGTTTGTGCTTCAGAAGACACTATCAAGAAAGTGAAAAAAAAATAGGACTTCCCTGGAGGTTCAGTGGTTAAGACTCCACACTTCCAATGCAGGAGACACAGGTTCAATCCGTGGTCCAGGAAGATTCCACATGCCCCTGTGGGCAACTAAGCCCCTCTGCCACAACTACTGAGCCCATGCTCTAGAGCCACAACTACTGAAGCCTGCATGTTCTAGGGCCCTCGAGCCACAACTACTGAAACCTTTGCGCCCTAGAGCCTATGTTCCATGAGAAAAGCCTCTGCAATGAGAAGCCTGTGCACTGCAACTAGAGAGTAGCCAGTCACTGCAACTAGAGATAGTCTGTGTGCCGCAACGAAGACCCAGCATAGCCAAAAATATAATAAATAAATAGAGCAGTGTGTACCCGTCAAAAAAAGAAAAAATGTGAGTGTCACAGGTTTGGTTAAGCACAGTTCCTCAAACTTTGAGAAGCTGAAAAACAAACTTTTGGCATTAAAACCTATCAGATTACTGATGGGCTCCTGTGACAGTGAATTCCTTCACTTTTGCTTCTTCTCCTGTCCCCTTTTCCCTAGTCATCATGAATGACTATATATATGAAAATAGAATGATTGTAAAGAAATAGGTAGCCAAAACAATTTGGCAAAGTTTGTTATCTTTCTCCAGAATCATCTCAATTCTCCAACCCTTCGCTTTTTCCTAATAGCTTGCCCATGGTCTCGGTTCCAGGAGCTCACTGTTTTTTCTTAACCAAGCAGTCCTTCTCTGAGATTAATATCCTTGAGTTCATCCCTAGTGAAATAAAAGCGTGCAGCCACTCTAGGCTAACCTGTTTCCGCCTCCTGTCTTTAAGGGAGCCTTCTATTCACTAAGCTTGTGTCTGGGCAAAGGGAAGAATGAGTGAGAACGAGTCAACAACTCAACGTGGCGGCTCCCACAGCACCTACTTTCCCACAAACCAAAGGACAAATGGTTTTGGATTCTCAGCAGACATTACTACAGATCATTTCCATCTTGGCCCGATTCCCTCATTTTACACATAAAAGGTATGCCGACTTCTAGTCTATTACCTTTTTGATTCATGAGCTTATCTTTATGGAACAAAACATGGGAACAATTTTTTTTTTTGCAACTTTAAAAAATAAGTTTTATTTGAATAATTTCAAACTTATAAAATGTTAAAAAAACAAACAGATCAAGGAATATGTATATATTTTTACCCAGATTCCCCTAGGCAACAGTTTTTATTAGCCTCAAAGAGCATCTCAGAGTCAAAGTTTAAGGAATGCTGTCCTAAATGGTTTTGAAAAATATATCTTATTTGAAGAATAAAGCTCAAATGTTTCCCCATCAGCCTTCTGCTGTAGAACACAAAATAAGGGAACATTTCTTACCTCTTATTTTTTTCTCCAAATTCTTCTATACAGGTCCAGACAGATGGGCTACGTTTCCTTTCTATTAACTGAGGAGACAGAGAAGAATTGAGGACTGAAGCTTGTCATCACTGTCCTGAGTGTACTGAAATCCTAACAGCTTTAGCTGAAAAAATGTCCAAAGCAGGCAGTGAAAACAAATTTCAAATAGGACAAACTCCACAACTGTCTATGCTAGAATCCCAAGGCAGGCAGGGCAAACTGGTTCCTTGGAGGAAGGCAGTCAGAGAAATGAGCAGAGTGACCTGGACCCTGTTCCAATATATTTGAAGTGCTTGGGGATGGGCTGACCCCCTTTCCTTTATTCATCTACATAGGTCCATGAGCCATGAGAACATGACTCCCCACGTGAGGCTCCTCAATACAAGACCTCCAGCTGCACCACATAAACCCTTTCTTGGGGTGGGGTGGGGGCAGCCTAAAGAATTTGAAGCAGTGAATCTGTCTTTCCATCCAAGTTCTGAGAATAGCCTTGAAGGAGAGTCCCTGGCAGTGAGGAACAGAGAAAGAAACAAGGGAACCAGGCAGACCTGAGTTTGAATTCTGATTGTTACTTTCTGGTACAGTGACTTGAATAATGAACATCTCTGTCTTACTTAGTACCATTTACCTCGTAAGGCAGGTAAGGATTAAGTGAAAGAGCATATGCAAAGCACCCAGCATAGCGTGGGCAGAGAGTAGGTGCTCAGAAGTGATGATGTCATATTTGCACTGGCCAGAAACCCTGGGGATGCCCAGAGGTGGCCTGGCCAAGAGCTCCAGAAGTGTGGAATTATCACAGGGAAACCAGAGCTCTCTGCTCTAAAGGCACTATTCAAGTTAGAAGCCAACTTCAAGATGCAAGGTACAAAAAGCCAAATTGTCATCATTTAGTTCTTACTACAAGGAAATGAAGAGCTGTGTAGAAAATTACTTGCAAAGCTCATAAGTGGTTTTGCCTCTTATTAACAGTGTGAATCTAGCTAGGCAAGTTATCCAATGTCTCTGAGTTTTAATTTCCTCATCCCCAAAATGGGGATAATAAGAGTTGTTGGGAGAATAAAAGTGTGAAGTAATATGTATTCAGTATTTACCATGTATCAAGCAATATGGTAAAAGCTTTAGGCACACTATCTTACTTTTACACTAAGTATAGTGCCTGGAACATAATAAGTATCTAAGAGATGTAGGTATTAAAGAAATGTTATAGGGCAGAGGAAGAATTACTATGCTATTGACAGAGAGAAGAAACATTGTAATATAGGTAGGTGGTAAGAATAAGATGCAGTTGGGAGAAGAAAAGTAGAGTAGTTGCTAGGTGTGACATTCTCAAATTTTTGAACTATTAAAAAAAAACAAAACCAAAAAAACCAGCCACCCTAAATCATCCCAGAAGACAGACCCGAGTGAGTTCTTTTTCATTTTTAATGTTGATGCCTTTCTGAATCTGAGAAGCTGCCAGGATTCCAGTACATACCAAAAAGTGATGACAACACCCTCAAGTGTGCTAACTTTTGTGTGTACACAGCTATCTAAAGAAAACCAAGGCCAGCTGACTGGGAGGCTTGGTGACCACAGCTCAATTTGCCTTCATGGTATGACCACATCCATCTCATCAATATTCTCAACAGTGAGGTAAATAATTCAATAGGGATGAGGCTTTGGTTTTCCTCTAATTCTCTCATAATCCTTATGTTCTTGGTACAATATTGATGTACCACAGACAAGCCAGCATGTGAACATGCTCTGTCTGGATAATTATATAGCCTTTCTACATTGTACAGTCCTTCAGTTTCTAAAATCACGGAGCTTGTATTGTTAAAAACAATGAAGTGACTAAAAGAATTTTTAAAAAAAATAAGCCATCAGTCTGGACCTGTGTAGGTGAATGAAGGAGAATCACTTTAAAGTCAGAAAAAAAAAAGTATACTTAACATTTAGGATTATCAACCACTGCTGGTTTTCCATAATACACTTCATTCCTGATTTCATCTGAAAGAGATATGATTATCATTGCCATTCACAAACTTGTATTTAGTTTAAAAGCCCTTGGTTCAACTTTGAGGTGGATTTCAGGTTCAGAATAGACTACCACACTGCTAACCTGTTTATCTGGTGTTTGTCAATAACATACAGGCTTCATTTAAGAAACCTACTGTTATAATTACCTGAAAGCCAGTGATGGATCAAGTTTTGTAGGGCCTGAACCTTATCTACTTTGGGAAATTCTAATAAAAGCACACAAAGATAAGAATACAAAAATTGCTAGGACCACTCCCAAGACCTTGAGAGGGAGTTATGCAAGTAAGGAGACCTGAAGCTTAAGCTTCATTTAATTCATGATAAATCCACCTCAACTGGGGCCCTTTACCAAACTTACTTAATGCAAGGGAAAATATCATTTCAACTTATAACCACCCTAGTCATTATAGGTAATAAAATGACTTAACTCGAGGGGTAGCATCTTTTCTTGGCATTTTGTCTTTGGAAAGAGATGCAATAAAGTTTATATCTCACCATGGCAAATGTTGCCTGAAGCAAATTAGCTTTGTCTAGTAGAAAGACTTGGCCCAAAACAAAGAGCCCTACCCCCAACACACACTTACTATATTGTGACAATCTTTTGATGGTAAAACTTTGAGTTTTAGGAGTACAGTATTAATTTATTTCCAACAGCAGATAGCTCAGATTCTTTCATTACCTTTTCCTGTCATTTATGATAAACACAGAAATTCAAAAGGAACAAGTTGGTATCTCTTCCCTTAAGAATCTTTTCTGACCCACCACCCATTTTCTACTTTGTTGCCCCTGCCCACCTTGTTACCCTGCTACATAGATGCTAGCATGGCTCTCATATATTTTCCCATCAACATCCATCTTCCTCTTTCCAGTGTGAAAGCTTCCTGGGGACAAAGTCCTTGTCCTATTCTTCTTTGTGTCCCCAGCACAGCACTTACAATAGTGCTGACACACAGTGGGCAGGGCACTCTGTGAATGTTTTTGGATGAATTCATTAATTTTTGTCAACTGTGATTCCACAATTTATTTTCCTGTTGCCTGCATAACCACAGTGAAACTCTGATTCTTATTAGGGACTATTGGCATTATAAATGTTTAGAAAAGGTGGTGAGTTTAAGACATTGTATTGACACTACTGAAACCTCCTGGTGGAGGGCCCTTAGGAGCCTGCTCTCTGGCACTCTGGCCAAAGAAAAACTGACCCTGGATGCTCTTTCCCCAAAGTAGGCATCAGGAAACTCATGAGGGGTGGGGGTGGGGTGTGGGAGGCCACGCCAGATAGGGATCTGTAGCTCTGGACACACCCTCAACACCTTCATTAACTGGAAAGGAACTGTGTGAAACTGGATTTCTGAGCCACAAGACAGTAAGAGAGTCTTTACCAAAGCCAGGCATGGATAGACAAGGCTCTTTACCTTGACTCGGAAATTCCCTTCCAGCCATGGAATGTACTCACTATGATTTGCTTGTGTCACACAGAAATCACAGAATTTTTGAGCAGAAGGGGTGTAAAACCCACATTTGTTATTGATGAGTAGTCAGGAAAAGTCTATAGAATTAGGCTACAGCAATGTATTTTCTTTATATTTTTCACTCTACAGCTGAACAAAAACACCATCTTTTTCCATAACTGAAAGGTTCCTAATGGCCACAGATAATTCACTTCAGAGGCATACTTCTTGAAGAACAAGGATCTGGGTGATTGGGGAGAGCCCTGTGGTGGATGTTCAGGAATTCGTTTTCCTTTACCATTTAAAAGAAGCTAATGGTTGAGGAAGCATCCACATCTTTTGTTCCATGAAGAATTTTGTGTTAAACTTAGATCTTTGCAGCTCTGCATTGCATAGATTTTAAGCAGTTAGGAACTTTGTACATGAGCAGGAATCAAAGTTAAATTCAAAAATGGAACTTCATGAACCCTTCCCATATTGGAGCAGCATCAGTGGGATTCCATGACAATGCTAATTTGAATGTTTTTGCTTGGTGCCTTTTATTGCCTGTGCCAAAGATCAGTACTATGGAAACCAGACCGTTTCATACATAGGCATTAGATGAGTCTCTTGGCCTCTTTGTACCTTAGTTTCCTCATTTGAGAAAAAAAAAAGGGGGATCTCAAGACATACTTCTCAGGATTCATACTAGGCTTACACCCAGGTAACCAATAACTGTATGATGTTTTTACACACAGTTTTATACATGTATTCATCTGCTATTTCACTTACAACTTGTGTAAAAACTGCATTCCATGCCAGGCCTGAAATGTTCCAAAGCTCAGTTCTGTGAGTAAATTGCAACCAAGATTTCTACAAAAAAAGACACAAGCAAAAGAAGAAGAAAAAAATATATTCTTTCAAAACACTTACCCTTTGGCAGTAAATCTAATTTATATATGATGAAAATAACATCAGTACTCCCTCCATACACTAAAGAAATCTCACTGTGGAAGATAATATGATTTACACTCTAATGATTATATATGTGGCGCATTTAGCAAATGCTCAATAAATGCTTATGTTAAGTGATCTTTACTTCTCCAGGAAAGCAGCACTATTGACATTTGAGACTGGATAATTCTATCTTGTGCTGGGGCTCTCCTGTACACTGTTGAATGTTTAGTTGCATCTCTGGCCTCTGTCCACTAGATGTCAGTAGTACATACAGTTCTAACAACCAAAAATGTCTCCAGACGTTGCCAAATGTTGCTGCATGCAAAATCACCCTGGCGGGGAACCACTGTTCTAGAACGATTCACGCTGAGCTGTGTAATAATTTTCACACTCATCTTTGCCAGAGAAAAAAAAGGACTTGTTATATAATTTTAATAATATTTCAAAATGAGTAACAAGTTAATTTGATAAAAGTTAAGTTTTCTAAAAATTCCAAATATAATGAAGTTATATTTGTAACTTACATAAACTGCAAAAAAGGAAGTGGTTCAAATGAACGTCTTTCAATAGACTGTATTTTATTGCAGGATAAATCTCTAGGAAAAGTAAAAGGAAAATATTGCCTCAATTAGCTATTAGATATCTATTTAATAGGAATAACTAGTAGAGGTTAGAATGATTAAAACAAATAAGTAGCTTTGGTCTAAACTCCAAACCTTAGGAATTGTTATTTGAACCTTCCAGAGTCCCTAACCCTGCCTTCACCTCTCTCAAGAAATCTCTATAAATAAAATATATAACTACAGAACTTTTTTAAAGTTTATATCATAATCACCTGGAAGGCAGCTATCACTATGGACTGTGTTAGTCGCTTGGTTGTGTCCAACTCTTTGCGACCCCATGGACTGTAGCCCGCCAGGCTTCTCTGTCCATGGAGTTCTCCAGGCAAGAATACTGGAGTGGATTGCCACTCCCTTCGCCAGAGGAACTTCCGAACCCAGGGATCGAACCCTGGCCTCCTGCCTCGCAGTCAGATTCTTTACCGTTTGAGCTACAACTATAGATCTTGATAAATTTTGGAGGTAATCTTTCCTCACAGCAGAATTGATTAGATTCCCACCTTTTGTAGTCTCTTCAAATTCTAGATTATGAGCTCAAAGTTTTTATTCTCCAATTATAATTCCTAACATTAAAAGGAATTTTCTTATATTTACACACCTCCCAATTTAGTTCTGTTTTTCTAGACCAATTCAGTACTAGCACAAATAAAAGATATCCTTTCATACAACCTGAAAGGAAGTTACTCCCCTCATTGATATGTAACTTTACCTAATTCAGTATTATACTTTCTGTCATATTGATTTTTATTTGAAAATACCCACTCGACTATAGCTGACTATCCTGTTTCCATTGACATCAGCTTGTGTCTCATTTCACCTGGATGGGTATAACTGTCTTCTGACTGGTGTTTCTATCTCTGCTCTCTCCATTCCTAAGCCAGCCTCTACATGATCATTAGTTTAACTCTCCAGAAAGTGAAAGTTGCTCAGTCGTGTCCGACTCTTTGCGAACCCATGGACCGTAGCCTGCCAGGCTCCTCGGGCCATAGCATTCTCTAGGCCAGAATACTGGAGTGAGTAGCCATTCCCTTCTCCAGGGGCTCTTCCTAACCCAGGTATCGAACCAAGGTCTCCCACATTGCAGGCGGATTCTTTACCATCTGAGCCAATTTCCAGAAGTAGTCTTAAATACCAGCACCATTTGTGAACTTACTGAAGCTACAAATACTCAGCCCTACTCTGGACTGATTGAATCATTAACTACAGAGGTGGAGCTTGTGTTTCAACAAGCCCTCCAAGTGACTGATTCTGCTGCAGGCTCAAGTCTGTCCTAGAGCACTGCTGTGGTAACATGATCGCTTGGCATGATATTCCGGGCTTGTCCCCCAATGCCCTTGATAACCTGGCTCTCATCTCCTATTCTCCACACTGGAACTCTATGGGTACTCAAAGTGTTTTTCCTGTGTTTTGTCTTTCTCCCAGTTTTCTTTTGCAAGCTTATTCTTCCCAAGATGTCTATCGGATGATACCAATGGCCCTTTAAGGTTCCGTTTGAACAGCATTGCTTTAGCAACATCTTCCCTGATCCAGTTAGAAGTCTTTTTTTCCCTCTTCTATGCTCCAACACCAACTTACAGCTCTCATTGCCCTTATTCATTTCTTTTCTAAAAAAAGAAAGCTATTTTTGCATCCCATTTTCTCTCAGCATAAAACTCCTTGAATGCATGGGTTAGATCCTGTTTATGCACATTGTCTATCATGTTTGCAGCCAATGCACGGACATAAAGCAAAGTCAAATATTTATAAAGTCAACAAATAGGGAGTGAATAAGAAGAAAATGACTGTTTTAAAAGAAATGGAGCTTTACCACTTCACGGCTCCCTCTTCTGTGCCTCTACTGCACTTTGTTGTTATGGTTTGAGTTTCTATGTTTATTTTCTCTGTGACATCATGAATTGCTAGAAGGAATTCTATCTTAACCACCTTTGTGTTTCCAACACTAGGCTTAGTTCTTAGCATATTCCTTTTTAGCTTTTTTATTGATTGGCATTTTTAAAACAGAATGAGCATATGGATGTTAACATGAAATAATCAGCTTATAAAGTATTTCATAGAAGTAAGGAAGGGCCTAATCCACTGAGTAGTTATCTTTGTTTTTCTCCAAACTGTGTTTGTAAGGTTTGGCGCCCAGACGGAAGAAAAGAAAATGGTTGCCCCTAAGGCTTTGAAGGTTTGATAATTAAAGAACTATTGTTAGGGTGAGGTGAGATTCTTTATATGCTCATCTCCTTTAACTCTTTTATATTTGCAAAAATAATCTACTTGTTAAACAGCATCCTAAATTGGCTTAATAAGGGTTAATAACATACATATCTTGGATGCCATGGACAAAGGACAAAAATTGAGCTTTTAAAGCAAAGAACACGGTATCTCCTTATCCCTAAATAAACAGAAACATTATGCAAGCAGTTCTTCTTGGATAAAGAAGCTAGAGAGGGCATTCCCTGTAGGTCCAGTGGTTAGGACTCAGCACTTCACTGCCAGGGGCCTGGATTCAATCCCTGGTGGAGGAACTAAGATCCTGCAAGCCACACTGTGGCCAGAAAACAGAGGCTGGAGAGATTTTTGTTTTGTACCTAGTGAAGTTAGGGGCATTTCTGATATGTTCATTTAGTGTAAACATTTCTAAATATACCGCTTATACGTCATCTTTAACATTTTTAATTTCATGCAATTCTTGCATGAAATCCTTAACAACAGTCTGTTCTCTTGATAACTTAATGTGTTCTTGACAAAGTACTGTTTACATAGTTCATCTGCTTAAATATTTAACATTTTAGTGTTAAATATTAAATATTTAACGTTTTCTTGTATTTTATCTCTCACTTTCCTTTTGCAAGCTTATTCTTACCAAGATGTCTATGTGATGATACCAATGGCCCTTCAAGGTTCCGTTTAAATAGCATTGCTTTAATAGCATCTGATCCAGTTTAGCTTAGATTACATTATCAAAATTATGAGTTAATGGCATTCACACTAATGTAAGTGCTCTATATTTTCTTTCCTGTGGGTGACAATTTGAAGTTAACTTTAATTCCTCTCATTTTACTAAAACAAGTTTTTCAAACCTTTTCCAAAAAGGCCAGGGAGTAAATATTTTAGGCTTTGCAGGCCACACAGTCTCTGTCACATATTTTTCTTTGTTTCTCTCTTTTTTTTTTTCATTTACAACACTTTAAAAATCATTCTTAACTTATGGGCTGTATGAAAATGGACTATGGGTCAGATTTGAGTCAAGAACAAAATATAAGCAGATAGTATATGAACATTTATACATAATGTTATAGACATGGGAGTCTATAATCGCTCAGATCCTATTACCACTTTTCCTCTACAACTAAAGGGTATTTTCCCATCTATATCTTGTCTAAATAATTAAATTAAAAAATGAATAGGAGGTATTTAATGGTAGAGATGGGCTAGGGCCCTACATAGACTTACAAAATTGTAGAATTGTATGGGTGGAAGAAATTGAAGAGATTATCTAATTTGAACCTGTAGTTACTTTATAGATAAGAGCTCATAAATAAATATGATTTACTAATTAACTTACAAATATTGGAGGGATAGCAAGCCTTCAAATGAGTCCTTGTGTAATTCAGTCAAAGAATTTTCACTGAGAATTCTGAAAAATGAAAATGTTATTTCTCAATCAAAATGCAAAATAACTACAACCATTTACTACATAGTACTCCTGAAAGTGGAGGAAGCTAAGTAATGGTGCCATCTAAACACCCTAATTCTTATTTAATTTAGGATGGTGATTTCTGTTCTGTTTTCATTTAAACCTTTCTCCTCACATCCTTTGTTGTGTCCATCTCTCTCCGTCACACATACATACACACACACACACTCTCCATCCACTCTTCCCACCAAATCATACAGATAATACAGTTAATGCCTACTCTCTAGATCACAGGATTTCTGTTAGAATCCAACTCTGGCAGCACCAACAATGCAGAGGTCCTTCCTCTTCTCTTTTCCCAAACCTTATTGGGAAGTTCCACACAGAACTGTATCAGGGCTGAAAATGAAGCCATTTGATTTTTTTCCTCTAGTAAAACTTTTTTGAAAATTATTCACATATTTTAAAAATATGCATAAAATATACACAATTGTTCAGTTTAATAATGATGAAACAAATCCCTGTGTGACACCACTCATGTCAGAAAAGAATTCTGTCAGCATCTGAGGAGTCCCTGGGCAGAACTTTCCAATCACAGCTCTCTCTCTGACTTCAGTACAGAAGAAACTCTATAAAGATATCAGAGGTCAGTTTCTCTTGCCTGCAAGAATCCCCTTCCTTGCAATATTAACAGTGGCACATCCTTCAGGAGTCTTGGGGATCTGAGCACATGCTATGTTGCCTTGTGAATATTTTCACTGAGTTCTGCATTTAAAAGATTGTTTTTCCTTACAGTGTATCTTGGTCACATATTTATATTAATTCCACCTCATATCTTGATTCCATCTCATAAATTAATCCTTTACTCATAGTTTACGAGAATTAAAGTATTACTACCTGGAAACTCTGCAACTCAGTTATAAGGTAGTTCATACTATATAGAATACAGGCATATACATTTTTAAAGGATCACTAAAACAAAAACACAGAAGACTTTATTCCCACAGAATTCCCACAAAGAACTCTTGGAGTCCTAAAAATGCTTCAAAGATCCTGACCTCAATTTGAAATTCACCATGTTAGAAAGAACAGCAGTGATGGACAGGTGAAGGGGGAATGGTCAACAGATGGTGCTAAGACTGATTCTTTCCTCACCTCTGCTAAGTAGTGGTTTCATATTTCCACGGAAATGATCCAAAAAGAAAAAAACAAATCAATATGTCCAACAACATTTATAGTAACCCTTTTCATAACTTCGAAAGTTGGAAAGAACTCTACCTCCCCATATCACATAACAAAACTGTGTACACCATAGGTGATATACAAAAGTCACAGGAAATAATGATATATGAAAAAGGTCAAGACAGAAGCAACTCCGCAGACTGTAGCCCGCCAGGTTCCTCTATCCATGGGATTTCCCAGGCAAGAATACTGGAGTGAGTTGCCATTTTCTCCTCCAGGGGATCTTCCCAATCCAGGGATCGAACCTGCATCTCTTATGTCTCCTGCATTGGTAGGTGGGTTCTTTACTACTAGCTCCACCTGGGAAGCTCAAATCAATATGCCCAACAACGTTTATAGTAACCCCTTTCATAACTTGGAAAGTTGGAAAGAACTCTACCTCCACACATTGTGTAACAAAACTGTATACACCATAGGTGATTTACAAAAGGCACAGGAAATAATGATATATGAAAAAGGTCAAGACAGAAGTGAAACTTGTATGCACTAGTTATAAGTCTGAACACTGACAAGGACTCAATCAGGACAGTGAAGAGATGGGGCTGATCATCAGCTCTTCACGGCACTGTCTTCTTTGATTGGCTGATGCCCATATCAGACTAGTTGGGCGTTTGAATATCGTGGGAGGACAGAGAGTATTTTAAATTAATGGGGTTTCTTTTTGTGGACTTGTTTGGATGGCAGGATATTAAAATTTTTTAAAATAACAGTAATAAATTCAACCTAGAAATAAAGTTTAGACTGAGAATGTCAGTCACCAAAAAGTACCCCCAAAAGGAGCTTCAAATAAGCAACTAACTGAAATAAAGTCTACTGATCTGTAGAACTCCAAATATTCATTCTGAGGCAAGAAATTTAAAACTATGGGGAATCAAGCATTAAAGCTGGATCGAAAACTTTCTCACATCATGAAAATATCAAAACCAGGCATGAAGTAACGTTTAAGAAACATCCATGTTTTACTTCTGACCAGGGTTCTTATCCAAGGCAATCTTCTAAGTTTCACATTCATTCTTGATTCTATATTTAAAGACAATTATCCTTCTCTCCATTCTGCAACTTCTAGAAAGCTGAGAGGGCTCAGTTGTTTCTTTGACTCAACTATACATATAATGAAAATAGTAGGCCATTCTAGAAGTGATTTACTCAACTTTCTCTGCTTTCTTTCTCTCCAAAGTACTCATCAATACTTAAAATTATATCTATTTATCCATTATACTTACTTATTTTTATATATTTGTAACCCCCCTGAGAACTGGAATACTTGGTCTTTTTTGTTTTGGGGCCTGTCTCCCTAGCATGTAAAACAGTTCCTGGCACATAGGAGACACAAAAAAATATTTATTGAATGAATTAAAAAAGTGATGGGTTATCAACTATCTGATACTTTTATTTAAAACAAATCATCTATATACCATCATTCATGAGGATAAGTACAAGAAAAGAAATGTCTTCACCCCTACATTTGTGACTAAATCTTTTTGAGATAAGAATCCGTTGAGAACTTCACAAAAACAGTGTCCTTTTCCCTAGAAAACTGCACTGTCTCGAACACATGTAAAAGTATATGTGCAATTTCCATTTGTGGACCATCCTTTTAGGGCACAGGTCTATGAACAGAGTAGACTGAATTCAGAGGGCTAAACTTGGATGGCAAACAAAATTACATCTCAGTTTTCACAATCTCTCAATAAAATCAGCATTTCCTTCCACTATGAACATCGGCAACAAATCACAGTGGATCAGCAGTAGTCAACTTGGTACCCAACAGAAATCACAGATCATTTCATATCACATGTACGTTGCAGATATCTCAAAATATCATTTATTCACATCACTACCCTGAGTAATAATATTTATTGACCTACCACTATCTTGTTATTTAATGTGCTAAGAGAAGCATATTTATTACTATATCACTAATTTTTGAACTATTCTGAAAACTAGACAGTGTTTCAATATAGTTGGTTTCCTTTGTTTTTCTATATATTTTAACCTATTATACACTTGAAAACATTATCACAAGAACATAAGCTTCTGTAGATTATACGCCAAAGAGACATACGTGAGGGATCAGGAGGGAGATTAAAAAATTCTGCCCTGGGGAGCCACTGACACCAAGTTAGGGACCTCTGCTTATAAGGTTTAAACCTCAAGCTGACTTAGAAATCTTCAAATCTTACCAGATTCATGTTACACTATATCACTTCCCACACACAGGCTTTTTAACAGTTAACTTTTTAGTTTCAATTTATTTTTTTTTTACAAAATACGTAATATATATTCACATAGTTCAAAATCCCAAAGATACATAGTACACAATCCAAACTTTTTCTCTTACCTCTGTCCCTTAATCTACCATTCCCCTCTACTCCTCAGAGGAAACTAATGTTAATCTATTTCTTGTGCCACATGACTTTCATTCTTCTTACAAGTTTGGGAAATAAAATCTCCAAGTTAGATACTATCATGGGAAATATAAACTACATTTTGTAGTTACGAAATCTGTAAATTTTAAAAAATTGCCTGGTTCTAGCATTTTTTCCTTACCAATAAGATAGTCAAACTAAGGGAACATGTCTCTAAGGGTGGTCATAATCCCTATTTTCAGATTGACTGTTATGTCTTTTATTATTAATTCAGAATTCATTTATGACTGGTCTATTCAAGTTGAATGAATGATATGACCACAAACGGTCATGAAAAATACTAGTTAATTACTTTAAATATTTTTTCCCAAAATCACTTATGTATCTAAGCAGATTTTTTCTACAAATCAATAAAAAATAACAGTAACAGAAAAATGGACTAAGGACAGACAATTTAGAAAGACAAATGTTCAGTAAACACGTACAGACATTTAAATTCATAAGTGATCAGAAAAATTCAAATTCAGATCAGACCTCTTTGATTCACCCATCACATCAGCCAAAAAAAGAGCAGGGGAGGGGGTGGAGAATATCCAATGGTAGAAGGAATGTGAGGGAAAGGAATGTCATCATGGCATGTTGATGGGAGTAGAACATGGTCAACACCAAAATCAGACTGATTATATTCTTTGCAGCCAAAGATGGAGAAGCTCTATACAGTGAGCAAAAACAAGACCGGGAGCTGACTGTGGCTCAGATCATGAGCTCCTTGTTGCCAAATTCAGACTTAAATGGAAGAAAGTGGGGAAAACCACTAGACCATTCAGGTATGACCTAAATCAAGCCCCTTTTGACTATACAGTGGAAGTGAGAAATAGATTTAAGGGACTAGATCTGATAGAGTGCCTGATGAACTATGGACGGAGGTTCGTGACATTGTACAGGAGACAGGGATCAAGACCATAACCAAGAAAAAGAAATGCAAAAAAGCAAACTGGCTGTCTGAGGAGGCCTTACAAATAGCCGTGAAAAGAAGAGAAGCAAAAAGCAAAGGAGAAAAGGAAAGATATACCCATTTTACTGCAGAGTTCCAAAGAATAGCAAGGAGAGATAAGAAAGCCTTCCTCAGTGATCAATGCAAAGAAATAGAGGCAAACAATAGAATGGGAAAGACTAGAGATAGCTTCAAGAAAATTAGAGATACCAAGGGAACATTTCATGCAAAGATGGGCTTGATAAAGGACAGAAATGGTATGGACCTAACAGAAGCAGAAGATATTAAGAACAGGTGGCAAGAATACACAGAAGAACTGTACGAAAAAGATCTTCACGACCCAGATAATCACGATGGCGTGATCACTCACCTAGAGGCAGACATCCTGGAATGTGAAGTCAGGTGGGCCTTAGAAAGCATCACTACAAACAAAGCTAGTGGAGGTGATGGAATTCCAGTTGAGCTATTTCAAATCCTGAAAGATGATGCTGTGAAATCGCTGCACTCAGTATGCCAGCAAATTTGGAAAACTCAGCAGTGGCCACAGGACTGGGAAAGGTCAGTTTTCATTCCAATCCCAAAGAAAGGCAATGCCAAAGAATGCTCAAACTACCACACAATTGCACTCACACACTAGTAAAGTAATGTTCAAAATTCTCCAAGCCAGGCTTCAGCACTACGTGAACCATGGACTTCCAGATGTTCAAGCTGGATTTAGACAAGGCAGAGGAACCAGAGATCAAACTGCCAACATTCGTTGGATCATCGAAAAAGCAAGAGAGTTTCAGAAAAACATCTACTTCTGCTTTACTGACTATGCCAAAGCCTTTGACTGTGTGGATCACAATAAACTGTGGAAAATTCTGAAAGAAATGGGAATACCAGACCACCTGACCTGCCTCTTGAGAGACCTGTATGCAGGTCAGGAAGCAACAGTTGGAACTGGACATGGAACAACAGACTGGTTCCAAATAGGAAAAGGAGTACGTCAAGGCTGTACACTGTCACCCTGCTTATTTAACTTATATGCAGAGTACATCATGAGAAACGCTGGGCTGGATAAAGCACAAGCTGGAATCAAGACTGCCGGGAGAAATATCAATGACCGCAGATATGCAGATGACACTGCCCTTATGGCAGAAAGTGAAGAACTAAAGAGCCTCTTGATGAAAGTGAAAGAGGAGAGTGAAAAAGTTGGCTTAAAGCTCAACATTCAGTCAACTAAGATCATGGCATCTGGTCCCATCACTTCATGGCAAACAGATGGGGAAACAGTGGACACAGTGGCTGACTTTGTTTTTTTGGGCTCCAAAATCACTGCAGATGGTGATTACAGTCATGAAATTAAAAGACGTTTACTCCTTGGAAGGAAAGTTATGACCAACCTAGACAGCATATTAAAAAGCAGAGACATTACTTTTGTCAACAAAGGTCCGTCTAGTCAAGGCTATGGTTTTTCCAATAGTCATGTATGGATGTGAGAGTTGGACTATGAAGAACACTTAGCGCCAAAGAATTGATGCTTCTGAACTGTGGTGTTGGAGAAGACTCTTGAGAGTCCCTTGGACTGCAAGGAGATCCAACCAGTCCATCCTAAAGGAAATCAGTCCTGGGTGTTCATTGGAAAGACTTATGTTGAAGCTGAAACTCCAATATTTTGGCCACCTGATGCAAAGAGCTGACTCATTTGAAAAGACCCTGATGCTGGGAAAGATTGAGGGCAGGAAGAGAAGGGGACAACAGAGGATGAGATGAATGGATGGCATCACCAACTCAATGGACATGAGTTTGGGTAAACTCCGGGAGTTGGTGATGGACAGGGAGGCCTGGCGTGCTGCGGTTCATGGGGTCGCAGAGTCGGACACGACTGAATGACTGAACTGAACTGAAAAATTTGTATCTACATAGTCTTCGCCCCAACAATCCCATTTCTAGATATCTAGTCTACAGAAATACCTAACCAGATTCACACAGGTGCCTGTATGAGGATACTCATTGCAGCAATGCATGCAACAAGAAAACTGGACATACAGACGTCCTTCAACAGGGGCATTATTAAACTGTGATACATTTATACTATGGAATATTACACAGGAGTTGAAATGAATGGGGTAACCCTCTATGTACTAGGAATGAAAGAAATCTAAGACATCATGAAATGAAAGAGTCAAGTTGCAGGATGTTTCATTTATGTAAAAAAGATAAGAAAATCATAAAACAAACCTATTTGGTTATCTGGAAATATATATGTATTCAAATGTATAGGAAAGAGTCTGGAAGGATATATACTAAACTCAAAGCAGCTTGAATGGGGTTTAGGGAGCAAGGAGGGTTTTCACTATACCTGTTATTTTTACATAGTGAGAATATAATCATACAATACTCATATAATGGAAAATAAATGACTGATTTTAAAGAGGGCCTGCCAAATTTAATTTTCAAAATAAACACAGAATTTCAATCAATAGGTTGCTTTGGGAGATGAAAGGGGAAATACCTTTTCTGACAGCTATTGACCTCAAAATTCTGGACCAAGAAGGATCTTACAAAACAGTGAGCAGTTTGTATTCACATTTGGAGAGAATATACTCACAGTTTCTCAGCCCAACGGTATGCCTTCCATATATTTTCATCAATGTAAGAAATATAGTTTCCTTGGAAATTTCTGTGAAGAAACATAGGTCATATCCTTGAATAGGCAGGAAAAGAATGAAGAGAATATGTAAAAGAACCATGGCCACCTTATGGGGAATATTCAAACGCAGAAAAAAAAAAACAAAACAGATTTTTAATTCCCACAGCTTCCCAGTGTGTGTGCTTAGTCCAACTCTTTGTGACCCTCTGCACTATAGCCTGCCAGGCTCCTCTGTTCATGAGATTCTCCAGGCAAGAATACTGGAGTGAGTAGCCATTCCGTTTTCTGGGGGATCTTCCCAACCCAGGGATCAAACCTTAAATGTTTAAAATGGAACTCATCTTCCTCAAACTAGCTCTCCTTCCCAACTGCTGTATTTCCACCTGTTATACCAGCATCATTCTCCCCATCATGCACGCATGCTAAATCGCTTCAGTCATGTCCAACTCTTTGCAACTCCATGGACTGTAATCTGCCAGGCTCCTCTGTCCATGGAATTCTCCAGGCAAGAATACTGGAGTAGGGTGCCATTTCCTTCTCCAGGGGATCTTCCCAACCCAGGGAATCAACCCATGTCTCTTATGTCTCCTGCTTTGGCAGGCGGGTTCTTTACCACTAGCACCACATGGGAAGCCCCATCAACATATGCGATTTTTCTCTTTCCCATATACCCAAGTCCCCCAGCGCTAGTCAATGACAACATCTAGTCAGTTTTGCCTTTGTCATGCTCTCATGATTTTCTTTCTACTCCTCTCACTACTCTAATTCAGCCCTGTCTTACTCTACCCCTAGATTTTGCTAGACCATTCTATTTGGTCTCCCTGAATCAAGCTTTCCTCTCAAGATCAGTCTACATATGGAATCTAAAATAATTGTTTTAATCATTTGTCTCTCTTGCTTGAAAACTTTCAGTGGCTCCGCATATCTTACATCATCACTTTCAAATCTCCATTAGGATAGCCAAGGTTTTTCATAATTGTAGCTTTCATTGTTCTCTAACCCAATTCTTTTGGGCTTCCCTGGTGGCTCAGCGATAAGGAATTCACTTGCCAATGCAGATGTGGTTTTGATCCCTGGGTCAGATCCCTTGGAGAAGGAAATGGCAATCCATTCCAGAATTCTTGCCTGGGAAATCCCATGGGTGGAGGTGCCTGGTGGGCTACAGTCCACAGGGTCAAAAAGAGTCAGATATGACTTAGCTACTAAACCACCACCACCAACCCACTTCTTTTTACAGCCAGACTAATCTGTGAAATCCTGATCATCCTCGCAGGCACACATTTGCCTAGACCGTGCTCCCTGTTTTTTCTCTAACAAATCACAGCCAATGTTTTAAGTCCCAGCTGAAGTTTTAACTTATCCATGTAGCTTTCCCTGACCTCCACACCCTAATGATTACAGGTTCTGGTGAACTACAGCAGATATCTGTATCTCTTTTAATGCTTAACTGCATATTATCTCCCCTTTAAAGCACATCCCCTTTCTTCTCACCTATCACTGTCATGTTCTGCAGACAATGTCATACTTCTGTGGTGCCCACAGTACTTAGCCCTGTGTTGGGCACAAAATGGGTGTTATACATAGAAAGTCAGGGGACAAAGATGCATTCTAGATATAACTGAGGAACTGAATATAATAATAGCTAACACTAACATATATGCTAGGCACTGATGTAAGAGTTTTACATATATTATGTGTGTTAGTCGCTCAGTTGGTTCTGACTCTTTGAGACCCCATGGAACCTGTCAGGCTCCTCTGTCCATGGAATTCTCTAGGCAAGAATACTGGAAATGGCAATTTCCTTCTCCAGGGGATCTTCCTGACCCAGGGATCAAACCTGGGTCTCCCGCATTGCAGGCAGATTCTTAACCGTTTGAGGCACCAGGAAAGCCCATATATGTTAGGCACTGATGTAAGAGCTTTACATGTATTAACTCATCTAAATCTCACAACAATCCTATGAGATGACTATCATCATTCCCACTTTACAGATGAGGAAATTGAGTCACAAAGCTAACAAATAACAGACGTGGGTTCAAACCCAGGCAGTTCAGCTCAGAAATCTCTACTCTTAACCATTTGTTGTTTCACCACCAATGAGGCGGGGAGAGGGACATGTTGCTGTAAAGAGGATGGAGCAAAGATGGGAGAAGAGTAGATGTTAAGGAATTAAATAATGGGGTAAAAAATAGAGAAGGAAAAAAGATTAGGGGTGATTATAAGTAAAAGACTGGAGAAGAAGGAACAATAGTAAGGAGGAGAATGAAGAACAAATAAAAGGTTAAAAATAGCAAGTCAGTCAATGTGGGTTGGGGAGATGAGAAAGACCCGGGAAAACCTGGAGGAGGGGCTGCCATGTTAGGCAGGACGCAGAGAACAAATAAAGAAAGGCCATTCTTACAAGATGGTGAAGGTGCCATTATAGGAGTTGGGCCCTGGCTCAGGCACTCTGTGGAGCTTCTGCTTTGCGCTCAGACCAACACACGACAGCGTCTCATCTTTGCAGGTACAGAGCTTACATACGTTGATGGTTGTGGTGGCATTCTGTATTGGTTGCTTCTTTCCTGGTATATGTTTTATAACAGGGGGACTTTTGGGTTCTGAAAATGGAGTCAAAGGAAAATGAACCATCTCAGATGGCCTTGACTGCTGAGATATGCTAACTCCCAGGTCCACAGTTGGGACTGTGGCTTGAGTCAGGTTTGGTGGTGGAAGTGTCACCTCTGGGAGAGCCGTGGTCTGCTGCAGGGCAGTAGAATATTCAGACCCCATAGCAGGTTGCGAGGTTATGGTGAGCTCCAGGTTCGCAGGATAAGTTGTGATGCTGGGTGATGTTGGAGGCTGACTTTGATCCTTACTTGGGGTCTCCTGCAGGGTTGGAGGAGGCTCAGTCTCTGTATTATTCACTGCGGTAACGTTAACTTCCACGTCCATAGGTTGAAGCGTGACTTCAGTCAGGTTTGCATGGGCAAGTGTCCCCTCAGGCTGTTCTGGAGGAGGAGCTGTGGTCTGCGGCAGAGCAGCAGAATGTTCGGACACCGTAGCAGGTTCTGGAGTTATGGTAAGCTCCAGGTTCACGTGATAAGCGGTGACGCCAGGCGACGCTGCCTCGAGTGCTGGACCTGTCACCTCGGAATACAATGGAGGCTGAGCTACAACTTCCTTAATGGGTTTTGGAGGCTGAGCTTGGGTCTGCTGCATGGTTGGAGAAGGTTCGGCCTCCACAGTAGATTGCGGAGTTAGTGTGAGTTCCAGGTCCAAAGATTGAAAGGTGACCTCGCTCAAGGTTGGGCGCTGAGACTGAACTGGCTTTGGATGTGGCACTGTTAACTCGGGGTATGGTGGAATAGCTGCAGTCTGCTGCAGGCCTGTGGAATATTCAGCCTCTGTCACAGGTTCTGGAGTTGTGTTAGGCCTCTGGCCCGATGGGTGAACTGTGACACTGGGCAGCAGTTGGCTCTGAGCTGGCACTGGAACAGTCACCTCTTGCTGCACTGGATGCTGACCTGGGGTCTCCTGCATGGCTGGAGAAGACACAGCCTCATTCGTGGATTCTGGAGTTATGGTAAGTTCCAGGTCCAAAGGTTGAACTGTGAACTCCGACAATTGAGACTGAACTTGCTCTGGATTTGGAAGCGTCACCTCAGGGGGTTTGGGGTGAAGAGCTGTAGAAGATTCAGCTTCTACAGTAGGCTTTGGAGTTACAGTAGGCTCCGGGTTGAGAGGCTGAACTGGGGCACTGGGCAGTGTTGGATTCTGAGCTTGATACTGGCCTGGAGTTGAATCAGCCACAACCTCCTTAGGTGGCTCCACAGGCTGAGGTGGTAGCTCCTGCATGGTTGGAGAAGGTTCTTCCTCCTTGGTGGGCTCTGGCTTTATGGTAAGTTCAAGGTCCAAAGGTTGAACTGTGACCTCAGTCAAGGTTGGATGCTGCACTTGAACCTGCTCTGGATTAGGAAGTGTCGCCTCCAGGGGTGTAGAAGGTTCTGGAGTTACAACAGGCTTCTGGGCCAAAGGTTTGACTGTGGCACTGGTTAAGTTTGAATGATGAGTCTGATCCTGTTCTGGTGTTGAAAATGTCACCTCATAAAGCACTAGAGTTTGTGCTACAACCTCTGTAGGTGGCACTGGAGGCTGAGATGGGCCGCCCTGCTGGGCTGGAGAAGGTTCTGTCTCTTTAAGGGGTGGGGCTGGGAACTCCTCTTGGTTTGGAGAAGATCCTACATTCTGAGGGGGCCGTAGAAGCTGAGGAAGGGTCCCCTGAGGGACTGGAAGTGGTTCCACCTTTTCAGGGGGTTCTGATGTCTGAGTCTCAAGCACCTGCTGTGTGGGAGAAGACACCACCTCCTTGGGGGGCTTGAGAGATACAGTTGAGCTCCCCTGGGGAACCGGAGACTGAGCTGGGCGTCCCCCCTGGGCTAAAGAAAGCTCAACCCCCCCAGGGGGATCTGGAGTATGAGCAGCATTCTCCAGCTTCACTGGAGAATGTAAAAGGTCTTTAGTTGAGCCTGGAGTTAGGACAACCGCCAGATCCACGGATTTAGCAGTGATATGAGGCAACACTGGACCCAGAGGTGAGACTGTTACCTCATTCTCTCCTAAAGGTTGAGTAGCAGCATCGTTGGTGTCCTCTGGAGGCTGAGCTGGTTGCTCATGCTGGACCAAAAAAAGTTCATTTTCAGAGGCAGTCAGTGGCTGATTTGAAACCTCTTGCTGGACTGACAAAGGTTTTAACTGCCCAGGGGACACTGTAGACTGAGCTGAGGTTTCCTTTTGGGGTGGAGACGTTTTAACCTTATTAGTGAATGCTGGAGTGATGGTGAGTGCAAGATCCACAGGGTTGACAGTGGCGCTGGGCCGCTGCAGAAGTTGACCTAGAGAGGAAACTGTTGTCACATGATGTTCTGGAGAGATAACTATAATTTCATTAGAGAGCTCGGGACGCTGAGCTGTGGCCTCCTGCTGGGGTGGAGAAGGTATAATCTCATGAGCCTGTGGATTCTGAGCTGGCGTCTCCTGTTGTTCTGAAGGTGTAATCTGGGTAACAGCCTCTGGAGATGGGACTGGAGCTGGCACTTGAACTGGCAAAGGTTCGACTTCCTCAGGCAACTGTGAAAGCAGCGTGGGGGCCTCCGGCGGGGATGCAGAAAATTCTGCATTAGTAAGGGGCGCTGAGGACTGAGCCAAAGGCATATGCTGACTTGGAGAAAGTCCTGCCACCGGAGTGGGTTCTGTGGTTATGGTAAGCTCAAGATCTGCAGGTTTGACAGTGACATTGGATATGCTTGAATGTTGAGTCGGTTGCTCCAGCAGTGTTGCAGCAGATTCTGTCTCCACTGGAGACAGACCTTGGGTCTCCTGCTGGGTGGGAAAAGATTCGGCCTCATTAGGGGACTCTGGAGACAGAGCAGCCTCTTCCTCCTGGACTGGAGAAGGTCCAGCTACTCCAAGAGAGTCTGACAGCTGAGTCAGGGTCTCCTGCTGGGTGAGAGAGGGTTCAACTTCCCCAGTAGGCTCAGAAGGCTGAGTTAGTTGTTCTTGTTCACTTGAAGAAGGCTCAGCTTCCTCAGGCGCCTGGCCTGTGGTCTCCTGCTGGGTTGGAAAAGCTTCATCTTCCCCAGTAAGCTCAGAAGGCTGAGCCGGTTGCTCCTGCTCACTTGAAAGTTCAGCCTCCCCCAGGGTCTCTGGAGGCTTCTGCTGAGTTGCAGGAAATTTAGTTTTCTTAATGAGCGTAGGAGTGATGGTAAGTCCCAAATCATGAGGTTGAAATGCAACACTGTGCAGTTTTGAATGAACCTGATGCTGAATGCCAGGTCGAACTACTACTTCATCGCTCATTGGAACTTGGAATACATACTCAGTAGGGAACCCTGGAGCTTGAGTTGGGGTCTCTTGATGGAGCAGAGGAGATGCAACTGTCTCAGGGTGCTTTGGAGGTTGAGACAGGGCCTCCGGCTGGACTGGAAGAGTTTCAACCACATCTTGTAGCTCTGGAAACTCAGATGGGGCCTCCTGTTGGGCTGGAAAAGGTTCAACCTCCTCAAAGTGCTCTGGAGGTTGAGACAGGACCCCCAGCTGGACTGGAGAAGGTTCCACCTCTTTAGTCACTTCTGGAGTCACGGTAAGCACTAGATCCAGAGGTTTAACAGTGACATTGTGCAAGTGTGACTGCTGAACTTTATGATGCGCTGCTGGTCGAGCTACAGTCTCCTTAGGTGCCTCCAGAGGCTGAGACAGAGCCTCCTGCTGAAGTAGAGGTAGTTCTACCTCGTTGGTGTGCTCCAGATGCTGAGCCTGGGCCTCTTCCTCGGATGAAAAAGATTCAGCCTCCTCAGGCGTCTCTTGTCGGGATGAAGATTCGTACAGCTCGGTGGGCAACGGTCGGGAAGTGTGGTACTCCTGCTGAGATGAAGAAATTTCAGCCTCAGGGGGCTCTGGAGTTTCATCTGGGCTCCCCAGAAAATCCATAGGTAGGCTCTCCTCAGGATAAAAGGCATCCATATTGGAATCTAAATAATCATCCTGCAGTTCTTCTAGACCCTGATTTTTTTTTCCAAGTTGTCTTGTAGTTCCAACAACAACTTTGGCAAGCGGTCGATGCTTAACGAGATCTTTCTTCAGGTTTGAGGGTGAAACAATAAACTTCGTTGGTTTTGAGCTCTTACTACCTAGAGGTGGAATAAGTATTTCAAATGATTGGTGATTTTCAGCCTGATCTAGACCTATAGTTTTAGCCTTACTTTTGTGTTGAGGAGGCAGAACCAAGGCTTGATTCTGATCCCAATCTAGCACTGGAACCGCTTCTGGGAGCTTTTGATGCTGGGTTAGCTTGTCATCCAGATCCTCGTGTAGAATAGCAAACTTATCTGGCTCTGCCAACAGCTCTCCAGCTGAATCCGAGTCCAGGTATGGAACCAGAGTCTCACTCAAATCCTCATGAGGCAGGGCCAACATGTGGTCTGGAGAGGAGAAAGTCAAGTAATTAAAGCCCCCCGGCTCTGCCAGGGGTGTGAGTGCATGGGGCAATTTGGGCGGGAGGTCAGAGGAGTGTGAAGACCAGGGCTCAGTCAGCCCTGGGGGGTCGGAGGTCAACTGGCCAGGGCCCTGGGCCCACTCCAGAGGCTGAGCTGCCTGAACCAAAAGCCACAACGGTTGCCAGGTAAGGAGGAGCCGTGGGGACCAGAGGCGCAGCCGGGACATGACATGCGGAGGCTCCCGGGCGCAGCGACCCAGGCCAGTGGGGCGCCGGCGCCGCCCCTGAGCGGGAGCCGAACCGTTATGTGAGCCCGCAACGCGCGCGCACCCTTAGCAACCGCGCGCCCCTCCCCCGCCCCGCGTCCAGCCCTTTATTTACGACACCTTTAGTTACGCCACCTTTATTAGGTTCGAACCAATCTGCGCCATCTGAGTGCGCCTTTTCCCCAGAGTCACCAGGGCGCAAACCAAGCCATCCTTCCTCTCGCACAGGTGACAGTGACCTCCGGCCGGGCCCTCTCCCCAGCCTCCCCCAGCCCCTCCTGGCTCCGTGCAACCAGGCAGGATTTGGGCTGCAGACCTAAATGGCCCTGGACGCTGGCAGCCCAGGGGTTGGGGGAGGAGTGGAAGGGGATGCAGAGCTTCCCAAGGAAGCTCCAGAGCCAAGTATTCCAGGAAATTCATTAGTGCTAGTCCAGTTCTGGCACTGTGAACTCTTCCTCCTCAAAGCTGAAGTCTGAGAGGCATTCTTCCTCCCCTTGGCCACACGGCTTCCAGGAAAAGCAGCTGACCTGCAAAATGAGCAGCACTAGTTAGGGTGGCGGGAGGGGAACACACCTTACAATTTTAAAGTTATTCAAAAATGTTGCTCTTTCCTCTAAACTCTCAGTACCCAAGTCTGGTCATTAATTCACCACTCTGCTATTAGGGGTTACCACCAAATCAGTGATGACTTCAAAATTTCTGTAGGAGAGGCTTTGGGCAAGTGAGCAAGTCATTCTGGCAAAGAATGTCCAACCAAGTGAATGGCCCTTTACATTACCATGGGAAAACTTGCCCCATCCCACCTTGTTTCAACAGAGCCATTAATCTAGAAAAAATTGCAGTGTCACTTTACAGAGCCCTACTCTGTGTACACGCCTGGAGAAAACACTTAAGATGTTAAAAGTCAGCATGTTAAATAATTTTCTTGAAATACTGTAACTAAGCATGCAGTTTACTTTCTTCACAGTCCTTTTAAGTAATCTAGTCCTTTTTCTTTGGCACGACCTCTAACATCTAAACTCCAAGAGAAAGGGAGCTTCATCTTATCCCCACTGTCTAACCTAACGGTTTTTTAAATGGAACTGATTCGAAGACTGGCCTCATTTAGGAACGGATTTGTTTTTATAATCAGGTTTCCAAAATCTTTAGCATCAATACCGAATCCTTTCCTCTCTCATTTCACAGGAGGCTAGCCTTCTAAAAGCCCAAACTTGGACATGTTTGAAGTTTCCATGACTTATTTGATTTAAATTGAATTAAAATAATTATTTTGTGAATGAAAAGCTTTCAAAATTTTTGTTTTTAAGGACATAACCACCTTTTCTGTCTCTACTTTCTTCTCTTCAAAACAAACTTTGCAACATTGGGGTGGGTTAAATAATCAGAAATCTAGCCCCAAATTAAGTTCTCAATGACATGAAACACATTTTTTGCTCTTTTTTTTTTTTTTTAATCCTATATGGTACATGAATGTTTTCTTTTAAAAATTACTTTGACAACTTAATCCCTGATTTGAGGCATTCATATAATTGGTTTACAAAAAGGTCCTTCAGCAAAATATTTCACACAAAATACATATGAGATCTGGGTAAAACACATTATTTGAAAGGCATTAATACATTAATACAGTTTCCACACACTGTAGCATAATCACAACAAATTAAAGCCATAATTACTTTGTTTCCAAATGCCCGCAATTCTGTTTGAGGGGAGTTCTAAGAGGCCTGTGTCTTCTCCTGTGTCCACAACTGTTCAAGTACCTCATGGTCCTCAACTCTGCTCTCCAAATTTCAAATAAGGGGTCAGAGAGAAGGCTCAGACATCAGGAAAAGTCCTAGAAACTTCCTACTTCAAAAGCAGTTTCAGAGTTTCACATTTCCCTAAGGAGGATGGAGCTGAGCAGACATGCCAAGAATCTTCTGGTTGTTTTGAATTACGGCTACCCTGGCTTTGTATCCCTTGAGTCTTTCTCTCCACATACTTGAATTAAATCCTGTAGTTCCTCTTCAGTTCTAGCATCTGTGACTTCTTCACAGGATCTATACGCCACAGCTATTTTACCACTTTCTGAAATAGAGTTAACAAATATCAATTCAGAAATTTTGTTCCAAAACTTCCTGTGCACAATGGTAGCATCCAATAATTAGACACTCTTTTTATTTCTAAAAGCAGAAAACAAGAGCATTTTCCTAGCAGTTCCCACATCCAACACATATCATTACTATTTGTGATACCACTGGACTATACAGGAAATGTCATATTAGAAGTGAGGCAAATGTCTACTACTTGGGACCAAAATTCTACCAGATGCAATGAACAAAGCTTTGGAGAGAGAATTTTACTGGCCTATGTACCTTTTGGACTACACAGCTTCCCTCAAGGCAAACTACAGCCACCAGGCTTTTCGGTTTAAGGAATTTTGAGTGCATATAAGGAACACCATTTGCATATTGCTGCTGCTGCTGCTAAGTTGCTTCAGTTGTGTCCAACTCTGTGCAACCCCATAGAGGGCAGCCCACCAGGCTTCCCCCGTCCCTGGGATTCTCCAGGCAAGAACACTGGAGTGGGTTGCGATTTCCTTCAACGCATGAAAGTGAAAAGTGAAAGTGAAGTCGCTCAGTCACGTCTAACCCTTCGCGACCCCATGGACTGCAGCCCACCAGGCTCCTCTGTCCACGGGACCCTCCAGGCAAGAGCACTGGAGTGGGCTGCCATTGCCTTCTCCGATTTGCATATTAGGGATAGGCAAACAACCTAGACAGTTAGTTTGGTTCTCAAAGGTTGTTACTGGAATTGACAGCTCATGGACATTCTGCCTGGTGACCAGAGAAGTCAAACTTCACTGGAACGACTGTCCAGGCTGGAAGGCTGACACCAGTCCAAGGTCAATTCTGACAAGCAAATAAGGTCTCTGACAACTTAGCTGGCATTTCTCAGTCCCTAAGCCTGCAGGGCTGTGAAACAGGGGAGCAATTCTGTTCCAGGGATCTACCAACCATGAAGTTTCCATTGGGCACAGCCTGTGACATTTTCACCCTATATAACTCAATAGGATACATAATCAAGCTATTCAATAGCATGATCACATTCAAGGCTCACAAAAATGTGTATAAGAATCGTATTCACCCAATATATCAGAAATGAAAACTGAAATTGATTCCAAAACATAATCTAATCAATTCTTCAAGAAAACAACGATAATAATCATCATTGAAATATTTTGTCTGCTTACTATGTTCCAGGCATGGTTCTAAGACTTTTACATTCATTACCTTATTTACTCTTACAATATCCCCCACAAGGTAAGCTGAATTACTAACCCTATTTATAGATAAAGAAACTGTAGCTTAGGGATATTTAATACCTTCAAATCTCTCTGGCTAGAAAACCTAAAATTGCAACAACAACAAAAATCTAAGAGACAAAGTCAGGACTCAAACACAGGTGTCCAAGGCTTATAGTCACCATACTATTCCGTATGATAAGTCAGCAATCGAGAAACAAGAAAGGGATCAAACACCTTCTGTATGAACTGAGGCAAGTCAGTCTACATCTAAACAGTGGGGACAATAATATTTGTGTCATTTTTCTCATAAATGCCACAAAGAACAAATTTGAGACTGTTGCTGTGCAAACATTTAGTAACTGAAAGAATATGTAGTGTTTTATTTATTTTTAAACATTTTTTTTTTTTTACTTTTTATTTATCTATTTACTTGGCTGTGCCAGGTCTTAGTTGTGGCATGCAGGATCTTTAGTTGTGGCATGTGGGAGCCACATGCTACTTCCCTGATGAGGGATCAAACCCAGGCCCCCTATATTGGGAGCACAGAGTCTTGGCCACTAGACCACCAGGGAAATCCCTATGTAGTGTTTTAGATAACCATTATTTTCATCCAGTTAACTTTTCAAATAAGTTTAATTGCTCATTGAAACTGAAGTACTATAAGGACAATCAAAAAAAGTCTTACCTAAAACCACAATCTGCAGTTTCTGGAATGCATCTGTCATAGCCTTCTGAATAGCAAGCTTCTGGGTTTTCTTCCTTTTCATAAGGAGTGATAATCCTAGTGATAAATCCAACCAAAACAAGTGAATTTAAAATGCTTATCTGGATAACTGATTTCTAGGTTATATGTTTAAAAATTTAAAAATGCACCTGTGATTCTTAGATCATTATCTTAGTGACTAAGGGTGAACACAACACTAGGGTATGGTTGAATGGCTATGATGTAGTTATATTCCGGCACGGCACGTTTTTCCTGCTCACATCTATTCTTGAAGTTCCTGGAATACTAGATGGGAGATGAAAGCCAAGAACATGACACAAATCTCTCATTACTCACAGATTCCACATGGACAAGCTACAGCCACGCTCCTGCAGACTCATGCATTGAGAGGGCTGGATTCACACAGTGAGACAGATGATCTGGTCTCTCCCCAGGCATCACTCACTCAGGTGGATGGTGGGGCCTCCTCCACTCCCTTTGCTAACAGCCCTGCTTCTGACTGAAGCCCAAGTGCCATGGGAATCCATACCAATGGGAATCCCCTTTCCAGGGATCTACATTTGACTTTCTCCACTCAAGCCCTTCCATAGGAGGCAAAGGACTGAACCTTTACACAAGAGTTGATTTAAATCTTTAGAGAATGATTTTGTTGGGATAACTGAAGGCCATAAGAGATCTGTATTTGAAGGACTATTTTAGCAGAAAACAAATTATTAACCAAAAATGGAAAAAAAAAACCAAAAACCTTAATTTTCCCTCCTCCTTGGCAGGCAGTCAGTTCTAACACTCTAAAGTTCATGGTCCTGTCAGGTTTTGCCTAAGTTAAAAACCTGTGTGGCAAAGGAGAAAAACTCTGCCCTGGACTTCAGCTGCTTGGCAAAGGTGATGATGTATCTGAAAAGGCGAGTTTCAGAAAGAAAGGAAAACAGACCTTCTTCCAAGTTATCCAAAGGTTCCTCAGCCATGCCAACTCCTAGACTTCTGCACTCGTAGGATGGCAACACCACCTCTAAAGCACAGAAGAACTTCAGGCTTTGCTTCTGAAGAGGTGCCATAATATCTTCATTTTCCCTTTCTTCTTCAGGGTCAGAAAGATCCTGAAGCTGTTAGGATTTTGAATTAAAGGTTATACTTCAAAATATTCTGTTTTGAAAAATAAAAAACTCCATCAATCCCAGTTAATAGTTGAGGTGTCCTATAGCTTCAAAATCAAGTGAGATTTGCAAATGAATTACTAGGTACAGAGAACTATTTTTTATTATATATCACAAATACTGGAGAAAATTATGGACACCACCATTTAAGTCACTGAGATGATCATGAATTCTAGGTGGCATGTCCATGCTCAGATACTTCCATGGGGAAGTCTTTCCCATCTCCTCCCTGTAGCCCATTTCTAGTTTTCTTTCTAAAGTCTAGGAGTTCAATGTTGAAAGGGGCCTGGTTGGTCAAAGAAAAACTACAGAGTTTACCTTGATGATCCTTTTTGACCATCCATTGAAACCAAAGTAGTAATTTGCCAATTCCTGACATCTGGAGCTGTTTAGGGCAAGGGCATTGTGTTGAACCGCCTTATGTTGGGTGCCAAGACGAATCTAAAGACATAAGAAACCTAAAAATATCACAATCTGACATAGACTTATTTTGGATATACCTGTTTGTCAATACCAGTTTCATGTTGTGTTGTTTAGTTGCTGAGTTGTGTCCGACTCTTTTGTGACCCCACAGACTGTAGCCTTCCAGGTTCCTCTGTCCATAGGATTTCCCAGGCAAGAATATTGGAGTGGGTTGCCATTTCCTCCTCTGGGGGATCTTCCCACCCAGGGAGTGAACCCGCGTCTCCTGAACTGCAGGCAGATTCTTTATCACTGAGCCACCTGGGAAACCCCAATCAATTTGAGTGGCTGTAAAGATTATATACGACATTTTAAACAATGAGTTCACAGTGAGCCCTAAATAAGTGTTCTTTATTATTTTTAATAAGTCAGTACTTTTCTGCATCATTTCCAGAACCCGATTCATCGGAAGGTTTCCCTAACCTCTGGTGGTGAAGGTGATGATGAACGCAACCAAGGAAGCCCAGCAGAAGCCTATTATAGGGCTGTGGGTAAGCAAAGGAAGAAAACTTTTAGTCATCTTATCCCCATCTTATCCTGCTTGAGAATATGACCTGAAGGGGAGATAAGATGGACCTGCCACTGAAGTAGGACCTTAATCTGTAGCACCCCCTCCCCAAGTTACTAACCCCTGTTAGAAGAGGGAATACACATATCTCTATAAATTTTATAAGTAACCAAAAGAATTAGAGGTTCATCTACATTAACAAGCTTCTTTGAGAGTAGAAGTATTTCCGGCATTATTTCTCCAAATAACTTACACAGTATCACTTTACTGTGGATTTTTTACATCACTAGCACTTTGTTAAATGTCTATTTCCATTTTAAACAGTATGTAGCATATAAATATATTAATAAAAATTCAAATAAAGTCAAAGCATTATTAATTCTTTATTTCTCTGTTTGTGCATCTTCCTCTATCACTAGTTTATGAACTTCTTAAGTGCTGGAAGGAACCATATCTTGTTACCAGGAACAAGCATAATTCTTGGCATATAATAGAGGACTGAGGGTCTGTTGACTCAGTGAATGAATGAAAGAATGAGTAAATAAGAAAGTGAAATTACCTTCTCCAACAGAAGCTGCCTGCTGGGAAGGAGAAATGAAGACTAATTTTTAAATGTTGAGTGTCTTGTAGGAGGCTAGGCCCTGTATGGTGAGTCATAATTCAGCTGTCCTGGACAATGAGGAAGCTTCAGAAGAGCTCTGAGCGTAGTAGAGACAGTCTACATCTGGGATAACCTTGCCACAGTTCTTGCTAGCAAACAACATATAATTAAACTAGGAAACAATTGGGAGGGGGGGTAAAAACTCAAGGTTCTGCATTACATAAAGAAATCTAATATGAATGCCCTTTCCTCTCAACTATATAGTGACTTACAGAATATTTCCTTCATTTCTCTATCAGTGATGGGTTTTATGGTGTGCAAATCTCAAAACCTAAGCTTACGGAATGGTCTTAATGTTCAGTATAAGAAAAAGAACTCATTACTCACAACTGATACCAAGTCATTATTTCATAATCTTTTCAGTAATATATAAGTGGGTACATGAAATGGTCACAGCCAGTAGCAGGCGGATTTTGGTCTCCAAATTAAAGAATGTTTGACATTCTTTATGAATGTCATTTCAATCATAGGGAGGAGAGCCCAGATTGAAGAAGGTGTGAAACAGGGTACAAAAGTGGGAAGTAGTGTACCTAGAGTCACGTCTGAGGACAGTTCTCAGATTCAATCAAGGTTAAACCAGTGAGGAAAGAAATATGAGTAAGAATAGGCAGCAAGGTCAGTGGGAAGTAGCCAGATCAAAAAACCAACCAGAGGGACTTCCCTGGTGATCCAGTGGTTAAGACTCCACCGTGCAAAGCAGGGGACGTGGGTTCAATCCTTGGTCAGCGAATTAAGATCCCACACGCCCCGGCGCCACAACTAAGATTCGACCCAGCGAAATAAATAAATAAATATTTAAAAAAAGAAGAAGCCAACCAGAGGAGACATTCAGTTATAAAGTGAAAGGCTTGGGAAATCTAAGCCTTACTCAGCTATTCAGAGGAATTGAAAAAATCCTTGGAAAAGGAATGGTGGCTGAATGGAGGCATATAATGAAATGTTCATTCTGGGGCTCTGGGGAAGTAAAACTGGCTAGCATGTTACTATGGAGCCATATTATTAGAATAATCATACACTAAAGAATATTTTAACCATTTTCTGGAAACCGAAGGGAGTTCTGAATAAGCAGTTTGAGAATGATGATGATGATGATAAAGCATCCTTTATGTTACAATGGACTAAAAACTTTGTCAAGCTCACACATTTAAAATTCATATAAAAATAACTATAAAGAACTCTTGTGAAGATTTCCTAAATTAAGGGGCAGCATAAAATGACATGGGGTTTAACATCAATAAGTTTGGGGTTGACCTCTAGTTTCCATATTTATTGTCATGAACCTTAAGTAAGTCAGTTAACCATCCTGAGCTCGAGTTTCTTTAAAAAAGAAAAGAAAGGGGGGTGGAGGGAAGAAATGGGGAGCTGTGGGGGGCAGTAAATGGAGCAATGCATCTGAAAGCATTCTGTAAACCAGAGCGCTTTACAAACGTTGGCCTATTCGTTTTAAATTCAGCACTTCATCCCAGCGGAGCGAGGAATTCCACATTTGGACCCACCTTCACTGGAGATTTCTGGAAAAGCTGCTTCTGGTTGCATGCCTTTTGGGCTCTGTGAGCATCCCTCGCTGAATAAAACTTGATGATGGCATAGAATCCAGGACCGGCCACTGCTGCGTTTGGGAAGACTCGGACCGAATACAGAAGGCCGAACTGGGAGAAGACTGTGAACAGAGAATGCTGTAGGGTGGTCCTACTTTAAGTAAGAGCAGGAAATTTCAAGCCCAGGAAACCAAATTGACCGTTCCCTTATATTCCCCCCAGCCCTTCGCCACAGGCAACGGTGGTGAGCCTGCAACTCCAAACACTTCTCATTTCACAAACAAATTTCCCTCTGAACTCCTAAGCTTCGAGAAGCACTAGGAGGCATTGTGAGGCCTGCTGGGAGCTATCTCCGAAAAATCTTTAAGGGCGAGTTGACCGCTCCAGTCGGCTCTAGAACTAAGATTCTTCTCAGCGAAGACCACAGGCGGGCGAGGTGCTGAAGCAGGGCCCCGGGGCTCCCAATTACTAGGGCGCTAGGCGGCTTTCTCCATCCCTCCCTCCACCCCGGCCTGGCTCACTTGCAAGGCCTCGGCCGTGGGTCCAGAGCTCAGTTCCCACACAAGCAAGGTTTTGTCACTCCCTGTGGGAACCGCAAAAGGTACCAACTCCGCCATCCTACCGTCACCGCGCGTGCGCGGCTCGAGAGCAGGCCGCACTGCGCCTGCGCACGGCGCGCCCGCGCTTTTTTAAAAGGAGCGCGTGAGGGGGTGTGGCCAAGGGAGTGAGACGAGGGCGGGGCTCGTACCTCCCCTTCGCCCCGCCCACTCCTGGTGGGTCTCCGCCTCTAGTTCCCCTTCCGCAGCTCCGTCGCCGGGGGGACTTTGGAGTTTAGTGATTTTACACAAGTGTATTTTGTGGATTGAGTCCAAAGGGTTAGTTTATTGGATCGGAGGGTGCGGACTTTGTAGCAGCTGGCTTCATCTTCAGACTCCCAGGGAAGACTAGAGTACTAAGTAGTTAGCAGTAAATACCCACTGAACTTTAAAATTTTAGATGTCCCGACTCTGTGAGAAATGACCACCAAAGATGCAACACTTGGACTTAAGAGTGTTTGTTTTCATGAGTTTTAAATATGCAAATCAAGGTATAACTTATTAAAGCCATCAACAGTCTAGTTTGAAATCCTTAAAAAGCTGGTTTCTAGCCCTTTTTCCTAAAGTACCCCCAAATCACCTGCCATATTTCTGCACCCCTACCACGACTTTCTCCACTTCAATATATCAGAACTTTAGCCTCACTCATTACCTACTTCTGAGCTCTTTTACTTCAAAAACAGTTGACTTTAGAGGAATAACATGGATCTTGACACTGTTTCAAACCAATAACTACAGATTTTATTATCCATTTCATTATTCTTGCATTCATTGTATGTGTCCATTTATTCATTGTATCCATTGTTCACAGATGTCCCTGCTTCTCCAGCTGGATTATGACCACATGAACAACAGTTACCATTTATCATCCTTCTTCTAGTACCTGGGCTTCCCTGGTGGCTCAGAGGTTAAAGCGTCTATCTGCAATGCGGGAGACCTGGGTTCGATCCCTGGGTCGGGAAGATCCCCTGGAGAAGGAAATGGCAACCCACTACAGTATTCTTGCCTGCAGAATCCCATGGACGGAGGAGCCTGGTGGACTACATTAGTCCATGGGGTCGCAAAGAGTCAGACACGATTGAGTGACTTCACTCACTTCACTTTCTAGTACCTAGCACACACTCATAATCTATTAGGTACTCAAATATAGGTGGAATTAATCATGAATAAATTAACACATCCTTTGCACAAGGAATGGTTTAATAATTCCAAAAAATAGAGAAGCTTCTTTCATCGTGGTCTTCTTGGTTTGCAAATGACAGTCAGGAACCAGGGACCTGGGCCTGGATGGGAACAAGGAGGAAGCCCTAGAAAACCATTTATTCCTGGGGCTCTGGTCAGTTTTATTTGTAAATGGGAAGGGAAGAAAATAACATGAAGTGGAGGCAAGAGGAAGAAGGATTGAAGAATTCCCGAGTGAGGAGAGGAGTTCTGGAATGACTCCACCACAGGCCTGCTCCCTGCCTCACGCCAGGTGACAGCCTGTCATCCAGTAGGAGAGGGGCCTGCCGGCGCAGTGCAGCCTCCACTTCACCCTGCGGGGAGAGAGAAGAGTGTTCTTGCTTCCTGCTTAGCAGCAGCTTCTTTACACATGACCCAGCTTTCCGTGAGTATTCCATACCAAGCAATGCCCAGAAACCCCTTCATTCCCAGCTCTCTACTGGGTCCTCCTGTGGCCCCTCTGATTCTTCCTTTAATTTCTGTCATCCATAGTGTTTGCTCTTTCCCCCTACTTAGAACACTTCCACATTTTCAAATCTTCAACTCCTTCTGAAGGGGGAGAGCACTTTTTTACAGGGCTGAGGGTTACTTGAAAAAAAAAAAATCCCAGGTGTGACTATTGACTTTCCCTCCAGAAAGGGTCAGCCCTAACAGTCATCAATGCCCCCTCCTCTCTCTCTCTCTCTCTCTTTTTTTGATAAAGTTGCTATGTGCATTCATTAAAAAAAAATTATTTATTTGGCTCTTCCGGGTCTTAGTTGCGGCATGTGGGATCTAGTTCCCTGACCAGGGATTGAACCTGGGCCCCCTGCTTTGGGAGTGTGAAGTCTTAGCCACTGAACTACGAGGGAAGCCCCAGTGCCCCTTATTTAACATGGTGTTTTTGGAGCATGCGGGCTTCCCTGGTGGCTCAGATGATAAGGAATCTGCCTGCAATGCAGGAGACCCAGGTTCAATCCCTGGGTAGGGAGGATCCCCTGGAGAAGGGAATGGCAAACCACTCTGGTGTTCTTGCTTTGGGAATTCCATGGACAGAGGAGCCTGGCGGGCTATAGCGCGTGGGGTTGCAAAGAGTCGGACATGACTAACACTTCACTTTGGAGCATGCAAGGTACTTAACTCTTTCTGTTATCAGTTTCTGGTAGAGGCAGCCATTTACATTGTTTATATATCCAGTTTGAGGCTTAGAAATGTTAAATAATCAACTCAACGTCCACCATAGTTAAGCTGGATCTGCAACACTCATCCTGCTGACGAACAACACTCTTTTTTATAGAAATGCTGCTGCCGGTTATGGAGAGAGGGTCCCATGGCAGCCGTGTTTATGTTGCTTAATTGCTTCCATCCCCACAGCTGAATGGAGCCAGGTCACCAGGTCCAAGCTGAACCCAACAGATCCTCTATCTGGACTAGGACTGAGCCTCACGGGTCTCCACGGTCGTTTAGGACATTAGCCCATAGATCCAGGGCAGACAGTCTGTCTGGTGGACTGTAGATTAGAGAAAGCCAGTCTGCAGAGGGAGTAGTGAGGCCAAGGCACCGAGAGAAGCAGAAACTTGCCAGGGAAGCCCCCAGCCCTGCTTCCATCCCTCTCCTGAAGCCTAACTGCACCCCTCGTGTGGGCCCAGCAAGACACCTTGTCCTCTCAGCATAAATCCACCCCTTCCCCCACCCCCCACCACACCCCCCTACTCCCGGCTAGCTAAAGTCATTCTGTTACTGCAGCCAAAAGAGTTTTGCTCAATACAGCATCAGAGAAAGAGCTAGATCCCAGATGCTGCAAAGTCAGAGTTCCTGCCACAGCCCCCATTTTTCTAGACTGTACAGAAACTCCTGACCTACTGTCCCTTTCTCTGTCACCACATCTTTCTTAAGGCTCTGCCCACTAACTTCATCCCAAAGTGACCTCCTCACCAGTTCTTCATTCCCCCCGCTCCGGATACAATCTTTTTTGCACAGTTGATAATTGCGAGAAGATTGGGGCTCAGCAGTTCTGAAAGAAAGGGAGAAAGAGAATACCCATGAAAGTGCTGGGGACAGTCCCAAAGACTGGCTCTCCCTGCAAGGCACCTCCCACCTAGAGGGTGAGAACTTCCAGTCGAGGCATGGCCTCCCTCTCAGAGGCCCATCTGGACATCCATACAATGGCTGGTGGACGTTGGGGGTGGCTGGGGAGTAGGGGCAGGAGGGTCAGGAGGACAGAGATTTGGGTCTGTTTACTGCCATCCTCCCTAGTGGATGGTGGTTCATCCCAAGTGTGGAGGTTTCTAGGGAAAGGAAAAGCCAAAACAGGCTGCACAGTGACCAAGGTGAATCCTGCCTAGGGAGCGAGGCTCTTCAGGTGAAGAGCTGAGGGCCATTCATCAGAGTTCAAAGGAGGAGATGAGGTCTCCTCCTCGTCAGAGGGTCATGGACCTGTGGAATCTTCTGGACTAGCCCTGAGGTGGGGACTTAGCACTTGATCTTCAGTCAAACCATTAGCCAAAGACAGCACTACTTGCTGGCAAGAGCTGAGCCATCAGGGCCGCCTGAGTGGCATTGGGTACTGGTTCTCTGAGCCTCAGTTTGCCCATCTGTAAAGTGGGGATCATATTAGTTTCTATCACATAGCAAGTTGGGTAAAATGAGCCATGTGTGCAAAGTACTGAGTGTGTAATACACTCAGTAAATGTTGGCGGCTGCACTGCTCCGCTCTACTGGCTGTGCAGAGCCTTTCTGGATCCTGAGAGCAGCCTGCAGAAGCTCCTGTGGGCATCCAGGGACACAGTCAAACCCCCTGCTCAGTAGAGGAATCCCCTAACTCCACGAGCCATCCCTCTGGGGGCTCTGCCAGGCTGTGCATCCCGTGAGTAGAGCCTGGTCATCTCTCTCACCTCTCCCACCCTGGGACCTGTGCCAGACCTTGACAGTCCACTTGGCAATTGTTTTCCGTGTGACTCTGGTAATCGTTGCACCAGTAGTGGCTGTTGATCTGGAAGATGCCATAGTCAAAGCTGCCATCTGTGTTTTCATTCACCTTTGTTATGTTGAAATCACTCTCTACGAAAGCCAGGCACAGCCCTTAGAACAGGGAGAAGAGGGTTTTCAGAGGGGGTGGCCAAGCTGAGGGAGAAGGAAGATGGAGGAGAAAGGGATGAGGAATCAGAAGAAAGGAACAAGGGCTGAGACGCTGGATGGGGCTGGCAGGCCAGAAACATCCATCAGCTTCTCCTCTCATTTTTCAGTCCATTCACCAGCCACCCATCAGTACAACCACTCATGCATCCATCTGTCCATCCATCCTTTCTGCACTTAATGATCACCGACTGTGTGCCAGAAACTGTGCAAAGCCCCGAGAGGGACATTTAGCTGGGTCAAATGCAGATGCTGCCTTCAAGGAGCCTATAGAGTAAGAATGAAACTATGGACCTAAAAAACCCACAAGGCAAAATAAAAGGAGACAGTGTTGTAAGGTAGATATGCACAAATTCTGGGCCAAAAGGAGCTATCTCTACTGTGGAGCGGGATAAAGCCTTTACACTGGCTGTTCGCACTGCCTGGAATGCTCTTCCCCCAGACGTTTGGGGGACTGGATCCTTTTTTCTATTCAGCACTTCTCAAAGTCACCTCCTCAGAGAGGCCTTCCTTGACTTCCCCTTCTAAAACAGTGTCACCCATCACTCCCCCTGACTTATCCTTCTGCAGAGCATTTATCACCACCAGGAAGCACTTCATATATCTGTGTGTGTGTTTCTTGCTGCCTCTTCCCCTAGGATGTCAATACTGTAAGAGGAGGAGCTATGTTGAAGTCTGCACCCCCAGCACCTACAGTCATTCCTGGGACATAGTAAGTGCTCAGTTAATAGTGGTTGAACAAATATGGAATGTTGGGAAAGCCTTCTTGGAGAGGGCTGCTTTGTTCATTTGACTTTGAAAAAACAAATAAGAGAAGAAAGAAAGATGGCCACTGAGGGCACGACCGTGGGAGGAGGAAGGAGCAGGGTGTGAGGAAATGTCACTCACAGTCAGTCAGGGAGTAGCCCTCAAACCCATCCAAGTCCTCCTGGTGCAGCACCTTGGCCAAGTCACAGCGGCCGATGAGGCTGGCTTGATTCACAGCAACGAGGCAGCTGACCAAGGAGATGAGCAGTGGGCTTGTCATCCTTGGAGGGGAGGAGGCACAGTGGAGGGTGAGCAGCAGAGGGCCTGCGGGGCCTGGAGTCTCCCAGACTGTCTCCTGGTCTTCTCCCGGGGAATCTGGAGAGGGCAGCCAAATGTCCTCACTCACTCACTGCTCCCCTCCTGGCTATTTCTCTTTCCTCTCATGTATTATTCTATAAATACTTTTTTTTTTTTTTGGTCTCCTGTTTGGTTTTTTATTCCCAATTTAAAATTAACAATGCTGGGGCATGTCAAATAGACATGTAAGCTGGCCTAAAGGGGTACCCACTAGCCAAATCTGGAATAATATTTTTGAGGTAACAACTTTACTGAGATATAATTGACAATATATAATTCATACACTATACACTTAATTCAGTTAAAGTGTGTAATTCAATCATTTTCAGATTGCAGTACTATGTGACTATCACCACAATCAACTTTATACTGTTTTCATCAACCCAAAAAGAACCCTCATATCTATTAGTTGTCACTCCCTGTTTCACTTCCCTATAGACTCTGGCAACCACTAACCTCCTTTCTGGGCTTCTCAGGTGGAGCTAGTGGTAAAGAACCTGCCTGCCAATGCAGGAGACATAAAAGATGCAAGTTCAATCCCTGGGTGGGGAAGATCCCCTGGAGGAGGGCATGGCAACGCACTCTAGTACTCTTTGCCTGGAGAATCTCATGGACAGAGGAGCTTGATGGGCTACATCTCAAAGAGATGGACACAACTGAAGTGACTTAGCATGCACACATGCAATCTGCTTTTTATTTCTATAGATTTGCCTGTTCTGAGCATTTCACATAAATGAAGTCATACAATATCTGGTCTTTTGCATTTGACATCTTTCACTTAACATAATGTTTTCAAGGTTCATCCATGTCATAGCACGTACCAGTATTTATTCCTTTTTCATGGCTGAATACCCTGGAGAAGGAAATGGTGGTCCACTCCAGTATTCTTGCCTAGAGAATCCCATGGACGGAGGAGCCTGGCCAGCCTACCGTCAGTCGTTGGGGTCACAAGAGTTGGGCACGACTGAGTGACTAAACCACGGCTGAATAATATTACATTGTATGGATATATCACAATTTGTTTATGTATTCATCAGTTTGTGGACACTTGAGTTGTTTCTACTTTTTGGTTGTTAGGAATAATGCTTCTATGAACATTCATGTACAAGTTTTTGTGTGGACAAATATTTCCATTCCTATGGATATATTCCAAACAGTGGAATTGCTGGGTCACATGGTGACTTAAAGTTTAAACTTTTGAGGAATTGCTAAACTTCCAAAGTGGCTGTACCAATTTACATTCCAATCAACCATGTATGAAGATTCCAACTTCTCCACATCCTCACCAATACAGTTATTAACTGTCTTTTTGATCAAAGCTATCCTAATGGGTGTGAAGTGGTCACACTGTGGTTTTGATTTGCCTTTGCCTGATCGCCCATAATGTTGATTGTCTTTTCACATGCTCATTGGCCATTTGTATGACTTTGGCAAAATGTCTTTTCATATCCTTTGCCCATTTTTTCAGTTGGGGCTTTTGTCTTTTCATTATTGAGTTGTAAGTGTTCTTTCTATATTCTGAACCTTATCAGATACATAATTTGCAAATATTTCCTCACATTCTGTGGGTCACTTTTCACTCTCTTGATGATGTTTCTTTGAAACACGAAAGTTTTAAATTTTGATGGAAGACCGATTTATGTATTTTTTTCTTTTGTTGCATGTGCTTTGGTATCATATCTGTGAAACCAATGAATGACGGTTTCCAAGATAATCTAGAACAATTTGGCCATCACAATAAATAATGATAGTTATTATCTGTGATAACTTTCACTCTATCAAATGATGATAACCCATTGAGTGAGATAGGAATCCATGAGTTCATAACAGTAATAGATAGTCAAATAGGTACATAATAGGGATGGGGTGGCTCTTTCTGACATGAAAATGCTGACGAATAAATGTGGAGGTAGGCATGAAGTTGAAAAATCACCATCCTGAAACCATCATAGATTGATCTGAGCAAGAAAGAATCAACAGTGGGTGCTAAATCAGAGGGAGTGGGAAGCTTAGTGAACTGAGTTTGTTCATGGCCCTAAAGTGTCTCCCCACAGATTGCATCTTAGTTGCATGAGAAAAACAGTAACAATACAGTGGAAAAACCAGACAGCATTTTGACTTCAGTCATATCGAGTGAAGTAAGTCAGACAGAGAAGGAGAAATATCTGATGATATCTGTTATATGCAGAGTCTAAAAAGAAATGATAAAAATGAACTTATTTACAAAACAGATACAGACTCACAGACTTAGAGAAAGAACTTATGGTTATCAGGGGGGAAGGATGGGGGGTTGCGGAAAGGGATAGTTAGGGAATTTGAGATGAACATATACATACACACTGCTATATTTAAAACGGATAACCAACAAAGACCTACTGTATAGCACAGGGAACTCTGCTCAATGTAATATGGACAAGAGGGGAATTTGGGGGAGAGTGGATACATGTCCCTTTGCTGGAAATGGAGAAGGAGGAAGGGAGACCATCTTGCCCTGTGCTTATACTGCTGCTGTCTTGTTTAGACCCTAAGTCGTGTTCAACTCTTTGCAACCCCATGGACTTAGCCCATCAGGCTTCTTCATCCATGGGATTTCCCAGGCAAGAATCCCTGAGTAGCTTGTCCTTTTATCCTCCAGGGGATCTTCCTGACTCAGGAATAGAACCCATGTCTCCTGCATTGGCAGGTGGATTCTTGACTACTATACCACCTAGGAAGCCTCGTGTGTGTGGGTTTCCTTAACTAGGTGTATGTTCCTGAAGGTTCCTCCGTCCACTGGCTTCATGAGTCTGGCAGTTTCTTGGACAAGATGGCTACCCTGACAGTCTGTCTCCTCACAAATGTTTTATTCTGTCTTCTGAGACTCACTCCTTAGCAGCTTGAGCTTGCGACCATTCTTTTGCTTCTCTCTCCCACCCTACAGTTGCCAGATTTAGTAAATAAAATCACAGCATGTCCTGTTACGTTAGAATTTCAGACAAACAATGGTTATTTTTTTAGTATAAGTGTGTCTCATACAACCCTACTTGGCCCTGACTCAGTGGGATCCTTCAGAGACAGGATCCTTCAGATCCTTCCAAGGATCCTGCCTTGGAAAGCAGGGAGCTCCATCTCTGCCCCTGAAAGCCCCTCTTGGGGTTCTCCAGGGAAGACGGTGGTTCGGGCAGGTGCACCCCAACCTCCCCTCCCGAAGCTTACCTCTCTCCTATCCCTCGCTGACCCCAGGTCCCAGCCTGCCCAGGGCTTTCCGTGAGAATCTATAGAACAAAGCCTTTTGGGTGGGAGCCTCCTCTTCCTCATGGACTATCCTTTAGCCCCGCCCAGCTCACTGCTCTCCATGTTCTAAAGAAGATGGGAGCACTCAGTCACCCCCACCTTCTGGAACCCCAGTTCTGTGATGTCATCACCCTCCTGGAAATACTCTGGTCTTAACCATGCAAACTGGCTCAGTCTTGAGGCCAAACTTGAGGCAGAAGCGGCAGATGGGCCTGGAGGGATTGGTGACAACTGTGACGAAGACCACTGGTGGGACAGAGCACATTGTTCTGTCTGACCACCTCCCTTCCCTTCTGGGCACAGTAACAGCTTTGAGGGAACTCCTTCCCCCATGGCTTTTAGGTGGTCTGCCGGTCACAGGGCCCTGCCCTCCAGGTGAGAGGGTTTGTTCGTGCCCCAACGCTTGTATCTTAAACTGAAACTGAGTGGCGAGGCTCAGCTTCTCACAGGAAGTCTTCAGGTCTGGGGCCTGAGACTGCTTGGAATCTCATGGGTACAGCCCATCTGAGAGAATAAGCCTCCTTGAACAGGGAGCAGAGTCCAGACAGGACTCTTGTCCCAGCATCCACCACTTCTGCAGCCTAAGCTCACCTTTGCCCTTACTGCAACCCTGTGATTCAATAAACGTCCTTTCTTGTATAAACACATTTGAGTTGAGTTTCTGTCACCCGTATGACCAAAAGAGACCTGCTTAGTACAGGTAGGATGGAGTTAACCATCCATGGAGTGGTGACCTGGCAACCTGTCACCTCCCCATGAAGGACACACATCTTAATGTCATTTGTCACCAAGGAAGTCTAGGAGACATTTCCACCAACTATAGCAAAAAGGAAGGGCTTCCCAGGTGGCGCTAATGGTTTAAAAAAACAAACTCTTGCCTGCTAATACAGGAAACATAAAAGACACAGGCTCGATCCTTGGGTTGGGAAGATCCCCTGGAGGAGGGCATGGCAATCCACTCCAGTATTCTTGCCTGGAGAATCCCATGGACAGAGTAGCCTGGCAGGCTACGGTCCATGGGGTTGCAAAGAGTCAGACATGACTGAACCAACTTAGCAGCAGAAGCATATCAAAAAGGAGGCAAAAGAAAGTTTTGCTACTGATGCTCCCTTCACCCTTGAGACAAAGTGATAGAGTCTACCAGAAAGGAAGTAGGAGGAGTTTTCTAAGTGGGCAGTGATGCCCTGTACCCTCCGCCTCTGGACTTGCCCCCCTAGCGGGGTAGCAGAGCATTGCGTCTTGGGATGTAAAGACAGCAGAAGCTCTGCCGTTCTTCAGTCACTCAGTCGTGTCCGGCTCTTTTCCACCCCATGGACTGCAGCACGCCGGGCTTCCCTGTCCTTCACCATCTCCTGGAGCTTGCTCAAACTCATGTACATTGAGTCGGTGATGCCATCCAACCATCTCATCCTCTGTCATCCCCTTCTCCTCCTGCCTTCAATCTTTCCCAGCATCAGGGTCTTTTCTAATGAGTCGGCTCTTTGCATCAGGTGGCCAAAGTATTGGAGCTTCAGCATCAGTCCTTCCAATGAATATTCAGGACTGACTTTCTTTAGGATTGACTGATTTGATATCCTTGCAGTCCAAAGGACTCTCAAGAATCTTCTCCAGCATCACATTTTGAAAACATCAATTCTGAAGCTCTGGTGGAGGTTGAACCCTGGGAGGAGGACATTCTCTGGGTATCACTTTATGCAGTACCATTTGTGGCCAAAACAAATGACCCAGATAACTTCAGATGATCCGGAACCTCACCTGTGCAGAATTAGAGCCCTGGGTGACAGGAAAGGCTTCCATAGTCCAGGACCACATGCTGGAAATTGGGCCTGCAGGAGAGAGTCTCCTTGCAGCATGAAGTCTTAGAGGAAATGATGGCAACACTCAGAAGGGGACCATAGGGACCCTCCAGCCCCCACTCACCCCCAACTGTGGCACACATGAGCCCTGGATGGATTCCTACCCATTCAAGGAACTGGCACATCCAACCTGGGACCCACGAATAAAGTCTGGATGTTGTAGCCTGGGGCAAGAAGACATGGACTCCACATATCACTTGTCTAAATAAACATTGTCAAGTTATAAATCAAGCTAACAAGCCATTAAATAAAATATTTTCTGTCCTCATATTCTGACAAACATTCCTTTAAAAGAATAAAATTTTAAAATGTGTATAAAGCTATGTGTGTGTGTGTGCTCAGTTGGGTCTGAGTCTGCGGATCCAGGGGACTGTAGCCCGCCAGGCTCCTCTGTCCATGGAATTTTCCAGGCAAGAATGCTGGAGTGGATTGCTGTTTCCTACTCCAGAGGATCTTCCTGACCCAGGGCTCGAACCATGTCTCTTGCCTTTCATGCATTAGAAGCCGAATTCTTCACCACTAACGCTGCCTGGGAAGCCCATATGAAGCTACGGTTTATATTAATATATGACAGAAAGTTAGCAGAATGTCAAAGATCAATGAACTTAATTTTTATTCCACATGTCTGGATGCTCTGTTAATGGATTAATAATGTTGGGATGAGTAATAAGTGTATACATAATTCATAAAGGATTAAAACTTTTCCATGAAATTTATTTTCCTATCTTCCTTTCAGCACCAACACTAGTTATATTACTATTATCAAGACTTTTAAATATATTTAAGAATTAAAACCATAATTATATTCAAAGCACATAATTTTAAATATATTTTCATCAAAAATGTAAATTTATGTTAAAAATGTACTAATTTTTACTGTTTTCCAAAAAGTTAGTTTCTTTAAAATATTGAAAAGTATCTAATAATTTGAAAGTCAAGGGTTTTCCTGCTGGCTCTGTGGTAGAGACTCCACCTGCCGATGCAGGAGACATGGGTTTGATCCCTGGTCCGGGAAGATCCCACATGCTATGGAGCAACCAAGCCTGTGCACCACAGCTACTGGGCCTGTGCTCTAGAGCCCAGGAGCTGCAACTACGGAGCCCACCGGCTGCAAATACTGAACCCCCAACACCCTAGAGCCTTGCTCCCCAACAAGAGGAGCTGCCGCAATGAGAAGTCTGTGCACTGCACCTAGAGAGCAGCCCGCACTTGCCGAGACGACAGAAAAGCCCGCACAGTAACAAAGACCCAGCACGGTCAAAAATAAGTAAATAAATAAAGTTATTTTCTTAAAAGTCAAAATACAAATTAGAATGAATGTGTACTACATTTTTATATCAAAATTACAGAGATCCATTTTATTTTACTCTTTGAAAGTTTAACTACACTTTACTAAGCAACTTTGAATTTTAAAATTTAAATTTTATTTAAATTATAAATTTAATTTAAAACTTTAAGTAACTTTTCAAATTAAAATGTCAAAATTCATCATAAGTCTAGCATTTAATGTCCATCTTGTTGCCAATGTAAGGAATTAGTATTATATTATGTCTAAAGTCTAGATATATAAAAAAGTTTTTTTTAAAAAAGTCTAGATATATATGAAAATGTAACAGTAATGTGTAATGTGAGTTTTGCAATCTTACAAACATTTCCTCAGCTTTTTACAGCTGAGGTAAATATTGTACTATTTCATGGATACTTCCAGAACCAAGAATAGGAACACAAAAATAAGAAACTGTACACTCAGCACTACTAGCAACTCATTGTGTTCATACCTATTGCCTTCAGGCTACCTGAGAGGAAAGCTCTGAAGAGTTAATTAATTAGTCTTTTCTCTTACCTAAATACTTTTCTGCCCAAAGCCTCTCTGGACTTCAAAATAGTGCCTAGCAAGAACCATTAAGCTTTCACCAAAACATAAAACAGGAGCTATATTGTAACATTCAAGAAAGCTTTAAAAATGGTCCATATAAAAATATATAAAAAAAAAAAGAAAGGCTGTTGTCACACACTTGGAAGTCCTCCAAATCCTGAGCAGAGAGGCATGTGGAAAATGACGAGACCAAAAAGGATGGATGTGGATGACAAAGATCAGAGACTTAAATTGAGACGAAGACAACAGAGCTGAAAAAGGTGAGTTTGCAGATCTGACATGAAGACAGTCACCAATGAGACATATTCAAACCATATGTTCATAAGATTGAATTTTAAAAATTACTTATGGATTTATTTTTGTTTGTGCTAGGTCTTCACTGTGTGGGGGCCTTTCTCTAGTCACAGCGAGTTGGGGCTACTCTTTAGTTGCGGTCTGCGGGTTTCTCATGGAGGTGGCATCTCTTGTTGTGGAGCACAAGCTTTAGGTGCATGGGCTTCAGTAGTTGCTCTGTGGCATGTGGAATCTTCCCAGACAAGGGATCAAACCTGTGTACCCTGCATTGGCAGACAGATTCTTATCCACTGGACCACCAGGGAAGTCCAAGACTGAGTTTTTTTTTTTTTTAGGCTGTACTTTACTCCACAGAAAGTATACCTTCTCAAATACTTCAGGAATAGTTACAAAACTGATTATAAACTAGGCTAAAACTATTACCTCAAATTGTCCTGAAAGGAGGAATTATATCAGCTCCATACTCTGGCTACAGTTTAAAAACCTCAATTTCTTATAACTTTAAAAGAAACACAGACACACATACACTTCTTCTCCCCTGAATAATTATTGGGTCATTGGCAAATTATTAATAAAATCTGGAGTAACAACTTTCTAAAATGAAAATGACATTAATATATCGTGTCTGAAATTTATTTAGAAGTAATTCATAGTCTTAACTGCTTTCATTCAAGTAAAACAAATTGAATGTTTGACTTAAGAAATTAGAAAAATTAGGAGAAAAACTTTCCCAAGGAAGACAGAAGGAAGCAAAGCATAAGAATAAAAGCATAATATATTTAATTGGGGGTTCCCTGGTGGCTCAGATGGTAAAGAATCTGTCTGCAATGCAGTAGTCCCAGGTTTGATCCCTGGGTGGGGAAGATCCCCTGGAGAAGGGAATGGCTACTCACTCCAGTATTCTTGCCTGGAGAATTCCATGGACAGAGGAGCCTGGAGGGCTACAGTTCATGGGGTCACAAAGAGTCGGACACAACTGAGTGACTAACACTTTCACACTTTCATATTTAATCGGATTCAGGGGAAATGTTGGGTGACAAGTTAAAAATGGGGTTAAGAAGCAGCAACGAGAGAACCTGCATATTGTGTGTCCCGCTTTGGACTCTGGATTCTTCTCTGTGGCACTAGTGCAGTGTAAGCTAAATTCTTCAAAGTTTCTGGCATAAATTCCTTGCAAGGACAGGTCACTCTGAAGCTACAGGTCACCACAAAACTCAGTAGGTTGATTATCCAAGAAGGTAGAGTAACTGAAGGTTCTAAAGCTTTGTTACTTCAAAATCATTGCCAAACATTTTCTCTCATAAAATCATGTTCTGACTCAAGAAGGCCTCCAGTGGGACAGAGAGGTACCATTGCCGGCTGCTGGCCTCGAGAGCATGGGCCACGGAAGGAGACTTCTGTTTCTGCTGAGGAAAGTGCAATGGAAGCTTCTAGATTGCACTGTGAAACACAAGATGCAAACATGCCTTAAAAAAATCAAGTACGGACCTCAGTGAGCTCATAAGCCTGAGTAATTAACATTTCTTTATTTACTTGGCTGCACCGGGTCTTAGTTGTGGTACGATGGATCTTTGATCTTTTCAGCATGTGGGTTCTTTTAGTTGTGGCATGCAAACTTAGCTGCAGCTTGTGGAATCTAGTTCCCTGACCAGGGATTGAACCTGGGCCACCTACATTGGGAGTGTGGCATCTTAGCCACTGGACCACCAGGGAGATCCCTGAGTAATTAACAGACTGGAGAAAACGCCACAGTGGTCCACACCGAACACACCACTCACATAATTCAAAAAGTAACATGCCGCCCCAATCATCAGTCCTCTGAGAAGTGAATCCACTGAACTAAAATCTGCCTGTTTCCACCTTATCTGCTCAATCTCAGCACCCATGTGTGATCCACACAGCATGTACCCTCCTGCATGGAGTGGCCTTTGGAGCCAAACCAGCCAAACTTTCTGGCAAAGAACTGGGCTCATGTAACTTCATGTATAGGTAAAGCCTGTGACCACATCATTGTATGTTTTACTGTTCTCATGCATGAGCATCTACTGGGGATTTATCTATTATTTTATTACTTTCCTTCTGTTTCTTTTCTATATGATAGTTAGGGCATAATGCTGCTTTTTAAATTTACCATCACTCTGAATGGATAAACATGTCAATGAAAAGAGAAGAACTATTGGTTAATTTGTTGAATGGATAAATTTCAAAATAATTATACTGAGTAAAAGAAGTCAGACCAAAAAAAAAGTATATACTGATTTCATTTATAGAAAACTCTCAAAAATGTGGACTAATCTATAATTTTTTTTTTAAATTACAGAAAGCATGGGGGGAATTCCCTGGTGGTTCAGTGTTTAGGGCTCCATGCTTCCACTGCAGGGAGCAAGGGTTTGATCTGTGGTCAGGGAACTAAGATCCCACATGCCTTGTGGCATGGTCAAAAAGATAAATAAATAAAAATGTTTTTAAATTATAGAAAGCAGAAAGCAATCATTAGTTGCTTGAGGACAAGGGGTAGAAAGGGGGACAAGGAAATTTGGGAGGAGTGATGGAGATGTTTACCATCTTGACTGTGATGATGGGCATGGATATTCACATAAATCAAAACTTATCAAATTGCACCCTACAAATTTGTCATTTATTGGATAGCGTCACCGACGTGGCAGGCTACAGTCCATGGGGTCGCAGAGTCGGACACGACTGAGCGACTAAGCACAGCACACACATCACTGACTCAATGGACATGAATCTGAGCAAACTCTGGGAGAGGGTGAAGGACAGGAAGGCCTAGCGTGCTGCAGTCCACGGGGTCACAAAGAATCGGATGTGACTTAGCGACTGAACAACAACCTCAATAAAGTGCTTAAAATCTTTAAAAACTATTATCATTACACAAAACATATTTTATGACGAAGGAGTTATGGGTCTGTCATGGTTGAAACCCCCAGCATCCGGAGAATTCAGAAATGGGGGAAAATTTTTCCCACACTCCGATTCTCAGGCCAACTCTCTGTGCAATTTACCCAGTGGCCACTAGGGGCCAGCAACGGCCCACGTACAGAAAGTGGGGCTGAGGGGTGCCAATAATTAATCGATTGATTCATTAATCAGTCCACGGGGTCCTAAAGAGTCTGACATGACTGAGAGACTGAACAACAACAATAAATTATTTATTAGCTGTATTTTTTCTTTTGCATTAGCTGCCTGTTTCCAATACATCTCAGGAACTGGCTGTTGTCTGCCCCCTGGGGAAGGTACAGCAGGCATTGGTCCCGTTGTAGATATCCAGAGAGTGGCCAGCCTGTCAGGCACATGGCAGGAGCCACAGGTAAGAGGATGAGAGGGAAGAGGAGAGTGGCAGGGCTCCCTCTAGGAAAGCAATTGGAGCAGCAGGCTGTATGCCACTCTGGCCAACACAATCCTGCAGGCAGCATGGATGCGGAGCACCGGGAGGTTGCAGGGTTCAACCACTCAGGTGGGACCGGGGCAGAACTCCAGTGCCCAGGGGAGAAAGGCAGGATCCTCATCCTCATATTGCGCAGGTAAACAAGGTTAGAACTCAGGCCAAAGATCAAAAGCAGAAGCCCTGAGACTTACCTGGTGGTTCAGTGGCTAAGACTCTGGGCGCCCAATGCAGGGGGCCCAGGTTCGATCCCTGGTCAAGGAATTAAAACCCACATAAGGTTTTATATAAAACCTTTTTATATAAAACCTGCAAATAAGGCCTGGCACAGCCAAGTAAATCAATAACAAATATATATATTTGTTTAATCAGAAGCACTGGATGTTAGCTAGGCTTAAATTGGGGTTGAGAGGAATGGAAAACCCCAAATATCACTGGCTCAAACAGAGTAGAAGCTCCTTTCTCTCTCATGTTAAGACACCCCGAGGGAGTCAGTCTCCTACCAACAGGGTGCCCCACAGTGCAAAGGATATGAAAGAGACAGAGGATCCAGTTTCCCCTGTCTTGTTCTCCTATCTTTAGTCATGACTTTGCTCTTTGGCCCAAAATGGCTGCTAGGACTCAGCCTTTCCTTGCCATATTCCAGGTAACAAGAAAGAAGTACAGTCTCCTTTTTGGGGGCATTTTCTAGAATTGTGCAGACTACTTCACTTACATTCTATTGGCTAGAACCAGACCTAGCTGCAAATGACAATGGGAAATACAGTCCTAGTTTCACACATTCACGGATGGGCCCAACTAAAAATCAGAGAGTCTATAAGTAAAAACCAGAGAACATGTGTCCAGGGACTCAAATTATGACATAAGGCAGAAGTGAGCAGGGGGCTCACACTTAGACCCAGGTGCTGGAGTGTAGCTGTTTCCATCTCTGCTGCCCTAGGTCCCAGGGCTTGGGAGGAATGGGGTCACATGAATTCAGTTGTGGGGAGGAGGGAGGTGTTGAACCTAGTCATAGGGCCTGACTGTCCCTGAGTACCTACCACTGCAGCAACGGTGGGCCTTTTACAGCTAAGTGCAGCAACAGCCCTGGAAGAACTCTCTGCTCATTGTCAAGGACAGGCACAGACTCAAAGGCCAACAACTGCTTGATGCTGTGAAAGGAATTCTCAAGATGAGTCCAAGGGTCACAGACTGCCTTCTCCCAGGAGGCAGCGATGTGGTTGAGGACAACTGCCTTTTTTTTCCTTTACTTAAAAAATAATTTTAAAAAATTTACTATGGAATAACACGTACAAAGAAAAGTACACGAGTCATAAGTGATCTTCACACACACACGCAATGAACACACCTAAGCACCCAGCATCCAGATCAAGAAGTAGAACCTTACCACAAGCACAGAAGACCTGAAGGGTCCCTTGCAGTGACTCCCCGTTCACCCTCCTCCCACCTCCACCAGTCCCACCCCACACCCTTCAGTGTCCACCCTTATCATTAGCATTTAAAAATCTCTCTGGGCAATTCCATAGTCAATGTTGAGAATCATTGCTTTTGTAAAAACAGTTCTCTAACTTGGCTGTCCATTAGAATCCACTGGGATAGAAAAGGGAACAGAGACAGCTGCTAGAAGGCAGTGTGGTGCAGGGGGGAAACCTGGGGACCAGACAGACCTGCCAGTTATCAGCTGTGTGACCTTGACTGAGTCCCTCCACCTCTCTGAGCCTCACCTGTGAAATGGGATAGCATCATCCCAGGCCCAACAGAGCTGAGGCTGAGAGATAGAGGATGTAAGCCTGGGCAGATGTAGGGTCCAAATACGGCAGCTACAATTGTCATTTTTATTAAAGATGAGCAGCCCCAGGAAAATTGAAAGCCCTTCTTTCTGTATGCAGATGGGACCCCATCTGGGGATGGTGGAGTTAGGCTACGCTGATAAGAGGGTCAACAGGTTGGTAAGAAGCCCGGGCCTTTCTAGGGAGTCCAGGAAAATTCCACAGGCAGCAGAGATTCCAAGCTAAAGCCAGTGATAGGTGGCCCCTGGTCAGCACAACTGCAACAGCACTGGGGACCAGCAACTGTAGATGAACTTGGGCTAAACTAACCCTTCTCCTTCAGCAAGATGAGCAAGGAGCTGACTGGCTGCAGGCTCTCTGAGAGCTGCTTATGGAGAAAAATGCAATGTTGTTGAGCACCTGCTTTGCGCCAGACGTTGCACATAAATGTCTTTAATCTCATGAGGTGGACAAACTCATCCCATTCATCTTTTTTTTTTTCTTAAGATTTACCTGTTTATGGCTGCACTGGGTCTTCATTGCTGAGTGAGGGCTTTCTCTAGTCACGGTGAGCGGGGACTACTCTGTTGCAGTGCTTCTCATTGCTGTGATTTCTCTTGTTGCAGAGCATGGGCACTAAGGCTCACTAGTTGCGGTGCACAGGCGTGGCATGTGGAATTCTCCAGGACCAGGGATGGGACCCATGTCTCCTGCATGGGCAGACGAATTCTTAACCCCTGGACCACCAGGGAAGCCTGCATCCCATTAATCTTGAGGGCCCTGGGGCTTAGAGGCAGCAGCGACTGCCTAATTCACAGAACCCAGCTGTCACCAAGAGGCTGGGAGCTGCCTCTCCACTGGGCTGCAGTGGCATCACCCCTATGGGTGTGGTGTGTACACAAACGACCTGTGAATACCTTGATTAGATGCTCATTTCTCTTTTTTTCCTGAAATGAAAAGTATACGACTTTTTCAGCTGATGACTTTATCTTTTTTTGGTACTTGTTACAAGATACAATATTCACTTTAGAACATATAGGAAATACAGATAAAAGAAAAATATTAAAGTATCTCACACAGAGATGAGCACATCTATGTTTCACACCTGTTGTTCATCTGTGTGAGTCTGTGTGCATGTGTGTGTGTGTGTGTGTAGGCAGAAATTTACCAAAAAGAAGTCATGAGGTATACTCTGTTAGATAATTTGCTTCTCTTCACTTAACAATACAGTTGACCTTAAACAGCACAGGTTTCAACTATGCGAGTCCACTTATTGCAGATTTTTTTCAAAACAAGGTAGGTTCCATATCTGTGGATATGGAGGATTGGTTATGGGACTTTAACACCTGGGGATTTTCGTATCTGAAGCAGGTTCTGGAACCAATTCCCTGCGGAAATGGAGGGACTGCAAACAGTGGTCGTATTTCTATGTCATCAAATATTTTTCTCCAACAGTGGCTCTTGTTAGAAGCCCCAAGGAAAGCTTAACAAATATTCATGTCTGGGTTCCACTCTCAGGCAGATTTAACTGACCCTGGATGGAGTTGGTCCATGGGACTTTTAAGACTCCCCAGGGGGTTCCAATGTGCAGTCAAGCTGGAGCGCTCCTTGCCACAGCCTCACTTTCCCAAGGTGGGCTTGCATTTTCTTTACTGAAGGGATATGCTGTAATTTGACCAACTCCCTTCCTTGGACATTCAATTTGGTTCCATTTTTTTCAATATTAGAAACCAGGAGTCAGCAAACCTTTTCTGTAAAGGGCTGAATAATATGTTTTAGCCTTTATAGGCTATAAGGAGTCTGTTTAACCCTGCCTTTGTAGCACCAAAGCAGCCACAGACAATGCATAAAAGAAGAAGTGTGATTGTGTTCCAATAAAACTTTATTTACAAAAAACAAGCAGTGGCCAATTTAGCCTCTGAGCCATAATTTGCTGGCTCCTACTCTAAGCAGTGCTATAGTGAATATCTCTGAAGCTACACCTTCTAGCATAAAATGACTATTTTCTTGGAATGGTGATACCGTTTACTTTTAGAAGTAAGACCCCTTCCAAATAAAACTTGAACTAGAATTCATAAAAACAACAGGTAAGAGGGGCATCTTGTTAGTTACATATATTTTATAAATTCAAATGTACATTTTCTTTTTAAAAAGTCAGGGGTTGTAGATCATAGTTATTTTTGGTTTTGTTTCTTTTTTTTTTTTTCTGGTTTTGTTTCTGATCAGCCTCAGCACCTGTGGCATTCAAGTGAAAGTTTTATAGAACCAACCAAATGTCTCTATGAAACCCTAGTGCTCCACAAGGAATACAGTTTGAAACCATTGCAATGTGATAAACTCTTGGAAATATAGCTGGTGGAAGGCCTGAACCATTTCAAAGCAGCTTATGGATACTTCCCTGGCGGTTCATTGTCTTCCAATGCTGGGGGTGCAGGTTCCACCCTGGTCAGGGAGCTGAGATCCCACATACCTTGCAGTCAAAAAACCAAAACATAAAACAGAATAAATATTGTAACAAATTCAATAAAGACTTTTAAAATGGTCCACATTTAAAAAAAATCTTAAAAAAAAAAAGCAGCTTGAATATGTCATTTCAGCTGTCAAATGACGCTGAAGAAAGAGGGGAAAAAAGACATGTTTCTAATATTCAAATAGGTGTGAACAGCTTCCTGTTGTCCAATTGGCTTTGTGGGGGTGAACGTTTTAGACACTGGTTCCTAGTGTGGTGTGAACCACTTCCTTCCCTTGTCTCATCCCTTTCAATGATTTGTAGAAGGTTCTTCAAGGTTCTCCCATTGCACATGCTCATTATGGCTTCCAGAAACATCAATAAAATGATCATCTTATTCTCTTTTTTCTTCTAGTCTTACTGAGATATAATCGACATACAGCACTGCGTAAGTTTAAGGTGTACAGCATAATGATTTGACTTACATACATCATGAAATGATTATCACAGTAAGTTTAGTGAACATTCATCATCTTATATAGATACAAAAGAAAAAAAGAAAAAAAAACTTTCCTTGTGATGAGAACTCTTAGAATTTATCCTCTTAACAACTTTCATATATAACATTCAGCAGTGTTAATTATATTTATAATGTTGTACACTAAATCTTTAGTACTTCATTATCTTTTTTTAAATAGTTGTTTTTAAATATTTTTTTAATATTGTGTTTTTTTTTCCTTTAATATTTGCCAGGTCTTAGCTGTGGCATGTAGGATCTATTTTCTGACCAGAGATTGAACTCAGGCCCCCAACATTAGAAATGTGGATTCTTAACCACTGGACTACCAGGCAAGGCTCCTCCCTGCCCACTCTTCAGCCTTCTCTCTAGACACTCCGCAGCACTGCAGCCTCACCCCTGGGTCCCTGTGACCACAGCCCTGAGCTCCCTCAGGTTTCAGAGCCACAGCAGATGCTGCTTCCCCTGCAGATTGCTCTTCCTGCCCCCTTTTGTCTGAATTTTCCTATGTACCTTTTCTGACTCCTGTCACTGTTCCCCTAGCACATCATACAGAACTGTAAGTGGCCAAGATCACTGTGCCCGGACAGTGGGAAGGGGTGGCTGACTCATGTGGGATGCTGTGGGGTTCTTCCACTTGACCTCAAAGCAGCCCTAGTCCTCCCCCTCTCCTCTCCACAGTCTGCAATATTCCCCACAGCATCTGAGCTAAACAGGGAACCACCGACTCCCCAGAGCCTTGTCATTAGGAACTGGCATTTTGCTGCATCCCCCCTGTTGTGACGACTGGCATTGAAGCTGGTGCCAAATGGGCAACCCAGAAGGATCTTTCTCTTCCTTTTTTCCTTCCTCCAGGCTTGTTCTTTAGGCTTGAGAAGCCAGATGCTTTGGGGTTTAATTACACGCTGCAGTTAGAAGCACAGAATGTCAGAGCTGGAAAGGAAGAACCTTATTATAAATAATTGCTGCCAGCATTTATTGAACACTTACTCTGTGCCAGGCCCTGTGCCAGGCCTGCTTCCAGGCATTACCTCGCTTACCCTTCCCAACAATTCCAGGAGGCAGGAATCATCATCATCCCTATTCTGCAGGGAAGGAAACAAAAGGTTTTCGGGAAATTACAGGGCATTTCCCAAACTGTGCTGAGTGGCACACAGTGGCAAAAAAAAAAAAAAAGTTTATTAGGGTTTTTCCACAAGATGGTATGGAAAAGTCCAAATGAACTATTTGGCCAACCCATATTAGTTGCTGGTGAGGAAAAAAGCATCCCTTTGTTACACAGAACACCCTGCATCACCCTGGGAAAGTCACAATGCCATCAGTAGTCTAAAGGCTCTGAGAAGTCCTGTAGTGGAGAAACCTGTTGGGGTCAGTGTCACTTCTGTGGGTACCTCACTGGGACTGCTGATCCAGAATACAGTTTGGGGAATGCAGATATTACCCATGCTTCTCATCTTACAAATGGGGTAAGAAAGGCCTAAGATGATGGCATCTGGTCCCATCACTTCATGGCAAATAGGTAGGGAAACAATGGAAACAGTGACAGACTTTATTTTCTTGGGCTCCAAAATCCCTGCAGATGGTGACTGCAGCCATGAAATTAAAAGACACTTGCTCCTTGGAAGAAAAGCTATGACTAACCTAGACAGCATATTAAAAAGCAGAGACATTACTTTGCTGACAAAGGTCCATCTAGTCAAAGCTATGGTTTTTCCAGTAGTCATGGATGGATGTGAGAGTTGGACTATAAAGAAAGATGAGTGCCAAAGAAGTGATGCTTTTGAACTGTGGTGTTGGAGAAGACTTGAGAATCCCTTGGACAGCAAGATAAAACCAGTCCAAACTGTGCTGAGTGGTACACAGTAGTAAAAAAAAAAAAAAAAGTTTGTTTGGTTTTTTGTTAGTATCGATTGCCAGGTGGGCCTATCCGAACTAAAATGTTTAAATCCAAAGGTATTTCACATTATCAACCTTTCCAAAAAGGTTAATAAACTGCTTCCTGCATTTTATCAATTCTATCAAAAATATCAATCCAATTATCAAATTATCAAAACTATCAGTCCTAAAGGAAATCAATCCTGAATATTCATTGGAAGGACTGAGGCTGAAGCTAAAACTCCAACACTTTGGCCACCTGATGTGAAGAGCCAGACTCATTAGAAAAGGCCCTGATGCTGGGAAAGATTGAAGGCAGGAGGAGAAGGGGACAACAGAGGGTGAGATGGTTGGATGGCATCACTGACTCAATGGACATGAGTGTGAGCAAGTTCCAGGAGTTGGTGAAGAACAGAGAAGCCTGGCATGCTGCAGTCCATGGGGTCCCAAAGAGTCAGACATGACTGAGTGACTGAATGATATCAATAAGAAAGGCCCAGGTAATGCTTGAGGTACAGACCAGGCACAGATCTTGGGCCCCATGCTCTCTGCACATCCACACCACCCCTTCCAGGAAAGAGAGAGTGGAGAAAGGCAAACCATGACCCATCTGGCCCCACTTCCTGTTTTTATAAATAAAGTTTTATTGAAAATGATCAGATTCTGCTCCCTTGATTTACAGATGAGCCAATCAAAGTCCAGAGAGGATAACTGACTTGTCAAAGGTCACGCAGACAATTAGGGGCAGAAATAGATTCTAGATCTCCAAAAACCAGGTATTCTCTGAAACACAAATCAGACAGGCGGCAGGAGGTGACGTGTGAAGTTCCTGATACCTGTGACATCTGCTCACAAGGTCTCCACTGCATAGTACTTAAACAAATACTTCCCACTTTCTGCTACGGCAAGAACACCCCTCAAGGCATTTCTCTCGCTGCTTTGGGCAAAGCCACCTTTGCATGAACAGCCAGGCTCCTCTGTCTTCCACTCTGTGTGCATGAACAGAGCAGGGGCCAACCTCGAAATCTCCGGAGGGGCAAAGGCTAAACAGGGCAGTCTGTATTTATTTAAATTCTGTACCAGATGCAGGAAATCATTATTAACTTCCCCTCTGCCAATGTGAAACGTGAGATCATTTGGACAGGACCTGGGCATAAAGCAACCTTTGCCCGCTCCAGGAAGAGTTTGCCAAATGAATGACTAGCATAAACAGGAGCCCCAGGGCAGCTGTTTGAAACCACTTCAGAAAATAAATTCCTTTCAAGGGTTCTTCGGCCTCCCTGAAACAAGCTATGGTACAAGGGTCACCTATTGATATTTTGTGCGTGTGTAATCATGTATGGATGTGAGAGGTGGAGTATAAAGAAGGCTAAGCACCAAAGAATTGATGCTTTTGAACTGTGGTGCTGGAGAAGACTCTTGAGAGTCCCTTGGACAGCAAGGAGATCAAACTAGTCAGTATAAAGGAAATCAACCCCGGATGTTCATTGGAAGGACTGATGCTGAAGCTGAAGCTCCAATACTTTGGTTACCAGATGCAAAGAGCCAACTCACTGGAAAAGACCCTGATGCTAGGAAAGATGGAAGGCAGGAGGAGAAGGAGATGACAAAGGATGAGATGGTTGGATGGCATCACCGACTCAATGGACATAGTTTGAGCAAACTCCAGAAAGCACTGAAGGACTGGGAAGCCTGGTGTGCTGCAGTCCACAGGATTGCAAAGAGTCAGACATGACTGAGCAACTGAACAACAACATGTTCAGTGTACAGTTGAATATGCAAATAAAATCATCCTGAGCTCTTCATTAAAATGCAGGGAGCACTTTATTAACCTTTTTGGAAAGGTTGACAATGTAAAATGCCTTTGGATTTAAACATTTTAGTTTGGATAGGTCCACCTAGCAAGTGATACTAATTGGGGAGGTTTGATTAATCTCTGAATCTAGGGGAGGTGTCTTACTGATCCTGGATGGCCAAGGCAGGCCTGAGAGCTAAAGGTTCATCTAGAAACAGCTGTGGGGACAACAGTGGCCTCTGGGTGGAGGTTCTTCCTGGGGCAGCCAGACTGCCCAGATGGCCTTTCCAGATCTGGGAGAGGCAGGCTTGTCACTGAGGTGGAGGGTAAAAATAGTGCTGTGTGGGAGGCAGCTGGGCCCAGAGGCACTGGCTTCCTGGTTCTAGGGCGGCAGACAGCCCGCAGACAGGCACCTTCTTGGGCTCCTGAGGCCCCTCCCAAGTCCTGGGGCTTGGATGGGGGGGGGTGCTTTTCTCTAATATCAAAGCACACTCCTATATTCACCATTCATCCCCCCACCCTCCTTACCCCCATGAGCAAACAACTTGCTGGAACTGGAATGAGCTTGGGCTGGGTTATAAGGTAGCTAAGGGCTGAAATTCTGGCTGTGCCAGTTACTAGCTCTGTGACCTCAGGCAAGAATTTCCTCCTTTCTGAGCTTCCATTTTCTCATCTATCCAAAGAGGCTTGCGGTCTTTCTCGGTAAGGCTTGCTGTGAAGATTAAACAACAATTTCTACCCTGCAGCCTCATTCTTCTGCCTCTCTCCCTTCCACCAGTTGCTCACCTTCCTGCACATGCTTTTTTTTTTTCTTTTTGACCCCACCTTGTGGCATGTAGGATCCTAGTTTCCCGACCAGGGATGGAATCCACACCCCCGTGCATTGGAAGCGTGGAGTCCTGACCACTAGAACACAAGGGAAGTCCCTCCAGCAACTTCTTCAAGAGTGGCTCTGAGGCAAGCCAACTGCATGTCATGAGGACACTCAGGCAGCCCCTCAGGAAGGTCTACACAGCCGGGAACTGAGCCTTCGAGACAACAGCTGTGTTGAGGAATCACGTTAGAAGTCAATCCTATACCCCCCACCATGGAGCTTTTATGTGACTGTGACCCCAACTAACCCCTTGACTACAACCTCATGAGAGACCCCAACCCAGAACCACTCAGCTACGCGGCTTCTGGTTTCCTGGCCCTCAGAAACTATTGCGAGATAATAAATAATTGTTAAATTTGAGGGTGATCTGTGATGCAGAGATAAATAAGTAATGCACTTACCTTTCAGGGTTATTGTATGAATTAAGAGTTAATGCAGGACTGCCCTAGTGAGTGGCTCACTAGGGTAAAGAATCCGCCTGCCAATGCAGGATCCCTGATCTGGGGAGATCCCACATGCCACGGAGCAGCAAGGCCCGAGCCCCACAACTGCTGAAGCCCATGCACCTAGAGCCTATGCTCTGCAACAAGGGAAGCCACTGCAATGAGAAGCCCATGTCCCACAGCTGGAGAGTAGGCCCCGCTCACTGCAACAAGAGGAAGAAAGCCCGTGCAGCAATGAAGACCCAGCACAGCCAAAAATTAATTAATCAATAATAAAAAGAATCGAGGGCTCCAAAGAGCTTAAAAAAAAAAAAACACACCAAAAACAGTTAATGCAAGGAGTTCCCTGGTGGTCCAGTGGTTAGAACTCTGAACTCTCACTGCAAGGGCACAGGTTCAGTCCCTGGTCAGGGAACTAACATCCCACAAGCTGCATGGTGTGACTTGAAAAAAAAAAAAAAAAAGGCCAATCAAATGGCAACCAGACTTTCGGGGGCCAGTGCCTCCAGAAAGGGCAGAAGGAAGAAGCAGAAGGAGGGAGTACCTGGCTGGGTCCAGGCTAGGTAGGTCCCCACTCCTACTCTGGGGAGGAGTCTGAGACACTGAATATACAGACAATGGCCAGACCGTATATAAAAACCTCGCTCTGACTCACAACCTATAGCAATAGCCCAGGAAGCCAAACCACAACCCTTGCAGCAACCAGCCCCAAACGGCCAGACATTGATCAATGACAAGCTTCTCTAATTTTGCCCCCACTTTCAACATAGTACAAATTGGGGAAAGTTAAATATGCTCCCCTAACCAATCACACGGGAAGCCCCCCATCTAGTTTGCCCACCTACACTTTTTCCAAGGCAGCAGTCTCCAGTCAGGGCATATATGAAGCCTATCATTCCCCACCCCCCAGTATAAAGCTTTCTGCCTGCCTTTGTGTGTCTGTCAAACTCAAGTAAATATGGCTAACTCCCTTGCTATAGCAAACTCTGGAAAAATAGACTTTGCTCATTCTCCTCTGGGTGATCTTTGCTTATTTCCACAAGACCAAGTTCTCTCTCTCCCGTCCTTCTCCCAGGTCATAGACAACATCTTTCTCTCCCACCAGGTGTCCAGAGAAAGCTGCTCAGGGATGATGGGGGACAGTTACAATCGAGTGTAGCTTTGGATGTGGTATAGAAACACAATGGAATATTACTCAGCCATCAAAAAGAATGAAATAATTCCATTTGCAGCAACATAGATTGATCTAGAGATGATGATATGATATCTATCACATCCCTTATATGTGGAATATAAAAAGAAAGGATACAAATGAACTTACAGACAAAAAAGAAACAGACTCACAGACTTGGTGAAGGAGCTTACGATTGCAGAGTGGGAGAAAGATGGGGGGAAAGGATAGTAGGGAGTTTGGGATGGACACGTACATGCCGCTATATTTAAAATGGATAACCAACAAGGACCTACTGTGTAGCACATGGAACTCTTCTCAATGTTATGTGACAGACCGAATGGGAGGGGAGTTTAGAGGAGAATGGATACGTGTAAATGTATGGCTGAGTCCCTTCGCCGTTCACCTGAAACTATCACATTATTAGTCAGCTATACCTCGATACAAAATAAAAAGTTAAAAAAAATATGATATAACATACACGTGGAATCTAAAATAGATGATACAAACCAATATATCTACAAAACAGAAACAGACTCACAGATGTAGAGGCCAGACTTGGGGGGTAGAGGAGGGAAGGAATGGGAGTTTGGGATTAGCAGGTGCAAACTATTATATAGAGGATGGATGAACAAAAAGATCCTACTGTATAGCACAGGGAACTATATTCAATATTCTGTGACAAACCATAATGTAAATGAATATGAAAAACTATATATTATATATATGTACAATATATATTATATATTATATATATATGAGTCACTTTGCTGTACAGAAGAAATTAACACAACATTGTAAATCAACTAATTTCAATAAAATTAAAAAAAGGAGAGCGTAGCTTTGGAACAGGATAGATCTAGGCTCAAACTGTGGCTCTGATGCTTACCGAGCTGTGTGGGCTTAAGTAAGTCAACCAGTCTGAGCCTCTGTTTCCTCACGTCAAGGATACATTCCCTGTAAGAACTCAGTGAGGGACTCCCTGGAGGTCCAGTGGTTAAGGCTCTACACTTCCATTGCATGGGGCATGGGTTTGATCCCTGGTTGGGGAACTAAGATCCCACATGCATGCTGAACGGTGTGGTCCAAAAAAAAAAAAAAACATTCATTGAGATAATATATTTGATGCACTGAGCATACAATAGGTGCTTAATAAAGGAAAGGTCGGACTTCATAGATGGCACAAGTGGTAAAGAATCTGCCTGTCAATACAGGAGACATAAGAGACACAGGTTCGATCCCTGGGTCAGGAAGATCCCCTGGAGAAGGAAATGGCAACCCACTCCAGTATTTCTCACCTGGAAAATTCCATGGACAGAGGAGCCTGATGGGCTACAGTCCATGGGGTTGCAAAGAGTTGGACACGACTGAGGACACACATCAGCCTCCTCAAAGCCTCTTCCTGAAGTGGCAGGACCCTGTAGCCCAGCTTTCCTTACCCTCTGCCACCTTTCTGCACATTTGGCAGCTTGACTGACTTCAGCTGGATGGAGTCAGTCATGGGCTAAGTCCAGGGTACATCAGAGGTCAGGGGTTTGTCTCAGAAGAAGGATGGACAAAGGGCATAAGAGTATTTCTCTAAAGAAATCCAACTGGTCAAAAGCAGAAGAGAAAGTGTCCAGGCCAGATACCATTCTCATTCTGTTCTGTCCTGGCCCTGAGGGGTAGTCAGGGTAGGGAGACTCCTGCCCAGAAAACTCTGAGTGCCCTTGTGCCAGGCTGTGTTCCTAGGACTGAGGAGGTGATCTGGGTCTTTCTCTATTCTCCTCTGTGTGTGTGTGTGTCTATGCATATGTGTCAGTTTCATCTTTAAAATGAAAAATTCAATAGCTTCCCAGGACACAGACACACAAATTAGTGTTCTGCTAATAGTGAGGGGGTGACTTTGAGATGCTCACCTGCTGGAGACAGCCTGAATCCCCTCCCTCCAATTTGCCAGGCTCTTTCTTTCCATCCACGGTTTCTCTCCTTCTACTGCCATCCCTGGAATCCAAGCCTCCAGCCAGCCATCTTTTGCCTAGACTGTTGCAACAAGTCCTAAATGCTTTCCGTTTTTTCCTTTGATTCAACAACCAAAGAATACGAGGGTGAGAAATTATCCCCTATCCCCTGAATTCACACAATGATTTTTAAAATATTGACAATGACCAGGACTGGGAGCAATGCACTCTTTTTTCCCAGTGGAAGGCTGGAGTGGAAACTGGTACATTTCTGGAGGGCAATTTAGTCAGATCTAATTTACTGATTCTGCAGGTCCATTTTTCAAAATATGATAGAAATAAAAAATTACAGGTCCTGTACAAAGATTTCTTACCAAGTTCTTTATGGTAAATATTGTTTCTGATGAAAGAGAAAGAAAAAAGAAAGAGGGAGGGAAAAAAGTAAAGAAGGAAGAGAAACAAATCAAATATCCAAAAATAGAGACTTTGGTTCAATAAATTGTAAAGTATAACAGTCTCTACTTTGAAACACAATTCCTTCTCTGAAAAGGATGTCGCAGGCCAATAATTCTCAAAGTCCAGGAAGAGCAGAAAGAGCATTTGTTTGAAAGGTAGAGATTTACCGATTCAGAAACTCTGGGCTGGGCTCAGGAATCTGGGTTTTAACAAGCTCCTGTTGTAGATGAATATTTATCACTACAAAAGAAGAAACTGGTAAATGACAAAGGATTACACAACAGCATGTACAAAACAGTATTATGAACAGCGCATCCTTATTCTAAATACATATATAGAAACACATAGAAAAAGGCCAGGAAGATTTTGAAGCAAGGCGGTAACATGGACACTCTCTGGGTAGTAGGATTATGAGTTTTTAGATTTTTTTCGTTTTCCGAATGTGTACTTTCTAACTAGTTTACAGTAATGTGGCTTTGTAAAAAGGAATAAAGGAAAAACGCAATAACCTATTTTTAAGTTAAGAAAACCACGTGGGGAGGGGTGGGGACGAGGTGGGAAGGAGACCGAGAGCACTCCTCATATTCATGGTGGGGCGAGGCTGGGACGACCTTAGTCGGGGCGGTGGGGTTCGGCGGCCACCCACGGCCACGGCCCAGTGAGGTGGGGAGGGGGGATTCGGCGCAGAGGAAAGGAAAGGCCGCGCTGCGGGGAGAGGATGCGAGGGGTGGGGGTTTCTCGGCAACTCCTCTGACATCTGGGAAGGCTTACCATGACCTCAGTCAAGAGCGGAGAAGAGATTTAGGGCAGACTTCAGGAAGAACTTAACTGCAGAGAGCATCAAATCCCAGAAGGGGCTCCTTGGGGCGATTTTTCCCGGCTGGAACAGACCAAGGATGCCTTGAGGGTGTCGAGCTTCGCCGACTGAGGGCGGGGCTGCCCTGATCTCCCGACCCGTTCCAACCTTGGGACACAGGCGGAGATGCGATCGCTGCGGGATCTCCCACCTCCCCATGGATGCGGCCGGGCCTGGGGGAGCTGCGGGGGGAAGGAAGGAAGGAGAGGGGGCGGGGCCGTTGCTAGGGGAGGGGCGGCTGGGCGGGCGCCGAGCGCAGTCGGTGCCTAGAGGCGCGCTGGGCTCTGCGGCTCCAGCTCGCGCGAAGCCTGTTGCTCGACTCTCCGGGCCGCCGCTTCCCGCCAGGTGCCCCGGGGCCGGCGGCCGGAGGGGGTGAGGCGCGCCGGCAGCCCCCCGCCCTCTCCCTCTCCCCGCGCACAGGTGGACCCGGGCTTCTCCCAGAGCGCCGACGCCGGAGAGCCTTCCCGTGCGCCCCGGACCGCGCGCCGAGACCCCCCCGGGCGCCGAGCGGCGATGAACGCGACCTTCCTGAACCACAGCGGCCTGGAGACAGCGGGTGGCTTGGGCGGCGGCGGCGGCGGGGCTGCGCTGGGGAACCGCAGCCACGGGCTGGGCACGTGGCTGGGCTGCTGCCCCGGGGGCGCGCCGCTGTCCGCCAGCGACGGGGTCCCCGCGGGGCTGGCGCCGGACGAGCGCAGCCTGTGGGTGTCGCGCGTGGCGCAGATCGCCGTGCTCTGCGTGCTGTCGCTCACAGTGGTCTTCGGCGTCTTCTTCCTGGGCTGCAACCTGCTCATCAAGTCCGAAAGCATGATTAACTTTCTGATGCAGGAGCGCCGGCCTTCCAAGGACGTGGGCGCTGCCATCCTGGGGCTGTACTGAGCGCCGCCTCTGCCCGCCCTCGTCAGCGCGGCTGGAAGAAGACCGAGGAGAGCCCAGGACCCTAGATCCGCCTTCCCGAGCTCTGCCGCCGCCTCCGGGAGGGCAGCTCGAGGGCCTCCCCCCACCCGCAAAGCGCCACGGGGCGCCCGCCCCCAGGACACTGCAGGACTCCAGGCGGCGGCGCGGGAAGGAACTTCCACACCAGACTGCGTTTGGTCCAGCCTTGGTGGGCGGGATGGGGGTTCTTAAACTGGTTTTTGGTTTTTGTTTTTAAAGTTCTGGGCAGGGTGGTGGGAGAGGCTGTAGGAAGCATCTTGGGGCTGAGGTCACTCGCGTGGGAATTTTGTGTGTTTGTAGGTGGGGTGGAGTGGGGACCAGTTCCGAGCAGCATGGCGAGGTGGGGGGGAGTGCAGTTGTGGATGAATCTGAGTCACTGAGCTTGTTGGGCTTGTTGGCCTGATTTCGCATTTGAGAAGAGATCTTTTAATAAAGCCACAGCCGTCGGGGGCTTCCTCTGTGGGGTGTTGTGTGTATGCTGAGGCGTTTGTTGGCGGCGGGGGCGGTGTGTAACCTAGGAGCCAGCACGTTAAGCAGGTCGCAGGACGCCTGACCGCCGGGCTGGGCAGCTATGGGGGATGGTCGGGGTCTCCTGAGACCCCACTCCAAAGCCGGGAAGGGGGGGAGGGGGACGTGCCCGTTTTCTACTGCTGCCAGCTCGGGCAGGCAGGTCCTGCAAGGACGGCTGGACAGCTGGTGAGGTAAATTAAATCATTGGGAAATTTGAATCTATTCTGTGAGATGGAAAAAAAATAAATCAGCGACTTGAATTCAAAAGGGAGAAAATAGCAAAAACAATACATCAGGAGAGTGGACAAATGAAATGTAATTGGTGTGTGGGGAGAGGTCTAGATGGAGGTAGAATTTTCATGATAGGGCCAAAAGCCCCAGCTCAGGGCTTATTTGACTTACCCTTGTAGAGGGTAGGTGAGCAGATTCTGAAGATTTGCCTTTGCAGTGTGGGGAGGGAGGGTGTGGGGGAAGGGGGATGTGAGCTTGGGAGAGGGTGTTGTGGTTTGAAGGACCCAGGATGTTTATTTATTTATTAAAAAATATTTTTGGCTGCAGCCCTTGGCATGGGGTGGGACCATAATTCCCCCCGCCAGGGACTGAACCCACACCCCCAGAACTGGAAGGTGGAGTCTTAACCACTGGACCACCGGTGAGGTCCACACCCAGGACGTGTAAAGTGGAGCAAATGGCCTCCAATGCAGCTGTGCTCGGGGAATTTGGAACCTGCCATTATGAGATTTCGCCTGCTGCCCAGAACCCTGGCATCTCTTATAGGTGCAGAATTTCCATAAAGCCTTGTTAAGCAGTTAGAACCTTGGCACTCACCGGCCAAGGGGGAATGAGTGGCTCTACTGTCTGCAAGTGTCTGGTCTGGGGGAGAACTGAGCCTGGGGTCAGGGGACAGAAGGAGAGAAAGCTGGGCTTTGTGGCCCATGTATCCTCCCCCCCCCCCCCGAACCCTAGTGCCAGCCTGACTCCGGCACCCTGGTGCTTGGAAGATTTGAGGGGAGGGCTCTAGTTGATTTCTCTCTCTCTTCTCCCTTTCACCATGTGTGGAAGTAAAGATGAGTGAGATAGAAGGGGACTGAAGCCTTACTTGGCTTTGGGAAGAGATGTATAGGGCACGACCGAAACAACTTAGCACACACACGTATAGGGCCCACAACCTCATGTCTTCAATACTAGTTCCACACAAGGTTGGGGGAGGGCAGGGTAGCTCAACAAAAGTGTAGATGCTCACTGACTATGAAGGACCCAGAGTCTTCCTGGCTCCTGAGCCCTCCCGTGTAACCATAGTCATCACCATCAGGATGTGTCACCTTCCCACCCACCCCCACCCCACCATCCCAGTCTCAGACCTGGGACAGTTCAAGTTCATCCAATGAGGCCAGTCCAGTAGAGGCCAGGGGCCAGAAACTATTTATAAAGGATAGTTTATAAATAGTTTTGATCCATACTTTTGGATGGATCAAATTTGGGTGGCTCCATTTGATCCACAATGTGGAGAATGTTCTGTGGATGGCTTGGGGTGACTTGCAGGCCTGATCTGGGGAGAGCGGCCTTGAGTGATGGGGGCAACCTGACTATGTAGCTTTGTGCAGCACAGATGCCTGGAGCCCAGGGTGACGAGATGGCCTGGAGAACGTGGTTCTGAGAGCTGCAGGCATTCACGGAAAACCCCAATGACTGGAAAACGGTAGTTTCAGGGGGGGACACTGAAACTTAGTTTTCTGGCTGACCAAGCTGGAGCGAACAATTATGAGAACGTCCCTCTAATGAAACGGATCTACGACTGGGGCAAGAGGAGGGGATTTAAGAGTTAAGTTTCCTGAATTTGCTGAAAAAGGAAAGCCTTAGTGGGGAAGCTTTGCAGGATTTTCTCACTGTAAAGAAGAAAAAGGACCACGAAGACATGCCTACCAACATGCCTGTCTGTGCCCTCCATGACCGGCACGCCCCCGTGCACAAGTAAGGACACACAAAGCCAGGCTCCAGCCCCAAAGAGGAAAACAGCAAGTGTGAGTGGGGTCCTGGGAAGGAGTGGAGGGTAAGATCTCATTTTTTGTCCATCTCAGTTCTCCCGAAGCCCTGATGTCCTGCAGTGTGTTTACCAGAGTTCTCTTATATAAACCTTGGGGGCGGGCACACTTAGTTACGTAAGAGGAAGCATCATGCTCTGGGGGAAAAGCAGGACTAGATCAGAATCCTGAGGCTGGGGCGTGGGGTGCTGGATTGAGAAGGGGTCTAGTTCTCCAATGCCCTCCCCCTACTCCCCATCGCTGGGCAGGGAAAGATCTTCCAACAAAGGCTGCCCAAGTTTGAGGGGCCAGGTCTCTGGGGATCCTGGGTTCAGAAAAGAAGTCCTGAACTGGTCTTTGAAATCCTAGTCACCCTGCTTCCTAGCCCTGTGACTCTGGGGAAGTAACTCAACCTCTGTGCCTTAGTTTTCCTTAGTTTCCTCTGTGCCTTAGTTTCCATTTGTAAAGTGGAAGCCAGGGACTTCCCTGGTGGTACAGTGGTTAAGAGTCTGCTTGCCAATGCACAGGGACACATGTTCCATCCCTGGTCTGGGAAGATTCCATATGCCTCAGGGTAGTTCAGCCCGTTTGCTCCAACTACTGAAGCCCACATGCCCTAGAGCCCATGCTTTGCAACAAGAGAAGCCTCTGCAGTGAGAAGCCTGCACACCGCAACTGGAGAGTAGCCTCTGCTCGGTGCAACTAGAGAAAGCCCACGGGCAGCAATGAAGACCCAGTGCAGCCAAAAATAAATAAATAAATAAATAAACATAAAATGGAAGCCATAGAACCATAGCTCCCACGAGATGATGAGTTTAGGTAGCCAACATAGTGCCTAGCATGGAATAAACAGCAAATAAAGATAATTACTGTGACTGTTGTGATTTTTGTTTAGGGTATGAACACTTCCCCAGCAAGATATATTTGGTTCTCTGAAAAGGGATCCTGGACAGAAATCCAGTAACTTATATCTGCAATATAATTTGTTGTTTTCAAAGCACTCTCATAAGCAGGATAAAAACAATGTATCACATGTCTAGCCTGCAGAGTGAGCACTGAGCGCCTACCCCACAGAGGACGACTTCATCACTGCTCCCATTTTGCATGCTCTTGTTTGCTGTCCACAATAGCGTGGTGAGTAAGAGCAGACACTCTCCCGTGTGCCAGTTTAAGGAGAGGAAACTAAGGGTCTGTTTAAGGGACTTGCCCCAGTTCATCCTTTGTACCCATGTCTACTGGGAATCTCCGGGTCCAGGTACTGTGCGGGCACCAGGGTGAGCAAGGGGATGGCAGAGCTGGAGTCGTGCCTGGCCTGCAGCCCCGGAAGCCCCAGATTCTCGCCGCGCTCCTCAGGGCCACTAGCCCTTGGGTACTAAGCTGAGATTCTCGGGGATGAGGTCAAACCACTCACTTTCCTCCTTCCTTTGAGTCAGAGCTGGAATATTTGGGGTCAGTTATGCCCTCACTAGTAAGAGAGGTCCCCTGGAGTGGGAGACAGTAGGAAAGGCTTACATCACAGCATCCACTTATCTTCCCACTTGTTTGTCTGAATCGCATTCACACAGAGCCAGGCTGGGCTGGCTTCCAGGAGTTGCCCTGCCTGATCTCTCCCGAGACACCCACTCGGCAGCAGACCAAGAGCAATCTGGAGTGTTAGGGAGGTTTAGAAGGGAGAGGGAAACGTGAGAAGTGGTGGACACAGACAAAAATGGCCACAGCCAGCATTCCAGTGTTGGGGGAAAAGGGGTGTGTGTGTAGCTTATATTGGATTGGCCAAACATTTCGTTTGGGTTTTCCATGAGATTGTATGAAAAACCTGAGCTAACTTTTTGGTCAACTCAATGCAAAGGAATTTAGTAGGATCTCTGAGTAGCATCCCTTGAGTGCAACTCACAGTCCTCTCTTGTCAATCAAGATCTGACCAGGTACATGGGATGTCCAGAACCCAGAACTCCAGCTCAGGCCACACCAAACAAGTGTTCAGGACTCTGAGAGCAGCCGAAAGGTGAGGGGGTTTTCCTGAGGCAGTGCCAGCTTACCCCTGCAGCTCCACGGTGTGACAGAACTCCATCACTACGCTAGCCTTGAGGATCACAACTGTCTTCTCTGTGTATGTGTTTTCTGTGGCTGCAAGCACGATGCTTTATTTTGTTTAGAGACATCACAAAACTGGGTTGAACTGAAGACACAGCCTCTGCTTTCAAAGAGTGTCATGGCTCATATGGATCAAAGACATGTAATCAAATAAACAAAACACAAGGCGGGTGAGCGCTCACTTCAGTCAGATGCAAATGAAATTTCACAATAATGATTCCCCTTTTAGGTGCTAATATTGCCATTTAGTGAAGATCTTTCACATGCCAGGAATAGTGTGGAGTACTTTTCATATTTGATCTCATAATCCTTTCTGATTTTTTCATAACCCAGATCTAATCATTCCTGCAAGGCAGAGATTGCTGTCATCTCTGCTTAAAAGAACAAGGCTCAAATTGTTTAGGTCATTTCTCTGAAACCACAGTTAAGAATCCATAGAACCAGAGACTTTCCTGGTGGTCCAGTGGCCAAGACTCTGAGCTCCCAATGCACAGGCCCTGAGTTTAGTCCCTCGTCAGGGAGCTAGATCCCACATGCCATACAACTCAGAGTTTGCATGCTACAACTAAGACCCAGCACCTCTATATAAATTTAAAAAAGAATCCATAGAACCAGAGTCCAAATTCAAATCTGGTGGTGGTGGTTTAGTCGCTAAGTCATGTCCAACTCTTGTGACCCCACAGACTGTAGTCCACCAGACTCCTCTGTCCATGGGATTTCCAAAGCAATAATAAAGAAATGGGTTGCCAGTTCCTTCTGCAGGGGATTTTCCTGACCCAGGGATCGAATCCAGGTCTCCTCCATGGCAGGTGGATTCTTTACTGACTGAGCCACCAGGGAAGCCTTAAATTCAAGTCTATCTGAGGTCAAAAGATATTTGACAGGTGAAAGGATAGTTTGGGAGTTTGGAAAAGACATGGACGCACTGCTATATTTAAAATGGAAAACCAACAAGGACCTACTGTGTGGCACATGGAACTCTGCCCAGTGTTCTGTGGCAGCCTGGATGGGAGGGGATTTTGGGGGAGAATGGATACTTGTATATGTATGGCTGAGTCCCTTCGCTGTTTATCTGAAATTACCACAACATTGTTAATTAGCTATACCCCAATACAAAATAAAAAAGTTTAAAAGAAAGATATTTGGAAGGTGAAGAACTGACATATTTCAAGATTTTGATTAAAATTCTGAAATTAAACCATGCCTTGATTTTTCTGTTTCACTGTTCAGGATATGGGGATTTTCGTGAGCACTTGTTACTTTTCTTTGTTGCAGAATGTGATGATGACTCCTTAGTCAAGAAATAGTATTGCTACTGATGATGAAAATGATGAGGAAGTAATGAATGACTCACAACCATCATTAAACAGACTTTAAGTTGCCAAGGAAAGCTACGCAAAACACTAAAAGTAGAGAGAGAAAGAGGGTTAGGTCTTAATGGTGCCCTAGATACTCACTCCAGCCAACTCTGTCATCATAAACATAAGGATAGTAAAGAAAATCCATAGCATTGCTGGGAAACAGAAGGGGTGTCCTCATGGACTAGAAACCACAAAGATCTCCTGGGAGATAGGTGGCAGATTAGGTCATGTTGAAAGGAGTGCCCACAACACACAGATCACGCAAGTAAGGTCTGCCACCAAAGAGGGGAACAGCTCTGGGGGTGCCCCAAACTGAGCTGCACAGGCAAGGGAAACAGGAGGAGTCACTCTTGGGGTACTGCAGAGGGTGTAGTCAGAAGAATCAGCGCCACCCCCCCCGCCCCGTCCCAGCACTTCTTGCAACCAGAGGCAAGTCTGAGGCTTTGTCATTCGCAGGACACTAGGGACGATACAGAAAAGGAGACATTTTTAATGGTCATGGTGAGCGTAAGATATACTGGTCTGTAAAGTTTAGAAGAGGTTTGCAATGACAGTCAGAGGGCATATCTGCCCCAAAGACTGCTCTGGGTCCTTGATGTCGTGGCCCATCTATGCTGGAATCTGCCTTGTTATACTCCTGACTGCAGACTCGGAATATGAGATGCTTCTAAAAATGTGGTTTTACATTAATTTTTCTGCAATGTATGTATCAGCAGTCACACGTGTACTTTCCCAGAAGAGTGATCTGTAAAGTGATCCAATGAATTGCCATGGAAATGAAACCTGGAATGAGGTTGCCATGGTAACAAAACTGTTTCTAAAAGGCCACATCACCTTGGGGAAGTAGTGAGCTCCCATCAAAGACTTGAAGTTTAGAGGCCAAATCACAAACCTTACCATCAGGGCCGGGTGCTCTTTCAGTTTCTTTTTGCCGCTCCCTTTTTCCTTTTCTTATCATCCCCAAAGACAATGGACTTAAATTTTGAAGACTTGGATTCAAGCTCTGGCTGTGTCATTAGTAAGTCATGAGAATCAGAATATCAGAATCAGGTATCTGAGGGCCCTGAAGAGCTATGAGGAAGTAGGCTGCTGGCCCTCCTTTCTATTGACCTGTCAGGTGACCTTGAACAAGTCATTCTATCTGTTCCTGGGTTTTCTCCTATGCAAAGTGAGTGGCTGAACTCTAAGATCATTCTAATTCTTTTCTCTCTCTCCCATGACTCTCTGCCTTGAGGGGCAACTGGTCTCTCAAGGAAATTACTCAATAGGTCAGAGGAGCTGTCTGTGGTGCTGAACATCTGTCCGTTGAGCTCCTGGGTCACATCTTGTTTTCAATAAAGTGAAGTCACTCTGTCGTGTCCAACTCTGTGTGACCCCATGGACTGTAGCCTACCAGGATCCTCTGTCCATACGATTTTCCAGGCAAGAGTACTGGAGTGGGTTGCCATTAGATCTTGGTTATTCTCAGCACTTCTAGGGTCTGGTGGACTCAGGAGACCTCTATCAGGAGTCGGGAGACCTGCTTGCAGCTGGAGAGAGACTCCAGAGAGTCTTGGAGTTCAGAGAGCACTGGAAGAGGAATCTGGAGAGGGTCCTAGCCTGATTCTGATATTTGCTGTCAGTGGGTTTTTGATGAAGTCACGCCTTCTCTGTGGACCTTCGTTTTCTCATCAATGAAGCTAAGATGGGGACTAAGATGATCCCTAACACATGATGGTCCCAGAAGACTCCTGGAAGCTTGCCTGGGCTACAGGGGAGAGGACAGCCCATAAAGATTCAACCCTTCCCATCTGTCCCAAGGCTTGGGCTTCTCTAGTGGGGCTGAGGATGAGGAACAGAGCACAGTCTCTTGTTAGGAACGTATGTTCTTTCGTCTGGAAGGAAAGACAGGCAGTGAGCAGATGTAGCATTTACATTTTCTCAAGTGACAACTGAACACTGAGGATGATTAGTGCTTGTTAGGTGTCAAAACTATAATAAAATCTCCAACTTATATCCTCTGCCTACTTATCTGATCATCTTTCCAGAGTCTGCTTCACTCTACAGTAGCAGAGGATGCAAAAGACAAAGAAAGGAAAGCTCAAAGGGAGCTCACCCTCTAAGGGACACAGACACCACAATTCGATCTGAAACATCTTGTGTTTTTCACTCTTCAACGCCCCCACTTGTCAACACAAAGGGATGGTTGGGAGTGTGGAGTCCATAATCAAGAAGGGCCCTTGATACAAGCCCTGCTTCTGCTCCTTATTAGCTATAAGACATACTTTCCAAGCTTCTGTTTCTTCATTGGTAAAATGGGGGTTAATGCCACAAACCTCTAAGTGTTGTTGAAGGCATTAAACAACATCATTTATGAAAATGATTAGCAAGCACAGTGTCAGCATACATTGAAAGTTACTGTTTTGATTATTTATAGCACATAAAAAACGACACCCCAAACTTTATGATTTAAAATGACCTCTGTTTTGGGACTTCCCTGATGGTCCAGTGGTTAGGAATACATCTTGCAATGCAGCGGACAGGGGTTCTACCCCTGGGCAGGGAACTAAAATCCCACATACCATGTGGCAACTAAACCCACACTACTGAACCCACATGCTCTGGAGCCCAAGTGCCACAACGGAAGAGTCTGTGCCACAACGTGAGATCCCACATGACACAACTAAGATCCAGTGCAGCTCAATAAAGAAATACTAAAAATAAAATAATTGTATTATCTTTCATGGTTCCGTGGGTTGACTGGGCATCCATGGGTCAGCTGGGAAGTTCCTCAACTGCAGTGTGACGTCAGCAGGAGCTGCAGCCATCTAGGGGTCATCTGGCTAGAGCGTCCAAGTCTGGTGCCTCGGTGGGGACAGATGGAAGTCCGGGCTCAGCTGGGATGGCTGAGATGGGGTGGGACTTCTCTTCTTTCCTAATAGTCTCATGGCATCTCCTTTTGCATGTGGTTTCTCCACATGGTCTCTACCGCAGGATGGCTGTAATTATTATTGATACATATCAGCTTTCTTCCCAAGAATGTAGAAGCAGAAGATTTCAAGCCCTCATAAACCTTAGGCTCAGAATTGGCATATTTTATGCCACATCCTACTTATCACTATGAGTTCCAGGGCCAGTCCAGATCCATTGTGGGAGAAGAGACTATATAAGAGCATCAATACTGGGAGGCATGGCTCATTGATGGATGTTTTTGGAAACCAACTACTACATTTACATTGATCAATAAATTATTTTTATTATTGAAATTCCAAGTATGCCACTACCTTATCTCGTGGTCAGACATATCACCTCTTACGGGTTTGCACAGAGTTATTGAACAGGTATTTGTTAACCACATAATCTAGAGTCATGTGGTTACCACCCTAACTAGTTCCCTAGGACTAGTTACATGTCACATTTCTGTTTCTCACGTATCACCCCACAGGCCTAGGACAGGGCTCTGTAGTCACAGCAGGTATTAAATAAAGGCTTCACACTTTGTTGGATATTAATATTTTCTTTATCAACTCTATTTTGGTTAATATTTTCTTTGTGTATCTTTTCTTCAATCCTTTCTTTGCAGGTTTCTCCAGCAATATATTTTAGGTTCATAAAATACAGCTGGATTAAAACATATATGATCTTTTTACTGGTGTGTTTTCTCTGGTTTCATTTCTTGTGATAACCAATCTATTTGGATTTATTTCTGTCATCTTATTTAGTGTTCTGTTTTTATTACTCTTTTTATTTGCTTCCTTTCCCCCCTTTCTTTCATGCCTTCTACTGGTTTGGAAGTTGTGCATTTTATTTCTGTTCTTATAGAAGTTACCTTCAATTTTTAATAGCATCTTTGATGAAAGAGTCTGAAATTAATCAATATCTCTGTCTTCATCCTGGACAAAACAGACTTCAAATGTTTGAACCCTGATTACCTCACACATCTACCAAGTTTTCTTCTCTAGTATTTTATTTCCACCCTGTTTTTTAATTCTCCCCAAAGTAGTCATAAATATGTCTCTTTTTTGGCCATACTATATAGCTTGTAGGATCAGAGTTCCCTGACCAGGGATTGAATCAGTGCCCTTGGCAGTGAAAAAGCACAGAGTCCTAACCACTGGACTGCCAAGGAATCCCCACAAATATGCCTTTTTATTTTTAAAACTACATACAGTGAAATTTGTTTTTTTTTTTTTGGTGTATAGTACTATGAGTTTTGACAAATGATTCAAGTTGTGCAATCACCAACACAACCAAGATACAGAACAGTTGTACCAAACACACATACTTCCTCAAGTTGCCTCCTTGTAGTCAAACCCTCCCTTCCTCCCTCAACACCTGACAATCACTGATTTATTCCCTGTCCCTACGGTTTTTCTTTCCCAGAATGTCAAATCAATGGAATCATATGATATGTGACCTTTTCAGTCTGGCTACTTACACTTAGCTTAATGCATCCACATTGCTCTGTGCATCAGTAGTTCATTCATTTTTATTGTTGAGTAGTATTCCACTACATGAATTTATCACAGATTTTTTTCAATTAAATTTTGATTTTTATCTGTCTTCAGTTGAAGTACATTTGGGGTATCAGTACATTTGGGTATCAGTATTTGGTGATTATGAATAAATTCAACATAAACAATCATGTACAGTTTCTGGATGTATGGATGAGTGAAGCTTTCTTTTCCCTTCTCAGTACCTAGGAGTGTTGGGTCATATAGATTGTTGGGTCATAAATATTTTAAACTCTACAAGAAGCTGCCCAACTGTTTCTCACAGTGTGTCACATTCTGCATTCCCATCAGGAATGTGTGAGTGTTCTGTCTGCTCTTCATTCTCACAGCACTTGGTAATGTCAGCGTTTTATTTGTTGCTTGTTTTTGTATTTTGTTTCTTTGTATGTGTGTTCTTTCTAGTATGTAGGTTGAGATATCTCATTGTGAGTTAAATTAGTATTTTATAAGGAAGGAGGGTGTTGAAAATCTTGTCATGGGGTCGTTTACCATCTGAATATCTTCTTTAGAGAAGCATGTCTTGCTCATTTTTTAACTTTTGAGAGTTCATGGCAGATGTGTGATTTGTGAATATTTTCTCCCAGCCTAGGCCTTGTCTTTTCATTAAGAGAGTCTCTCACAGAGTTCTACACCTCTCCCGTCCATTGCCCACTCTCACTGCTACTGTGTCCCCAGTACCTAGCTAGCGCCTGTGTAGTAGGAACACCACAAGTATCTGTTGAGTGGATGATGCAATGAGTGAATGGGGGAGCTGAGCCTTCTGGTTACTGAGAAGGTGACTCACTCTGGACTGGGTTTACATTCCTTAGGTCTATTGCATTTTTTAAAAATAGAATTTCCTTAAAATTAATTTTTATTGACGTATAGAAGACTCTTGAGAATCCCTTGGACAGCAAGGAGATCAATCAACCTTATGTATTCATTGGCAGGACTGATGCTGAAGCTGAAGCTCCAATACTTTGGCTACCTGATGTGAAGAGCTGACTCATTAGAAAAGACTCTGATGCTGGGAAAGATTGAGAGCAGGAGGAGAAGGGGGCAAGAGAGGATGAGATGGTTGGATGGCATCACTGACGCAGTGGACATGAGTCTGAGCAAACTCCAGGAGATGGTGAAGGGCAGAGAAGCCTGGCGTGCTGCAGTCCATGGGGTCACAGAGTGTCAGACACAACTGAGCAGCTGAACAATGGTCACTTCACAGCGTTAGGGAGTTTCTGCTGTATAGCAAAGTGAATTCGCTCCACGTGTACATGGATCCCTCTGGTTTTGATTTCCCTCCTATTGCCTTCTTGCTCTGGTTCTCTGTTCTACAAGTGGCTTCCTGACCTTTATTTTGGTTTCCCTGATCTCTTGACTCCAAGAAAGGGAGCTACTAGAGCATGAGTAGTCCAGTGACTGAAAAGGCAGCCTCCATCCCTTCCATCCTGAGTTTAGGAAGTGGCGTTCTGGTTGCTCTTCATTGAGTTCAGTCAGTCCTGAGAGACTGGCCACTTTTGAGTGTCCTGGTCAAACTTCTGGACCCTACTGAAGCCTGGACCTTCAGAGGTGTGTGTGTGTGTGTTCAGAGGTGTGTGTGTGTGTGTGTCCCAGAGTGGAAAGATTGGCTTCTGGGGACCTCCAGGGATGAAAGGACTTTCCATAGGTAGGGAGATAAAAAGGAAGAGAAAAATTTTGCAGGTGGAGAGTGGGATGGCAAAGGAAAGAGCTGGAACCAAACAAGGGCTCAGGAAATACTCTGGCTTAATCCCTTCTCACCATAATTCAGTGTAAGAGAACTGCTACCCATGGGGGCTGGTAGACAAGTCCAAATGCAGCAGAGCCTTCTTGGCTCTAGAGATAGAGTCAATTTGTCTCTTTTCTTTGTTCCCAAAAGAAAGATGAAGAACCTCTCCTTTCTCCAGGGTTTTTAGTGCAGCCTGATCTACAGGATCTGAAAAATAGTCAATGGCTCTTGAGCACTACCAGACAAGGGAAATAACCTTAGAAGTAGGGGTGGGTGTGGGGTGGTACTGGTGGATTTAGTTTTTTTCCAAAAAGAAAGCAGAATACTTTTCCTTTTGATCCAAACCTCTTCTTAAAAATTTAAAGATTAGAGGTCACGCACTTTGTTGCCTGCCCTCAGTCCATCTGTCCACCTGTCTACTGGTAGGAAGCAGATGATGCTTCTGTTGCTAAGATACCCTATGCTCTCATCTTCCCACCAGCTCCTGATGCTGCTCTCTGACCACACTTAGGTGCCTCCCTTGCATTCCTAATACTGACTCCCTTGTCCTAGGATGCTCTGCCTGTGGAGGAGAGCCTCAGTCTGATTTTGTTAAGCTGTTCTGCATGGATACATGGAGACCTCTTGTCTCTGCACTGGACTTGACTTTGGTAAAGCATTTCCCATCTCACTTGACTCACTCAGCCTTGTACTGGTTCTTCAAGGTAGATTGTATGTTCACTTCTGGGGAAACAAATAAGGAGGGGTGGAGTGAGCTAGATCCCAATCATGTGTGGAGTTTTCATGGATTTGGACTCAGTCTTCAGGCAGGCTCAAACTCCCCGGAGACCCTCATTTCCCAGGAAGCTGGGCCCACCCCTTGTCCCCACCCCACGATCTCCAGGAGGCAGGGAGAACCCTGGTCCACTGGAAGCGGGTGGCGGGAGGGGCGATGCACTGATGGCTTAGCCCTCACCCCTGAGCTGACACACCCCCTGCAGGACACTGATGGTCTTCTGCAGCCAGGCTCATGTTTAAGGCTCCTTCCAGCTCCCCCTTCCAAGTGCTCTTGGCTGAGTCAAGCTCTGAGATGCCTTGGTTTCTGCCGTCAGCATCTCCTTCAGTTCAAGAATAAAAGGAAGCCATCCTCTGAGTCCCCACGCCTGTCTCCCACCCCCAGAGTCTTCTTTGCTAGTTCCTGCTGTTGCGACTGTCAGGAGTGGATTTTTGGGTAATTGTTGCCATGGAGACCCTGTCTTGAGTTATTGGGCAAATGTATCCCATCTTTATCCTTATTTGGTATGTGATAGAAATGTGGGTAAAACGGTGAGGCTGAAGGTGCTTCACCTCTCTCCTCTGCCATATAAGTTCACTTACCTGGGCCCAAACTTCTTGGTAGCCTGTACCCCATCCCTGCCTTCTTCAAGGTCCCTCCTGGCCAGTTGCTGCCAATGGAAAGAAAGTCCTGGACAGCTGAGGACAAGGAGACCTGCTCTCCATGGGTTGAATGGGATGGTCCAGATCTGGTGAGCTCTGACGGCAACTGATCTCCAAAGCAGTGGCCCAGATTCCTGGAGCCATCATCCCCTTGGGGAATTAAACCTGACTGCCTAGCACCTTCGTCCAAGAGATGAAGCCTGTCTACAAGTTGAGGAGTCACTCACCTTGACCCCAGCTCCAACCCACTTCCATAATCCCCGCCACGCACACCTATCAGGCTGCAGCACCCAGGCTTAGCGCCTCGCCTCCATTTCCCTAAGCGCTCAGCCTCCCACATGCAGATGACTGGATCACCAGCACTATTTTTATCATGTCTCTTTCCTATTCAAGATCTGGCCTCGTCTCCTCATTGCCTTTTCTACCCAATACTGACTCGACTTGCATTGAAGGGCTTTCATCAATTCCCTCCTCTCCCACCAAACTAATCAGTCATTCATGTCCATCACACCTTCATGTCCTCTCTGCCTCACCCCTCCTCACCTTGGCTCCCTGCTCTCTATAGCTCCAAGTCAGTTCTCAGAGGGCAGCCTCATCCACGCCCTGCCCGCCGCACCCCCCCACACACACTGCCTTTTCTCAGGTTCTGTCCTCCCCCAGTGACTTTCTGTGACTCTCACTGGGAACCCATCACCTTCTTCAGGACCCTACCTTCGCATCCCTCCTCCACCATGGTCCATTGCACAGCTGCTGCTAACCAGGCTTGAGTGCTGGGATGGGGGCAGGGGGTACCAAGACAGAGGGGCGTGTTGAAGAGAGCAGGAGGGTGGTACCGCGTCCCACCAGCGCTGTCAGCTACACAGGCTACTCCAGGGCTGCGGTCCAACAGGAGCCACGAGACGGAAAACATATGGCCGCCCCCTCAGTGTCTACGCAGATTTGACAAACTTCCCAATGAAGGCTTCATTGTTACCCAACAGTCAAGGAACAAGGGAAGCAAGAACGCCTGTAAGGCAGAATTCTGGCCTCGTGTGGGGAGACTAATGTTTACGTTGCTACACAGGAGGGAACAGGATCTGAGTTAGAATACAGCAGGAGCTGGTGAACAGCAGATTCTGCTCTGGGACTAATCTTGTGGGCTGTTCTTCAGTTTTCCCATGAAGGTGAAGGTGGATCCTCCTGTGAATGAGGAGGGTCACTCTTAGTCATCTTCCTCCCACTCTCCATTTATAATGTGATTCAGACCAGATTCTTCTTGCCTCGCTGATGAGGTTCATGAGGCATGGAGAGATGATTCTAAATTCTGCAGTGCCTCGTCTGCTGTGAGAAGCAGCATCTGGGTTCCCAGACTAGCAGGGGAGTCCTGCCCCCCTACTAACCCCTGCCCCCAGAAGATTCCTAGTCGGAGGGCAGAGACACAGTCCCTGTCCTGAAAAGCTCTGAGTCAGCTGGAACGGGTGGGGTGGGAGGGATCTCACACACACACACACACACACAGCTACACTTAAATGATATATCTACCCAAGAACAGCTGGATGAAAATGTTAGTAAAAGCAAGGAATCGCAAAGGTAGGCAGGATGATGAAATTAAGATCTGGTTTGGAAGGCTTCCTGGAGGAAGTGAGTGCTGAAGGAATGGTTTAATGAAGAGAAGGGATTCCAAGAGAAGAATGCAGGCAAGCATGGCCTGAGACATCTACAGAGGATAGACGGATGTATGTCTTTTAATGAGTTTGGTTCAGAAATCAAGTCCTTCCAAGTTCTAATTTGACTCTTGATGACATAAGAAAATTGGGGTGGGGAGGCTCTAGGTCTACTTGAATTAATGTTTATTGTGTGCTAGCTTTGCATGTAGCATTTTATAATGTAAATATTAATAGCTTGGGAGGTGAGAACAGAGACAAAGGCATGGCTTTGGTCTTGTAGAGGATTTCCTTCTGAGCCTTCAGTGAGAAACCCAATGTAAACCTGCTTAAGTAGGAAATAGATTTCCTGGCTCCTGAAATTGGGAAGTTTTGAGGGCATGGCTCAATCCAGGGGCTAAACTGACATCGTCCTCCCTCCCTCCCCTCTCTCCATGTCTCTCTCTCAATCTCTCCCTCTCAGCTTTGCTTTCCTCTTGGAGGGCTTCATTCTCAGGCAGCCTCTCCGCATGGCTGGAATTCAAGCTCCAGGCTAAGATGCCTTGCTCCCACAGAGCCAGTGGTGAGTTAGAATTTGTGTTCAAGAGGCCATGCCAGTCCGAGTCTGTTCCTTCTGAAAGTCTTTCCGAGAAGTCCCTTCCAGCAACTTCTCCCCACCTCCTACTGACCAGAACGGGGTGACATGATTTACCCCTAGCTGCAAGAAAACCTGGAGACCACAGTATTTTCTACTGGGCTTCAACTAAAAGTAGGGTGTTGTTAGTGAGAATCAAGGGGAGAGAGGACATTGGTCAGGGACCCAGCACTGTCTCCAGGAATACCAAGGAAGATTCCAATTGGCTCTGTGTGGTCATGTGGTCATTTTTGAACCAACCACTAGGGCCCATGGTTGGAGTTCTCCAACTGGCTGGGTCTACTTCAAGTGCTTGCCCCCTGCTGGAGAAGGCAGTCCTGGCTGCATCCTATGGAACAGACTTTTCCATATGAAGGGGAGATATGTCACCAGCTGAAGGGGATACTGGCTTGTAGTCTGAAAAGGGGATGCTGGGTAGATCAACAACATATGCCCATGACAGGAATTCTCTAGTATAGAAAGTATACCAAAAAATAGCTTTAGAAAGAAAAAATAGCTTCAGGAATCTCCTTTCCCTGACATAATATATGCAGTTATACTGCAGGAACCAAATATAGCCATGCTGAGAAAAATGGTTTAGAAAGACATCCTGGTGCAAGTGAACTTGGAGTTGGGTTGTGAAGGAGCTGATGGCCAGAGAGGAAGAGCAGAGAGGTTAAAAACCCAGAAGGAGAAGTGCTACATAGAGGCCAGGAACAGAGCTGACTAGGAGACAGAGGGAAGGCGGGGTGGACAGCCCGCCTGCGTGTTCTCCCGCCCCGCGGCCATGGAGGCTGGCGTTCCTCCCTGCCGGTACCTGGGCCCCAGAAAACTGAAGGCTTCCCTTTCCCCCTGAGTCAGTGTCTGGCTTTCACGCAGCCCTAATGATTATGGCCTTGGCCTGGGAGGGTGGGCAGAGGGGAATGGGGAGACCCCTGATGCTAAGTTCCAGGGGAGAGGACAGAGGTGGCTGATAAGGGAGCAGGCGCCTAACACAGTTAAGAAGGGATCGTGGCGGATTTCCCTGATGAATCACTGCTGGTTCCATGGTTAAGAATCTGCCTGCCAGTGCAGGCGGCATGAGTTTGACCCCTGGTCCGGGAAGATACCACATGCCCCGGAACAAGTCCATGGGTCTGTGCTCTACAGCCCTGGAGCCACAACTATCGAAGTCTGCACGCCCTAGGGCCCATGCCCTGCAACAGGAGAAGCCACAGCAATGAGAAGCCTGCACACCACAACTTGAGAAAAAGCCTGTGCAGCAATGAAGACCAGCACAGCCAAAAATTAATAAATAAATAATTTTTTTAAAGTGATTATGCGACTTCCCTGGTGGTCCAGTGGCTGACTTTGCCTTTCAAGGCAGGAGGTATAGGTTCAGTCCCTTGTCAGGGAGCTAAGATTCCGCAGGCCTTATGGCCAAAAAACTAAAACACAAGCAATATTGTAACAAATTCAGTAAAGACTTTAAAAATGGTCCACATCAAAAATCGAAAAAAAAAAAAGAAGTGATTATACAGTCATATTCAAGGGCTATGCCAGTTACCAGACACATCCCAGGAGGCTTTGCTGGCAGCTCGACAATTCACCGTTAAACCTGGGACTGGGGCCGGCTGGTGCGGCAGCAGGGCGAGCCGCCCAGGCACAGACAGCTGGGGTGGGAAGCTTTAAGGATGAAAATGATGGGTAAGGAACTTGCCGTTTCCATGGAAACTGACTCTGGGAGGATGAGACATCGTCTAATGGGTAACCCGAGGGGAGAATGCCACCCACCACCAGGCTTTCACTGTGGGTGGCAAGCAGGCACCTCTGGAAGCCACCGTTTCAGCTGTGTTTGTGGGCTCTGTCCACCTCTGTCTGCATCCTTTTAGGGACATCACCATCTGGCAATGTGTGTGCCAGTTCACATCACTAACCAAAGGGCCTGGGGATACCCCCAATCAGAGACCTGACATGGCTTCTATCACCCTGAGTTAGCTGTGCCTGGCAAGAGTATGGCAGAACGCCGGGTCATGGGACCTAGCTGGGGTAAAGGCCACAGACTAGGGTTACGACAACAAGCTGGCAAGGTGAGAATGCCCATGGCGGGGGTGAAATGGCACGAGCACTCGACTGGGAGCAGGGCACCTCCACTCTGGTTTCAGATCTGTTATATTCCCCACTGGCTGAGTGACCCCCTTGCACACCACTCTCCCCCAGAAGGTCCCCAAGACCCCACTCAGCTCCACGTTTCCTCTGTTCTGGGATTTGGAACCTGACAGTTTGGATCTCATCAGCCCCTCATCTCAGCACCACCCACCACAGCACAGGGTGTCCCCCCCAGAGACCAGCCCAGGCTCTTCTGAGGCTGTCACACAGGTCCTGAGACAGGCAAGACGTTGCGGTGGCCCCCAAGCCATCAACCTTTGCTGCATGAGGCCACCTCGCCCCTGTGCTCGGGGTGTCTGAGCACGCAGACAGATGTTCCCATAGCTCCTGGCTGCCCCCGCATGCTCCCAGAAATGGGTTTCATAAGCTGCCTGTTGCAATTACTCTTCCATTTCCAATAGGTGCTATTTTAATTGGACCTTTCCCTGGGATGAGAGTGAAGGAAAAAGCAATTTGTGGTGCGGGACTTTGGCTCTGGCCCTGAACATACACTGAAGGATTCAATTTTCTCTCCCCTACCCCTCCTTCTCCTTTCGTTCCCCTCCTCTCCATCTCCTCCCTCCTGGCCCTTTCACACCTCCTCTGCCATCCCCATCCCCTCCTCTTCATCCATGAGGGGCATCAGTGTGATGGGAGTCTCGCGGGCAGGGAAGAGACCCCAAGAATCTTGCTGGCAGCAAGGGAAACAAAAGGGAAGTGGTTCAGGCACTGCTACCAGTTCCCGCAGGCTCTTTCAAAAACAATGAAAAATACTGGGAGGCTGGCAATTAAGGAAAAAGACCCCAAGTAAGCACTTCCTACAGTAAGACAGTGACTTCTGGCTTGTCTTTAGCCCATGCCTCCTCCAGAGGCCCCATCTTATGGCTCTGGGATATGGTTTCCTCTTGGACACATATTGTTCATTCTAATTTCAATCAATATTTATTAAGCGTGTACTGTGTGCTGACAGGCAGGGTATGAAGGAGGGCAGAGTCATGAGCCTGTTCTCTGGTACCACGTCTGGCTCCAGCAAACCCTCAACCTCAGGCCTGAGCCCCAGTCACAGAGATCCTCGTGCTCTTTTCAGGATATAATCCTTTCACACTATTCCTTCTGCTGAGACCTTCCTCCCAGGCCACATCTAGTCGAGTCATTCAGCTGAGATTCAGTTCCAAGGCCTCCTCCCGTGTCTCAGGCGAGCAGACACTACCTGGTGCCTGTGGTGATAGACTTTGTGTATTTTATTGTTGTGAGTTAGATGTGCATGTTATTGCAGAGGAGTTTGGCAGACTATGGGAGTAGTTAGGTGGCTCAGTGGTAAAGAATTCGCCTGCTGAGCAGGAGACGCAGGTTTGATCCCTGGGTCAGGAAGATCCCCTGGAGAAGGAAATGGCAACCCACTCCATTATTCTTGCCTGGAGAATCCTGTCATGGAGCCTGGCGGGCTACAGCCCATGGGGTCGCAAAGAGTCAGACACGACTGAGCAACTAACCAACAACAAAACAACATGGCAGACTGTACTATCCGAAGATGGCCACGCGTAGGGCTTGACCCCATCCTACCTGTTCTTCTTAACACTGTGACCAACACTTCTTCCCCTGAGAGGTAGTGGGGGCTTGTGCCTACCACTGCCCAAGGAGCATGGAAGAACTGACGGCGTGGGACTTCTGAGGCTCGGTCATAAGTAAGTACAGCTCCCACCAGGGTCTTTCCCTTGGGCTGCTCAATCTTGGAACCCAGTCACCACGCTGTGAGGAAGCCCTGGCCGCATGGAAAGGCCCCGAGAAGGCGTTCTAGTGGACAGCCTCAGCCAAGGAGTTCAGCGGACACCAAGTACCAGACCCGCAAGTGAATCTTTGGATGATTCCCTCCCCCACCCTGGAACCTGCCAGCTGAAGCCTCAGACATCACGGAGCATCCCAACCATGGCCTGTCCTAGTCTTTAGAAATGGTGAGATAAAACTACTGAGTGTTGTTAAGTCCCTAGGATTTTTTGTTTGTTCATTTTTTTTTTTCAAACTTTAAGCTTTTTATTTTGTATTGGAGTATAGCCGATTAACAAGGTTGTGTTAGCTTCACATGAAGAGCAAAGGGACTCAGCCATACATGTACATGTATCCATTCTCCCCCAACCCGTCTCCCATCCAGGCTGGCACGTAACACTGAGTTCCACGTGCTATACAAAAGTTCCTTGATGGTTATACATTTTGAATACAGCAGTGTTGTCTGTTCATGTTTAAATCTTTATGTATTTATTTGGCTGCGCCAGGTCTTAGTTGTGGCATGCAGGATCTTCAGAACTAGATGTGGGATCTAGCTCTCTGACCAGGGATCAAACCTGGGGCTCCCTTTATTGGGACCACAGAGTCTTAGCCACTAGACCACCGGGAAAGTCTCTAAGCCCCTGTGTTTTGTGGTGACACACTATTTGAAACTAATGCAGGTGGGACCTCATGAATCACATCTGTATTCCAAGGCCCAGCTCCATGACTGGGCACCTAGTGGGTGCCCAATGAGTACTTACTGAATGAATGAATCCATCAACTTCAGCAGGTGACAATTCCAGTCTAACCTTTCAACCATCACTCCCACCTCTCGTACATCCTCTCCCCAGAGTTCTGCTGTTCTTGGGGAACCTAGGCAGTCCCAAGCCTGCCCTGGATGACATCACTGAGCCCTGAATCGATAAACCCTGCAGCCCACTCCAGCTCCAGCAGTCCTTTAAGCTACTCGGAGTTGGAGTTGCTCATGATTGATCATTTTGTCCTCACCACAGTTCTAAGTAGTAGGTCATTATTACCATCCCCATTTGACACACAAGGACACTGAGGCTGAGAGAAAGAGAGCATAAGCAAGTGATGGGTGTGGTGTGATTAGTCGCTCAGTTGTGTCTGACTCTCTGCGACCCCATGGCTTGTAGCCCATCAGGCTTCTCTGTCCATGGGATTCTCCAGTCAAGAATACTGGAGTAGGTTGCCATTCCTTTCTCCATGGGATCTTCCCAACCCAGGAATTGAACCTGGGTCTCCTGCATTGCAGGCAGATTCTTTACCACCTGAGCCACCAGGAAAGCAAGTGATAATAAGTAAAAAAGTGCGGGGACTTCCCTGGTGGTCCAGGTTCAATCCCTGATGCAGCCAAACATATAAATGAATAAAAATAAATATTTTTTAAAAGTAATAAGGCAGGGATTTGAATTCAGATCTTCTGATGCCAAATGCAATATTATATCCATGACATCATACCTGTTCACAAAGTCTACCTGGTGAATGCCTGCTGCACTTTCTTTAGGGATATTGGGTCCTTGACTGACAAGCTTATCAGCTGAGTGAGAAGGGAGCAGACCTAGGTCTTATGCTGATTAACAACAACAACAAAAACTTCAGCTACATCTTATGTCCTAGGCTGGGCAGAAATGCTTTTCATATAAACTGCATTGTTCACTGGCTTCCAGAGGGGCGCACTTTATCCCTAAGAGATCAGAGTCTGGGACTTCCCTGGTGGTCCAGTGGCTAAGACTCTGTACTCCCAATGCAGGGGGCCCAGGTTCCATCCCTGCTCAGGGAACTAGATCCCACATGCTGTGCAAGTAACAGTTCACACACTGCAACTAAAGACTGAAGGTCCTGTGTGCTGCAACTAAGAGCTGGCACAGCCAAATAAATAACTAATTGAAAATAGTTTATTAAAAAAGACAGCAGTCTTGGGATAGTGATATGACTTGCTTGAAGTGACAAAGTTAATAAGGAACAAAGCTGGGCTGCCAACCCAGGCTTGCTTGATTACAACCACTTAAACTTTTCTGCCTCTTAACAAATCACTTCCATTGACTGCCAAGATCTCAAATATGGGCACATTAGCCACCACGATGAGTTGTTATTATTGTTCCCATCGCACAGATGAGGAAACAGGTTTGGTCAATTAAGCCTGTGGCTGTCTTGCTAAGAAGTGGTAAAATCAAGATTCTAAGCCATGTCTGCCATGCCCATCACAAACACCATCCCACCACATACCCCCACCCCCATCCCATCAGCTGCATCTCCTTGGTGACCAGGTCCTCCCAGGAGAGATGAGCTCTTTCACACCATACATGAGACTCATAGCTTCACCAGGTCCCATGAACACGTCATCAGACAGGCTGTGGGGAGCTCTCAGGGTATGTGGCAGAGCCAGCCTCCTCCCCTGAACCTGTGCCCATTTGGTGGGTGCTCCATGCCTGAGGAGTCCAGACACGGGTGCTCCTGAGAAACTGGCCACCCAGAGTCCCAGCACAGCCCCACTCCTGCACACCTACCCCAAAGAGGAGGCTTCAAACCAAGGCCTCCTGGTGAAGGGAGCACCCCCGCCCCCTGCCCCACCTCTGTCCTGAGTCCACAGAGTTCAGGGTATGCTCGGGGTCTCTCCCACTGCTCTGGCTTCAGGCTGGGAGTTGGGAAGCTTACATCCAAGTTCACAGCAAGGCCTTCTTCAACCCCCACTCCAGCTTTCTACCCAGTACTTTCCCACTCTTTCCACAGGCTGCTCTAAAACCCCGCCAGGTGAGAACTGAGCTCACACTCCTCCCTTCAAACCAGCTCCTCTCCCCAAGGAGGGATGTCCTTCGAGGACATCACTCAGTACCATCCTCCAGCCCCACTAATCCATCCCCTATACCTCACTACAGTCCCCCCCGTTCAGGAAGGACTCCAACACCACTGCAGTCCTCCCCTAGTCCAGGAAGGACTCTAACACCACTCCAATCCTCCCCGTCCTAGGAGGACTCCGACACTGATCCAGTCCTCCCCTAGTCCAGTAAGGACTCTGACACTGATCCAGTCCCCCCCAGTCCAGGAAGGACTCCGACACCGCTCCAGTCCTCCCCTAGTCCAGAAGGACTCGGACACCACTCCAGTCCTCCCCAGTCCAGAAGGACTCTGACACTACTTCCACCCTGTCCGCAGGAGCTCTCCACCCTCTGAATGTGTAGTCTTGGGATCTATCCCACTTGCTTGGCCCTATCACTGCCCCATGACATCTCTTGTAACTACTGACTTTTAAATTTTTATTTATTTATTTTTAGCTGCACCCTGTCTTTACTGCAGCATGTGGAATCTAGTTCCTCCATGAGTGATCACACCCAGGCCCCCTGCATTGAGAGCACGGAGTCTTAGTCACTGGATCCCCAGGAAAGTCCATAAATTGACTTTTTATGTTAAAAGGGTACAATACTAGGGTTGACCTTTTTTTCTTCCCTTAAGTGAATATCCCAGGCCTCCTACATCTTTAGTTAACGGCTGTTGCCTCCAAACAGATGATCTCAGAAAATTTGTTTCAAGGTTTTTTTGTTCAAGAAGGTGGCCATGGTTTCCCATTCTGGAATTCTGCTTTGGGGGCTGCCTGCCAAGGGTCTCCCAGGGCCTCTGCGCTGAGCTCCCTGAAAGAGGCTGCTCCCTGCCACAGTGGTGAAGGAGGGGAAGAAATGGTTTCCTAGACAGACTGTGTGCCCACCCAGGCATACTGCAGCAAGAACTCAGACAACATCAAGGAGCGTTCAGGATTTTCTCTTGAGAAGTTCACAACCACATGGAGAGAGGTCTGAGGGTTAGCAATGATTACTCTCTGTTCTTATGGCGGTCCCAACTCCCCAGCCTGCTGCCCCATCCTTGCACAGGCCCTGGTGTGAGAAACTCTCAGCAGAGCAGAGAAGTGACCAAGTCAAGTTTTTTACCATATAAAAGTTTGATATCTGGGACTTCCCTGGTGGTCCAGCGGCTAAGACTCTGTGCTCCCAATGCCGGGGGCCGGGTTTGATCCCTGGTCAGGAAACTGGATCCCACATGCCACAATTAAAGATCAAAGATCCTGTGTGCTGCAACTAAGACCTGGTGCGGCCAAAGATATATATATTTTTTAAAGTTCGTTATCTAACACTATTACAGATTTTGGCTGATCATGATAAAGGCTAATTTTGGAAAGGGGTGGAGGACTCAGAATCCCAAACTGAAAGCCTGAGTAAAGTGCTGAGCATCATGAATGAATGAATATTTATTTCCCAATTCTCTGACACAAACTGGGTGTCCAACATTTCAGTTCAATTCTGACACTAACTTCCAGATTTAACGTTGGACCCCACAGGTTAAGGGCCCCATCTTACAGGCCTGCTCCCCACCTCAGATGCCAGTTGCAATGGAGTGCCCAGGATACTGGCACTTCTGTCCAGGTTGGCTGGTATGAGTCACAGAACTACGAAAATTCTATACAGAAGTCCCCCCTTTATCCACAGTTCCACCTTCCATGGTTTCAATTAACTCTGTTCAACCTCAGTCTAAAAACATTAAATGGAAAATTCCAGAAATAAACAACTCGTAAGTTTAAACTGCATGCAAAAAAAAAAAAAAAAAACCTGCCAGCAGGTGCCAGGAGGGGAGAGGAGCCCGAAGATCTGCCCAAGCTGTCTTAGGTGAAAGAATATGGGGCCATACCCTTGGGCTGGAAGGCGGAAGAGGGGCGGCAGCGCCTTCCTTAGGCACAGCCCACCCGAGCAACTGCCCACCCAGGATTCAGCCACTGCAGGCTTCTTGAGCCTCGGAGCAGCAACCACTCCTCAGACGGGCCCTGAGTGGATGTGAGCCGAACAGGCAGCCCCCCAGCAGCTCCCCCTCACTGCCTGACAGTCACGGGCTGATGGATGCTGCTGGTGGTGTTTGGTCACTAACAAGATCTCTGAGATCCCATGGAACATAGCCTGCCAGGCTCCTCTGTCCATGGGATTTTCCAGGCAAGAGTACTGGAGTCGGTTGCCATGTCCTCCTCCAGGGGATCTTCCCAACCCAGGGATAGAACCCAAGTCTCCTGCACTGGCAACCCTTCAAATTCCCCATATCCAGGCTACAACCCAAGCCAGTTAAATAATAATGGATTGGGGTAAGACCCACACACGGGTGTCTTTAAAAGCTCTGGAAAGGATCCAGATATAAGCCAATGTTGAGGCCCCTGCCAGTGGGCTGTGGGATGAGGCAGGGAGGGCCTGCACACACCGGAGGTTCTATGGCGGGGGGATTACCGACGGCACCTGAGGGCCAAGGACTGCAGAATCCTCTGCCACCCCCCTTCCCTCGGCTCCCACGTGCTGCAAGACATGAACAGACACAGAGAGAGGGGAAGAAGCTGACACCACACCGGGAAGCATTTGCCTCGTCTGTTTGCAACACACCCATGTGCTCTGAGGCTTAAAAGTGAGGGGAGCCCGAGAAATTAGAATGAACTGGGATTTCAGAAGGCATTTCTGGCCATACCCTGAGAGCAACAAGGGACAAGCTGCTACTCAGCAGGAATTTCTATAAGGAAACAAACTAAATCTGAAGATTCCTCCTCTTCCAAGTGCACCAGGCCTAAGGCAGAGTGGAGTGCTGGGCAGACCAGCCTGAAAGGCTTATGTCGCCCCCTGGTGGAAAGATTGAGTACAGCTCCCATTCACCACTTCCAGGAGGTCCTCCTCAAATTCTCCACCCCTGCCCACTAAATTAGGAAAATATCTCAGAGCAGAGAACCTGCCATCCTCCAGGACTCCTTGTGGGGCTTTGTTAAATACACTGAAGCTCAGCCTCCTAATCTGCACAAAGGGAAAGACTCTCAATCTAACTGGGAAGGTTTGTGAAGATTACAGAGGTGACCCAGAAACCAACCATGTCCGACTTCTAGTAAGGGCCACAGGAAGTGAGCGGTTGTCAAGGTCTAGGCCCTCCTCTGAGCAAATATAACATCCTACCCCCAACAGACTATAACATGTCATGCTTCTCTCTTCGCTGTGCCTCCTGGGCCTCCAGGCCAAGTTAGGCATCCCTCAGAGCCTTCCTGTGGGGCTTCACAACTTGCATCTGAGTCTTTTTCTTGGCACTGACATTCTGCTAACTTGTTCCTAGTTTTCACTTCTTTATTCACTTAGTTATTTTCTCTAGGTCTCCTTAAATCTTTCCTAGAGTAAGATGGAAACAAACTAAGACTTTATTTTGAACCTGGTAAGTTTGCTTTTCATTCATATATGCTTAGTTCAGCAAGTTTTCAAATGCTCTAGTCTTACTAAGAGAAAAGCTTTTAAGACACTCATCAGAATAACTTTAGAGATATAAAAATATTCTAATTCAGAAGATCCAAGATAGGCCAGAGTAATCTGTAATTTTTAAAAAGTTTCCCAGCTGCTGCTAAAGCAACCAACCCCAAACCTGGTCTCAGAACAGTTTCAGAATCTCTGGCTTGAGAGAAAAAAGGGGTCATTAGTTATAAAGATGAATGTCAAACTCCTTTACAAAATGTCATTTTCTAAATAAAATAAATGGCAACTTTATTCAATTGAGGTGTTTCAAAAACAAGGAGCGTAAAGCCAAATTTGCAAGTCAAACCCATTTAAACGCATCAGGGCGAAGATCTTAAGAGAAAACCCAGCAGTGAAGCCTTCTATAAAATCAAGACTCTCCTACTTACTTGGTCTTGGAGTTTGGCTTTTCTTAAGATGATCACACCTGGAGTAAACATCCACGGAATGAAGATATTTCCAAGTTTCTGGACAACCCACCTCTCCTAAACCACAACAGGAACACCAAAATTCTTTACAAGATCCCAGAGGCTGCTGCTAGAGCTTATGTTAAGAATTCACCCCATCTCCACTAGAGGGCGCTCCTTCCCTGCTCTGGGACCCTTCCCTGTACTCTCAGGACTGTGGAGACAGAGCACCCAATTAGGCGCAAGTGTTTCTCCCAGATGACTGAAAGCCAAGCCCAGAAGGACACGAGGTCTCAGCGCCCCAGGACCTTACGACATCCGGCGGCTGCTGTTCCTCACCCCGCAGGTGGTGAAGACCCACAACTGTCTCCTCCATTTTTATTACAAAGCAGGAAGAACAGCACTGAAGGTGCAGACCTTACTTCTGGTTCATCGAGGCCAGCGATCACTTGTGAAGGCCGAGCGTGGAAATACACCAGTGTACATTGCAAACAGATGTCACGTCAGCCACCAGAGGCAGGGTGGGGGAGTTTCTGCCTCCTCTGAGTTCAAGTACAAATGGCTCAGCTGCTCCTTGCACATCTTCCAAAGTGCACTGCCTGGCAGGATCCTCGGGTGCCCAGGCTCAGCCGAGTCTGTGCAGTTTAAAAACCCATTTTGTGGACTGACAAGAAGCCTGTGCTGGGTCCCTGGGATGACAGGGGTGCTGGTGTGAGGGATATTTCAAACTGGGCCTCCCCAAGTCATAGGTAGGTCAGAAGATGCATTCCCCCTCTGTCTAGCCACCAGGCCAGTCTTCACTCTGGTAGGGCCCTCAACTTTTTATGAAGGGATCAGAGTCCCCTTTCCTCAGAAACCCAGGGCCCCTGTTTAGCCCAGACGAGCAAGAGCAATGGAGATCCAACCAAAAGTGTGAAATCAGTACCTGGAAAACTCACTTAAAAATCTGTGACAATTAAGAAACTTTTCCCCAAAGGGGCTCTATGCCACAGATGTACCTGAAAAGACAATACTGCTACAGACAGAGGGGGAGGGTAAAAAAGGGAGGTGGACAGGAACACATAGGGAAGGGGGAGGTGACAGAAGACAGTCCAAATGACAAGCAACCAAGACAGGAAGTGGCCAGGGCAAGATGTTCAAAGGCGGGGTTGATACCGACAGGGTTCATAGTTCCTCTGGGAAATTCTGAGTGTTATTTCTGTCTTGCCCTACTGGGCCTATGGCTGGGAGGGCCTGTGACAGATGAAAAAATATGCTAACCAGGTCTTTCTGGTACTTTCACTGATTACTCTCTTTGAACAGATTGGCTTTACAATAAATTTCGCAACATGTTGGGTATTGGTACAGCCTTAATCCAGGGTTGGTCAGAGAAGGAAAAAAAGTGCTGGTCCCTGAAAAGAGTCTTACAAGGACATACACACCAGGGGCATCCCTAGGGTAGCATCTGCCCTCACTGGCTGGACAGAATGGGGGCTTAACTGGCAGCTGCTAATATATTTCAGGAAAGGGAAAACAGTCTATTATTAGAGATGCTAAAACTTGAGATGAGACTGTAACAGACCAATCACTAACCTCTGCTCACAGCTACTTTCTAAGGGGCAAAGGCCCAGGCTCCAGTCTTAAGTGTCAACTGTTCTACTGACTGCTGAAAACAAATCGGTGACTAGGGTCTTCAGTTTCAAGACAGACCAGGGAGTAACAGTGGCCCTACTTTATAAAGGAGAAACACCCAGCAACTGCGATCTGGAAATCTTACTTGCTGTCAGCAACAGTGCTCATGCCTCTGTTCCCTCTAGGTGGCGGCTTCCAGGTAAGGATGACAAGTATTAGCAGTCAGCCATCTGCAGATCATTTTGGGGTGGGGTGGGCACAGTGGCTAGTAACAACAGCGTATGAATCCACCTACTATAGTGAGTGCAGAAAAAGAAGGCCCCTTTCTCCCTCCTGCCTGCTTCTGTTCCAGACTAACTACACGGAGTCAGAAAGGCTGGAGGATGACAGAGCCTGGAGTCTTGTCTGCAAGCTTGAATAGCTTCCCAGGCGCGTATCAGCTACGAGGACAAAATCGCCAGGGCCACTCTCTTCCTCCCCTTTTCCTCCTCCTCCCTCACCCTGGCTTCACTTCCTTCCCCCAGTGAGAGCGAGTGTGAGCAAGAGAACAGGTACTTCATTTCCTAAGCACCGCGCATCTCAGCAGCATGAGGGTTCCACAAGATGTCACAAGAAACAGAGGTCTGAAATTCCCGCCAGGTCACAGGTCACAATTACTTCCGAGGGGTCTTCACAGTTAAGACGGGCACACACATTTCAGAGGGCAGCCCCTGGGCCCCCCCTCGTTCGCGCACACACACTCACGCACACTCTCACGCCCTGGGACCGGCGTTCAGCCGCAGGGCCTGGCTGGCTCAGGTCAGGTACTGCACCACGAGGAACATGACCACACAGGTGAGCAGCATCCCAGCGATCATGAAGTACTTGTCCTGGAAGGCCCGCTTCTCGATGAGCCGCATCACCGTGTTGGACAGGCCGAGCATGGTGGCGATGTCAAGGATCTTCTTCTGGGTCCCCTGGGGCAGACAAGAGGAGAACGAAAAACCGTGATCACCTCCTTGTGCCAAGGGTGGGTGAACGTCAGCATGAGGTGCGATGGACCAACAGTCTCTCGGTCACGCCTAAAGCATACAAGCAGCAGCAACCAGACGTAGATCAGGCTCCTTCAATCAAGGTCGCAGAGCAAAGCAAGGGGGACAGGAAAGTCTTTTCCACAAACATGCTGGAACAAATGGTTGGATAACGGGCATCTTGTGCACAGAGCATATATACACACATATACACAAATGTGGGCTTCCCGTGTGGCTCAGTCAGTAAAGAATCTGCCTGCAGTGCAGAAGACCCAGGTTCAATCCCTGGGTCGGGAAGATCCCCTGGAGAAGGAAATGGCAACCCACCCCAGTATCTTCGCCTGGAAAATCCCATGGACAGAGGAGCCTGATGGGCTGCAGTCCATGGGGTTGCAAAGAGTCGGGCACGAATGAGCGACTAACACTTTACTTCATATGTATATGTCCGTATGTATTATGCACAAGAACATGTGTTAAAAAATGACCATTGCTTCATATTATACACAAAAATTTCATCATAAAGTTAAACATACAAGCTAAAACTATAAGCTTCTAGAAGAAAACAGAATATTCCCAAACCGGAAATAATACAGGTGCATATCAACAGGAGGATGGATTAACAGAGTATGTTCTGTGCACGATGAGATATTGCTGCACAATAAAAAGGACCCGATGACCATGTAATGACATGAAAGGGCATGAACACCCCTGAGAGGAAGGAGGCACACACACACGAGTAATGTGGACGTCTACATTAAGCTCAGTAACAGTCAAAACTAATTTATGATGAAACAAGAAGAGTGGCTGCCTGGGGCGGGGGGTGGGCAGGAGCAGACTTAACCTGGGGAGGGCACAGAGGTTTTTTCAGGGGTGATGAAAACGGTCTATGTCTTGACAGCAGGAAGAGTTACAAAGGTGTATGTAGGCATTTGTCAAAACTCCATGACCTGTACAAGTTAAGATCTGTACACCTCACTGTATCCACATCATACCTCCATAAAGAAGTTCTAAATTAGAATATTTTATATTTAAAAGGAAAAAATGGGCTTCCCTGGTGGCTCAGATGGTAAAGAATTGGCCTGCAATACGGAGACCCGGGTTTGATTCCAGGGCCGGGAAGATGCTCTGGAGAAGGGAATGGCAACCCACTCCAGTATTCTCGTCCATGGACAGAGAAGCTTGGTGAACTACAGTCCATGGGGTTGCAAAGAGTCGGACAAGACTGAGCGACTAACACTTTCACTTTTCACATTAAAAAATAAAAGGCAATATCAAAGAAACTTCTCTGCACCCTGGCTCTAAAATGCCTGCCATCAGTCTGTGCTCGCTGTGGAGTAGACACCTCAGGAATTCTGCTGAGCAGAGCCTACATCCACGTTCATGAGAGGGTCAGAGGCAGGCAAGACGGAACCAGAGAAACACAGCTGCCAGACACCACCACGACGACCTAAAGCCCCATATATAAATGTCACCGCCCACCACCCAAAGCAAAAGAGTATTTTATTCCTAAACCAACAATCCACACCACCCAGGCCGCCCTTCCTCCCTGCTATCTAATTTTCATTCTTAAGCATATTCAGTTTTATATGAAGTAACAGATAGATGCTGGGAGGATCTCAACTTACTTACACGTCATCCACTGTATTTGTATGGAGGCATCTAACCTAAGGTCCTGCATCTACTTCTTAAGTGAACACAGTAACAGGCAACTGAGAGGAAAGTCTCTCAGGTCAAATGTCATCTCTGCCAGAGGAGATCAGAGACATGTTTTCACACAGCAGTGATGATCAGCATTAGACTCTCACTCAAGACTCTGCTCAGCTATGAAAGAAGAGATTATTCCATCACTCTACGAAATTCAAATATCAAATTCAAAAATCACTGGAAAGTTAACATACATTTCAAAAACACTACTAATTTTCTACCACAAATTTCCCCAAATCAAGGCCCAGCTCCTTCACACCTCCTCCTATGTTCTTTTCAAATGGTTTAGGCAGAAGCTTGCCTGACAGAAGTGGGGCAGGTAGAAGGAATCAGTACAGTAGATGTGCAGAGGAAACGGATGACAAACCTCACACTCCAACCCCTGACTGCCCACCCACCAGGCTTCCCAGCACTTTATCTCTGGGGACAGTGTTAGGGCAGAAGTTGCACGGGCTCTTCAGTGACACCAGACTTCAGTAGGAAGCTGACATTTGCTTTAACAATAAGCTCTGAGCCCTACCGGGTTGACATTAAGTGTTGACACTATGAGTCTCATCCTATAAAGAGTTTGACTATTTTTCTGAGATATGGGGAGGAAGCCAGCAGCTTTCTAAAGAAAGGGAGGATTAACCCTTATGTATTAGTTTAGACTGGGGTTCCCTGATGGCACAGCAGGTAAAGAATCCGCCTGCAATACAGGAGACAGAGGAGATGCGGGTTTGATCCCTGGGTCGGGAAGATCCCCTGGAGGAGGAAATAAGGAAATGACAACCCACCCCGGTATTCTTGCCTGAAAAAAAAACTGTGAACAGAGGAGGTGGGCTACAGTTCATGGGGTCACAAAGAGTCAGACACGACTGAGCAACCACACACACACACATCAGTTCAGAGGACTGCAGGTGGCTGTCCTGAACGGGGGCGCCCACGGAGCTGGCGTGAGACCACGCTTCCAGACTGTCGGAAGCGCTGCAGCCATCAGCAAGATAAGTGTCACTCGAGGCCTGCCTGACCTCCTCCCAGGTAAAGGTGGTAGGCGATGCTCAGAAACATACTGAAGTCCTGCAGAGCTGACAGGCTCAAGACGGTCCAACAAAAACTAAGATAAAGCTCACACTTCCGAGTGACTGCTTCTCACAGCTCAGGGGCTGGGAGGGCTCCGCGCACAAGGGACCACACCCTGATAACAGGCACAGTTCACACCCCATTATCCATCAGGGTTGATACAGGAAAAGGGCTGAGGCTGAAACATCATGACTGACATCAGAGACTGTGTAATGTTTCTGTAAACCACTCCCTAGGGGTCTGAGTCTCAGCCAATGGGGCAGGGTTTCTAGGAATACCTGTTACTAAAGACAGAATGCAGCAGAGTCACCGGGGGTCACTAGCCTGAGCTCCAGAAGCCACTGTCAATCAACCCTGGCAGCCCTAAGACCCTCCCTCGGGGGGCTTCAGCTGCTGCAGGACAGAGGTCTTGGCTCTAAGACTGCCCACCACAGGGGCCACACGGAACACACCCAGGAGTGAGTGAGACGCCAAGTAAAGCCATGTCTTCCTTCTTCCGAGAGCAAATTCTATCACATAATTTCTTGGCCCATTACTGCTTCCTCTCACAGGGGCAGTCACTTTCTGTTCAGTCCAGGAAATGGAAAAACACCTGGATACTGAGAGATGCCACATTATGGTTCACTGTAAACACAATAAATACCTATTGGCAAAGGGAATTTGGCTACTTTTGGACTCATAATAATCCACTTCCAGCAAAAAGGATCCCAAACTCAAAGGCTCTGTCTCACCATCACAGCATCACAGTTCAGGGCTACGTGACCAAAAGTTAAACGCAGGTCTCACATTGCTGCCTAAAGTCAAAACACAAGGCCTTCTCCCTGTCCCCCCAAAAGGGCCCCCACCTTCAAGGTCAGTCTCTGGGCCCTCAGTCCCGCCAGAATACTGTGCCCGCCTCCAATGAGGTCATCCATGCCGTGGTGAATTTTCTGGAGGGAGGAGTTAAACTGCAGTGATTCATCCATTGGTATGGTGGTGTCAGAGTCCTGTGAAAGAAACGCAGGCACTTGATTAACTTTGCTGCTGCTCAGCTCCTGGTGTCCCCACCTCAACTGACCACTCTGTCTCTTGGTCAAGGTCAAGCCGGAAGAACTGCCAGAGGAAATGGTGCAAGAATCAAAGGAACCTGATGAAGACTAAAAAGCAAAGCGGAGATCTGGGGCGGCCTCTGTCCACTCAGAGGAAGTGCAATTCTCAGACTTCTCAGTCTCCAAGTGGGTTCCACCACACAAGTCTGCTCATCCCTGCCTCCTCCGCATCACTCCCCCAACTCAGGAAAAATTTTTTTATTTTGCTTTTTGGTGTGGACCATTTTTAAAGTCTTTTATTGAATTTGTTACAATATTGCTTCTGTTTCATGCTTTGGTTTTTTGGCTGTGGGGCATGCGGGATCTTAGCTCCCCAAAGAGGGCTCAAACTCACTTCCGCTGCACTGGAAGGCGAAGTCTTAACCACTGGACCCCCAGGGAAGTCCTGGAAACACTATTCTCGCTGGGTTTCTCCTAAAGGTTGTCTTTAATTCCTTACTAACCTAACTTCTTCCAAATGTTCCTTTACCTGGCTTCCCCTTGGTGCAGTGGGGAAGGTTTGCTTTTGTCTTTTGGCTATTTCATTATGGTTTATTCCTCCCTCCGATTAGACAGACTGACTACAGAGAGCAGAGACTGGTTTCTATTAAAGGCCCAACAGTGTTCACAACGGGACTATCCACCTAAGCAGGGAAGAAAAGTCTGTAAAAAAATCAAGGAAGGAAAGAACTAATACTGATCAATGCTTTCCACTTTGCAAACTCCTCACTTTAAGCTCACTCAGGCCCCACTCTAACCTTATGCTGTAGTTATGGTATTATCCTTGTTTTAGATGAAGAAACAGAAGCCCAGAGAGGTGGAATGACTTGTGTAAGACCCCGCCAGTGAGACGTCCACACAAATCCCCGTGCTGGGTGCAGAGCCCGCCCCCTTAACTGTCCCGTAGGGAGAAACATCAAAACCGATCCCAGCGCTCCACCTTCACCCTGCAGTGGGAAGGACACGGACGCACGGCATGACCAGTCACTGCCCTGTCCTCTTTCCAGTTCCCTGACCGTCACAAACCCTTCTGCCAAGCAGGACCACTTCTACCACTTTCTGTCATCATGAAGAAGTTAAACCACCTTTTCTCTGCTGCTCAAGTTCACAATCTTTTTTCAGGTATATATTTTCAATCCTGCCCCCCGCCCCGCTGCTAACATGGGAGTTTCTCAGGGGTAGGAGTCAAGGTTTTTAGTTTAAACACACTTTACTTTCAGCACCTTAAATAGCATCCTGCACAAGCTGATGTTTGGTGGGTGAAGATCCCAGTGTTTGGGTACAGCTGATGGGCTGTTATCTCTCAGAAAAATGTACTATAGCTCATGATCATAAAAAGACCAGGAAGTTCATTCAGCCAGATAATTTTTATTAAGGGCCCACTGTACGCACAGCATCACACTAGGCTGGTAAGATGTAAAATAATTCGGAGCCATCAGCCCTGGCCTAAAAAAGCCCTATAACCAACGCCACAGCTACCAAAAGCCCACACAACACCTTAAGAGTGTCATATAGCTCCCTACTCTTTTGAAAAGAGGCTCTGCTTACCGACCAACACATGTTCGTTGACCTCTTGAATTGCTAATCATTACTACTTGACTGCTTACCTCAGAGAAGCCAAACTATGTAGGCATATTCTGAAGCACCTGGGGAAAATTTACTGCACATGTGGACACAGCAAAGAGGGTTCAACATCTGCAAAGTGGGAACTGATTTGAATTCTGAGGCTGGGCTTAGAAAGCGTAAGCCTACTTTAGAAAATGAACCTCTGTAAGAAAACAAAAAACCAAACAAAAAGCCCCTGAGCCCCACCTTATTTGGTGGAATACATTACGCAGGACACAGGAAAAGCCAGTAATGTTCTACAGCCACGTGTGAGAAATGACCCCATTGAGACCAAAGGACAGGGACATGGTGTCCCAGGAAATCAAACGTGCAAACCAACAGGCGACTTTCAAACGGGCTCAAGTCAAGTAGTCCCTTTAAAACGAAATACCTGTGAACAAATCCCTCCTGACTGCTGCTCAGACTAGAGGCAAAAGCATTTTAACGCATTAAACACTGGAACTGCATGCATGCACACACGCACACACATGCAAAAACATTTTAACACATCCAACACTGGAACTGCACGCATGCGCATGCACACACACACACAGAGGTAACTGCCTGAAGGCAGCTTTGAAACGCTGCCCTCGCTACAAATAGTCTAAGTTATCCTTTTTGATCTGATCAGGAAAATGTTTCCACCATGGGAAAGTCCACTTCTCTGCATCCACCAGGCAAACCAGGTAACTTTCACCTCTGCCTGTTCCCTCAAATTAACTACTTCCTCTGAGGGTTTTTGTGACAGAAAAAGAGATGCAAGTGGTGTCTAGGTCTAGTCTCTGTAACGCAGTCGGCCATCACTTCCAGTTGCTCTCTTCCCGTCTCATCCGTCTGCTTCAGTACCCCGCAGAGGGCTCCTGTCAGAGTCCTGAGCTCCAGCTCTGACCAGCCGCCCAGTCCCTGCCGATCCCGCCCAGGCGCCGGGCTTACGTTCGTGGTGAAGGTGCGAGACAGAAGCTCCTCTCGCTGTCTCTCCTGCTGCTCGCGTGCATACCGCCGGTGCTGGAAGTTTCGAAGAGCAGTCTGCAGGTGCTGGACGTCGTACTTTAACTGGTCGACACGGCTGGAATTGACAGAGAGATTAAATTCCAGGAGTCCCGAGGAGCACAACTGGCGGCGGCTGGACTTCGTCTTCAGGGAAGAAGACAATTCCTTACTCCCCCTGTACCCCTCCATGCTATCCACCCCTCACCCCAAATGATCTGATTTGATCAATGATATTGAAAGTAAAAAGGGAGCCTGTAATTAGAGCAGGATGGTAGCAAATGAGATTCCAGCAGCTTTCCTTAACTATCTGCTGGTCTCTGATTCTGGATGCATGACAGGGAACAGGTGATGGGAAGCAGGTTCGATGACCTCTTCCTGACCTTCTAGGGATTATATTGCTCTCCTGGAAGAAGCCCAAGGCATCTGTGGAGTACAGCATCAGTGAAGTTTCATAAACGTTTTGAAAACAGAGGCTGGGGTGGAGGTGGTAAGAGTGGTTTCGCTTTAATTTCATGGGGGTGTATCAAACATTACATCAGTTTTTCATTACAAATACACTGACTGGAGTGATTAAGAGCAAGATAATTCAACCCAAGAATGAAGTGGGAATCAAAAAACAGAGTCACACTCCCTGGTGGCATTAGGTTTCAAGTGGCCATGGGTCTGGTCAGAAAAACAGTACTGGGGGCAAAATTTCAAAATGATACCAACAAGGAAAGGAGACACCAGGCTTCTGAGCCACTAACCTCACAGGCTTTTTATTCCTTTTTTTTTTAACTGAAGTAGAGGTGATGTACAATATTACATAAGTTACAGGTATACAATATGGTGATTCACAAGTTTTAAAGGTTATAATCCATTTACAGTTACTATAAAATATTGGCTATATTCCCTGTGGTGTACAACACAGGCTTTTGATTCTGAGGGAGAATCACGCAAATAGAATTGTGGTCTTTACGGGACTTTATCTTTGCATAGTCTTAGTTTTTCAAGGTGTAAATGGATTTTCAGAATATTTAATGACCTCTCTGGGAACAAGGCCTGGCAGGGTCAGAGCACTCACAGTTTGGCATTCTGTCTTTTGTGGGGGGGCTCCTTGCTGGACAGAATCTCCAGACGCTCTAGTTGGCTGAATATCTGGTCTATGCTTGCTTGGATTTCATTTTCTACTACTGCACAAAAGAGAAAAAAGAATAGTTACTGGAAAAGAGATAGTGAACTTAGATTAGAATGGTAAATCAAACATGTCTTTTCTCTATATCCAATAAACTCAAAAATATGTACTGCAAAAGAAGAAAAATGCACTGATGAGAACAGAAAGAAATTCAAATTATACTAAGTGACTTTCTAAATGTTTTTATATATATACGCATATATATATGTATATATGCATATATATAGGTGTTAATGCCATAACAGTGCTATTAAAAAAAAAAACCTAAAGATAAATCTATAGAAATAAATTTCCTGGGAGGGGGGATCGGGATGGGGAACACATGTAAATCCACGGCTGATTCATGTCAATGTATGGCAAAAACCACTATAATACTGTAAAGTAATTAGCCTCCAACGAATAAAAATAAATGGAAAAAAGATAATAAATTTCCTGCCTTTGAAAATAAAATGAACATTCAAAGATTGTCCAAAACAAACAAACAAAAAAAGATTGTCCAAATAAATATTTTCAGCAAAATGTAGTATTTTATGATATAGAATGAGGCCTCTTTTCCTTTGAGATTATTCTCAGATATGGGTTATAAATATCTAGTAAAAAGACTGCCAAATGAACCCTCTACAGAAAATAATGAGGTTAAAAAAAAAAGCGCACAGGGAAAGATTAGTATGTGAAACAAAGAGAAGCATTCCCTTAAGAATAGGTAGGCTGAGGCTGGAGTCACCAGAACAGACAAAATACCAACAGGGAAGGCCCAGGAAGGAATCCACAGAGGTAATAACATGATAAATACAGTCATTTTCCTTAGCTCCTTTGCTAAACAGTCAAAATGACCTCTTTTCCATGTCTACTCATGTACCAATGAGACTGCCAGAAAGCCAAACAAAGTCGACGGTCAGAGGCTAAACTGCACAGAAAAAGGCATCCAGACTGCCTCGTGTCCATAAGGAAATGACAGTAGAGACAGAGGTGTCACCTTCTTAGGGGAGCCCAGAGCTAACAAACACAGCTTAGAACAAGGCGGGGCACGGGACCGAGAGGAGAGGTGCTTGGGAGCAGAAAGCAGACCTGAGAAGACAGGAGAATGGGCCCAGCGCCAGCCAAGGAGTGACAGGAGGAGACAGCGTCAGTGGTGGGAGGGGGACCAGCAGGGTCTGTGTGACGGACTCAGAAAAAGCACCTTTTCTTTTTCTTTTGGCCACGCCACATCGGCAGGTGGGATCTTAGTTCCCTGAACAGGGGTCGAACCAGTACCCCCCTGTGTTGGAAACATGGCGTCTTAACCAAGGGACCACCAGGGAAGTTTCAGGACCTTTTCTCATAACAGAAAAGAAACTAAAACACAAATAGCAGCACTCTTCTCAAAAGAAATCATGGTGTGGGAACTGAACTAATTAACACTGCCCTTCGTTTCTGAATAATCCTCCTGGAAAGCTGCAGAATTCTCAGCTCAAGAAGAAACGCCCAGTTCCAGTTAAACATCTCTGAATCTTTATGGACCACATTCCTCTACGGACAGGGTAATTAGATTAAGACAGATGGAGGCAAGTACTCCCATTCCCATCGGGCCCTGTCAGGTTGAGTGGAGGGGTAATGGGGGATAAGACTTGTGGGATTCCAGAGGGCACGGTCAGGGAAACCAGTGACTTTGCCATAGGGTTTTTCTGTCCACTCTCCCAACAGAACTCATTCCACGCTGACTCCTTCAGCCCCTGAGGCAGAAACACAGTCAGGAAACCCAGCCCATTAGCAGCGTGTCATCAGAGACAGGACTCTGGTCTCCGTAGTTAATTACTCACAGTGCAGAGACTGCTTGTCTGCCGTCTCCAGGCGTCCCATGTGAGACTGGATTTCATGGACATGCCTATCAAAGGGAGAGGGAGGAAATGAGTGAGACGCGCGTAATCAACAGTACTTCGGTCAGGAAAGACAATTTTTCTAATGCCAATGTAGAACTGATCTAAATGGACAGTGTCGCTGAACTGTGAAATTTGTATGTGGCACTTCAGGTCACATGTCTTGGCACGGTTTCTAATATTTTAACGTTAAATATTAATAACAAGGCAGACAGGCGGCATTTAGTGAGTGCTCACTGCATCTGAGACGTTCTGCAAGGTCAAAAACCCTATGAAGAAAGGACTATTATCACCTTCTTTTTGTAAATAAGACAACTGAAGCCCAGAAAGGTTATGTAACTTGTTCAAGGTCACACACCAAGTGATAAACCTCGATGTGGACCCGGCCAATCCCACTCTCTTGTTCTTTGACCCAATGTGCTGAGTACTGCTCTGTACTAGAGAGAGTCAAAGGGCAAGAGAGATAGAATTCTTGTCCTTGAGAAACAGTATAATTAGGAACGACAGGCCAGATAGACGCGAAAAGTCCCAAGAAGATTTAAGAGAACACTCACACACACAAGCGTAAACAAAAAGAAAGATCTGAGTGAGCACCAGTGCTAAGTAAAGGCAAAGAAAACAGAAGACTGAGCTGGGGGCAGCTCTGTGGGCAAAGGGAATTCGAAATGTGATTTGGTAAAGGAAAATGTGGACAAAATGACGTGCAAAAAGGCCTGCCAGTCCGGTCACATGGGTGACCAGAGGCTGGCATGCCTGAGAGCTGGGGTGAGAGGGAAGAAGGGGAGGAGGCGGATTAGTGGGAGGGAGCCATCAGAGGAAGGCCCAGAGAGACAGGGATCTCCTGTTTGGTGAACCTCTTTCCTTGGCAATAGGAGGCAATTATGGAAACACAGCTCTGTACCGGGGACTCTGGCCAATCCTGACACCAGGCCCAGGGCACTTCCCGATGGCTTCCTAGGGCATGGCCAAAGTCACCCTCTGAGCCCTTCCAAGCAGTCCTCTGTGATAAATCCTGGGGCTTCTGGTCTTTTCACAGAGAGTCACAGGAGGGGAGGTGTGAGCTCTTCTATCATCTCCAGGCCTTGAAGAAATGTCAGCAACCATCCTCCACCGTGAGCACCACAAACTATGACCCCAAATTTACCAAAGCAAGCCAGGAGCCCATATTTGGTTTGAACTTGCCTCGAGTCTTTTCCAGGGCTTCACTGTGGTCTCGAAACATGACCCATGGCTCCAGAAGCAAGGGCAGACCCTCAGAGGTTCCTGGGCAAGACCCAAGGTTCTGACAGGCAACCAGAAATCACTCCTAGAGTCTGAGGGACGAGGTCGCTACTTCAGGAAGGTAAGTCCAGGTGCTTTAGAATGGAGACACATGGAGATATGGAGGCAGATGTAGGACAGCAACTTGAAGAAACTGACACCTGGATCAGGGAAATGACGAACACAGCCAGAGAGCACTGAATGGCAGTGCTGATGGAAAAGAGAACGAGGACTTTCCTGAAGGCCTGGACGTGGGCAGTGAGGCAAATTTCTAATGGAAGTGGGAAAGGAACGGACTGCAACAAATGCTGATGGCTCAGATCATTAACCATGTGAAAAAAAAGACACCTTGTGTAATACACAAAGATAAACTCAAGGCGTGCATATTATGACTTCAGGTTAAGTAAGGATTTCTTGAACAAGACAAAAACCAAAACTACCCCCAAACCCCACAAATCACAAAAGAAAAGACTGATAGATTTGACCACAGTAAAAAACAAAACCAAAACCTTTTTACACCAAAGGCACATCTGGAACAAAAAAAAGGCAGAGACTGGAAGCCACCTGCAGCAGATAACAAAGGAATATGTTTGAATGTATAAGAACTACTACATATCAATAAGAAAAGTCAAAACAATTTTTAAAATGGGCAAAGGGCAACTGAGAGAAAAGGAAATCCAAATGGACAAAAAAATATATGAAGAAACACTCTTCCAGTAATCAGGAAAATGTACTTTCAATAAAGTAATAACATCACATTTCTCCCATGTGATTGACAAATATTTTAAACTTTAAGGATGAGGGACCTCTGGCAAGCATAACAACGGTTCCCAAGGGGTCCTGGGGAAGATGTCCAGGTTGTATCACAGGCCTGCCTTTGGCTCCATATTCTGTTCTGGTATTTTTTAAAAAATCAGCTTATGATTATGAAATTTGCATAAAATTCTGCGCTCCAGTGACTGGTTAGGATATTGAACCACAAAGCAAATACGAATGTTTTTCATTTAGACTGTAGTGTTGGAGAAGACTCTTGAGAGTCCCTTGGACTGCAAGGAGATCCAACCAGTTCATCCTAAAGGAGATCAGTCCTGGGTGTTCATTGGAAGGACTGATGTTGAAGCTGAAACTCCAATACTTTGGCTACCTGATGCAAAGAGCTGGCTCATTTGAAAAGACCCTGATGCTGGGAAAGATTGAGGGCAGGAGAAGGGGACGACAGAGGATGAGATGGTTGGATGGCATCACCACCTCAATGGACATGAGCTTGAGTAAACTCCGGGAGCTGGAGATGGACAGGGAGGCCTGGTGTGCTGTGGTTCATGGGGTCGCAGAGTCAGACACGACTGAGCAGCTGAACTGAACTGAATAAAATAAAATTTGTTGGGGATAAAAAGCGTTTTAAAATTTTTTTTAAAAAGTCAAATGCACAACACAGAATGGCATTCAGATTTGGGTCACTTGCTAAAGAAACCCTACCAAGTCAAGATTTCCCCCAATGGGAGATGAGCAAGATGACTGGGCAAGTTTAGAAGTCAAGTTGCAAAGAGGAAAGCCAAAAGAGCTAGTGATAATGATCCTTTAAGAAAGGAAAGGAAAAAAAAAAAAAAAGAAAGGAAAGGAAAAAAGCAACTAAATTAAAATGGGGCAGCTGGGGCTCTTCAAGTATCTAGAGATGACAGGAAGAGGAGTGGGCTTGTTCCCTGTTGCTGCTCCTTAAGGGAGTGTGTGCATGCATGCTCAGTTGCTTTAATCGCGTCGAACTCTCTGCGATCCAATGGACTATAGCCTGCCATGCTTCCCTGTCCGTGAGATTTCCCAGGCAAGAATACTGGAGTGGGTTACCATGCCCTCCTCCATGGGATCTTTCTACCCAGGGATTGAACTCACGTCTCCTGCAGTGCAGGCAGATTCTTTACCACTGAGCCACTGGGGAAGCCCCCTTAAGGGAGCCCCAGAACCAAAGGGTACAAATTTCAAGATGACAGATGTCAGCTGAACACAGAAGGAAAAACTGAGAACAAACTGTCGAAGAAGAGGGGAAAAAAGGGCTCTGGCATGTTTACACACAGAGCACATGAACTGTTTTGGGCTTTATTAAGGGTCTTCCTGACCAAAGTGAATTGAAATGGAAGATCTTGCCAGTCACTTTCAATTCTTAAATTCCACAACAGCAGCAGAAGAGATGATATCAATACCCACGAAACCCTATAACCACTCATCAGCTGGTTTTTACTGTTTTCTAAGCAAAAATGGATATTAAATTGCAGCAAAACCTGACTTTTCCCAACCAATCTCTTTTTGCTTTACATGAACTAGAAAAGATAAGAGCCAATAAAGTGATACCAATCTCCATATGCCAGGCCAGAAGAAATAAATGAAAACAACAGAGCAAGGATGAATGGCATTGCGAGAACTACTATATGCAAAGTGGCAAATGTGTTTTACATGGAACTGGGAATTCAGACAACACATTTGAAGCAATAAGGAACAGTTGGTATGCAAATCTGACATGGGAATGTGGACACTAGAAATCAGAAGTCCTAGTCCTGACTTTTGTGGGGTTCATGGTGGGCATGGGTGAAAACATAACCAAGCAGAGACCCAGTAGCAAATAAACAAGTGTCAATGCTGCTGAGTTTTTAAAAAAAATGTCTGTAGAAGATCTAGGAAGAATTTTTTTAAAATAAAGCTTACTTATTTATTTGGCTGCGTCCAGTCTTGGTTGCATGGGCTCACAGACCTTCCAGTTATGCAGTGTGGGCTCAGGTGCTCCACAGCATGTGGCATCTTAGTTCCCCGACCAGAGATCGAACCCACATCCCCTGGATTGCAAGGCAGACTAAACCACTGGACCACCAGGGAGGTCACTAGGAAGAATTTGAAAACAGAATTGCTTTTTAAAAGTCCATGGAGGGACTTTCCTGATAGTCCAGTGGCTAAGATGCCACGCTCCCCAATGCAAGAGGCTGGAGTTCGATCCCTGGCCAGGGAACTAGATCCCACACGCCACAACTAAGAGTTCATATGCCACAACTAAGAGTTTACATGCAGCAACGAATATCGAGGAGCCCACGTGCCACAACTAAGACCCGGCACAACCAAATTAAAAAAAAAAATTTAAGTCCAGGTAACTACCCGACCCCCATCATATACACCCACTTTGCACACATACTGCTTCTGCCTAACTCAAGCAGGAAACAGGGTTTTAGAGTTAAAAGATCTGAGTTGGAGTTCGAGTTCCACTATGCGGTAGCTGAGGGGCACTGAACAAGTTCATTTAATTCCTTGCTGCCTTAGTGTCCTCAACTCTAAAATGGGGCACTGATAATCATAATTATTTAAGGGGTCATAGATCCAAAGGCAATATGAAACTGCTGCAGTAACCCACACAGCACCATAGGGAAGTCTGTTGTTTTTACTTTGCTTGCTTTATTTAAAAGTAGCAGAACCATCTGGGCACTTTCACCTCACCCACTTTGCCTTCACTATATTTAGTCTCTCATCAGAAGGCAAAATCAAAAAAAAAGGAAAAACTGGTCTTGAGATAAGGCTAACAGTCTTTAAACCCAGCTGTTCATCAAAATCACCTGGAGAGCTTGTTAAAAATAGAGCTTCTTGTGCTCCAAACCTATTGAATCAGAATCTCTAGTGATAGTAAGGTCCAGGGCACTGAATGATCCTGGACAAATATGGGCACCTTTACAAGCACTGGGATCTCAAAAATAGAAGCCTGGCTATTAGCTCCTCTATAAAGTTCACCCTAACAGTATTATTTAAGTGTAAAATGTTTAACCTGCTTTTCATCTGTTTTTCCCCCCCAATGTTCAGGAATTTTCAAGATATGCAACTTTAAAATGCTGATATAATTCCAATGTACTTTCAGGGACACAGCAAGAGATAACCACAAACTGGGTTCAAAGTTCCAGTAAAATTAATATGCTCAGTTACTGCTGTATCAGTTCAGCTGCAATCATTAATTTCCGCAACTCCAAAATTTAACTGCAGATACGCACAGGATTCTGTTTCCTTTTTAAGACACTCAATCACCAGTGTTATGGAACTGGAAGGAGACTTACCGTTTAATCAGCCCCAAACTTTTATTTTACAGGAGAGGAAAACAAGGTGATGAGGTCTAGAACCAGAATCCTCAGTCCTGTTTCAGTCCTTGAGGGGAAAGGAGGCAGATCAGAACATACTGCACCAATAATAATCATAGTAATGATGATGATGAATATACTGCAGTGCAGAACAAAGTCAATTTCCTGAGGGCAGGGCTGTACTGTCTGCACTGGGAACAGTGCCTAACACATAGCAGGTGCTCAATCAATATTCACTGAATAAACGAATGACTACATAGTAGGCGGCCTAGCAATGGCTGGTCAAATCTTGTCCCTTGTCTGTTTTTGTAAATAAAGTTTTACTGGAATACAATCACATCCATTTGTTTACACATTGCCTAAAGGCTGCTTGTCCACTAATAACAGCACAGCTGAATAGCTGCCATAGAGACCACATGGCCTGTAAGACCTAAAATATTTACTACCTGGCTCTTGACAGGAAAAGTTGGTGAGCTCTGCTATAGAGTCTAAGGGTCTACAGAGTTTAAGGGTAGGTCGTTGGAGGCCTGCATAGGTAAGGAGTTCATCTATGTTCCACAAATCTTGTTCGGGACACCGTTTAGAATTCCTCCTCTGAGTTTACATATAACTGAGCTTCCGAGTTTACTCTGTGATCAGCTACCTGCTGCACCAGTAACAAGCAGCATGAGACTCTGTGAATAAAATTACTCTTAAATATAAGCTGGGTTGCAACCTCCTTAGGAATATCCTTTAACCAAATTAGCTAACCAGATGAGACTGTAGATGAGATCAATTTCAAAGCACTACTTAGTCCACTGAGCCCGGTTATTGTCAAAGATCTGCCCTTTCTTAGTAACATGGGCCTAATTTCCTGCTTCATTTCTTTTCCAACTGACTCACAGATCCAGCTTTTAAAGTCCCTTGTCTGTCCTTCCTATAATTTTTATATGAGAATAGGGTTCATATAATAGCGTAAGATAATTCTGTCATTTCAATACTATTACAAAGTAAGCTCTACATTTTCACCTGCCCAAACCAAATGCTGGATCAATAAAGTAAAAAGAAGTAGAAAATGAAACAGTAACTTAATGAAAAATAAATGAAACACAAAATTGGAAAATGAAACAAGAGGATCATCTTCCTCTTATTCTAGTGCTCTAAAGGATTTCTTTTATTGTGAATTCATTAGAGAGGTGGGTTCCCATTTTCTTTCTTTCCCAGGCCTTGGTGGTGCGATTTTATGAATTTTCATCAGCACAAAACTACACTGTAAGTTGAAAGGTATCAGAATAGGACAGGTGTAAGTATGGATATATTCCAAAAAAATCTGAAAACAGAGACTCATACAGACATTTGTACACCAGTGTTCTCAGCAGTATTATTTACAATAGTCAAAAGGTGGAAACCATCCAAGTGCCAATCAGTAGAGGAATGGATAACAAAACATTGTGTGTGTGTGTGTGTGTGTGTAAAACTCTACAAAGGAATATTATACAGCCATAAAAGGAACAATAGATAGATGCTATGACACAGATGAACCTTGGAAACCTTATGCTAAGTGAAATAAGGCAGACACAGAAGGACAAATATATTATTCTACTCATACGAGATATCTAGAATAGGAAAATTCAGAAACAGAAAGCAGAACAGGTTACCAGGGACCTGGGGAGAATTGGGGGAGTACTGCTTAATGGGTACATGAGTTTCTGTTTGGGATAATGAAAAAGTTCAGGAAATAGATAACGATGGTTACACAACACTATGACTGTACTTAATGCTGCTGAGCTGTACACTTAGAAATGATTATCGTTTTAAATAGTAAATTACATGATACTGGAAACTTAATTAAAAATCAAATGGTTAGTTAGCTTTAAAAAGGTAAACTTCATGTTATTTATGTTTGACCATAATAAAAGATAACTCATAAAAAATTTTCCCCCCAAACAGGATAGGTATGATCTTATTTCTCTATTCAATTACATATTTCGGCAAGCTCCAAAAACGCAGAGCAGTATGAATAATGAACACTACCAAGGAATTTTACGAGAAGCTAAACCAAAATTCACCTCTTTAAAGGTAACCTGGAACCAGATATTCTGAGCAATTTCTTTTATCAGAAAAATATGGTCTTTTAGTGTAAACCGAAATCAGGATAAAAGAGAAAATAAAAATCACAGCGTAGCAGCAATAAGGTTTGGGCCAATCAAGACTAAGGACTGATATAATTTAGGAGCTGTGAGTCATTAATTAAACGTTTTCTGACGACTTTAGCCCAGTGATGGATCCTCCTAAATTGCTTAAGGAGATCCTGTTGGTAATGCTCATTTACCTTCCATCTCATGGTGCCCCATGTTAGACCTTTTTTTCGAACACCCTGGCTCTCCAACTAAACAGTAACCGCCTATGTGTTGGGGCCCTCAGTCCCCACCGGTTCTAGCAATCCGGACCACAGAGTTGGCTGGAGCTGGACAATATAAGACTTTCCCTTCACCTAGTCTACCCAGCAGCTAGTCACGGCCTCGGAGATCCCGGAAGGCATTCGGCCCAGTGTCGCCGGGCACCAGGTCGGACCCTCCGGCCGCCGCAGACCTAGGCATCACGGCCAAAGACTGAGCCCTTCCGAGCTGGTCCCCACAGCAGCGCCCGGACGGAAGGACTAGGCCTCCATTCTGGCAGAGGACCGAGGCCCCAGCCCAGGGGACTAGGGCTCGCCTAGCCTGGCCTCGTCCCAGCCCATGCCCGACGCGTCCCTCACTTGTGCGTCTGCTGGTACAGCGGCTCCATGTTGCCGGCCCCGCCGGGTCCCGCTCCGGCTTCCACCGAACACGTCCTCACAGCCCCCCTTCCGGCTTCCGGCTTCCGGTCGCAGGACCCTCCTCCCCTGCCCGCTAGGGCTGTCCCAACGCGCGCCATCCTGGTGGAGCCTGCGAGAAAGGAGAAGGGGAACGAATAAAGAGGCCTGAAGAAAGCTAAGTGTAATCAGAGGTGCTGACTCAGATGAGGGACGAGGAAGTATAGGTTTTGGCAAGAGGCTGTCTGCAGCATTGAGTCAGGCATTGGTAAGGGCAGTCGCAGTGTATCGGCGTGGGGTCCTCAGAGCAAGGTTGTAGGTCAGCGGACCACAGCTTTTCTTTGTTGGAGAAAGGCTGGGACTGCTTGGCTTGTTAAACTGTTTATTTGTGGGTCTGGAGATTTCTCTCTTCGCTGGAGTCTGGTGCAAGCATCTCCTGTCTCGCCTCCCAACTATCGCCTGTCTCGCCTCCCCCGCCCCCCACCACATTCATCTAATAAAACCCAGAGTAAACGAGCGGTTACTGTGTATCACATATGGTGTGGAGCAAACCGGTTCTTCTTGTCCTCAAAGAGGTCTCGGTATAGGAAAGGAAATAAGATGTGTGCACAAATAAACGTCTAAGGGTAGACGGTCTAGAGACATCAAGCGAGTTAGAGTCGGCTCCAATGGGAGATTCAGGAAAGACAATGTAGGAGGCGACATTTGAGCTAGTACTTGAAGGATTTGGACACTTGAAGGATTCGGACACCACGTAGACCTACTCCGTTTTCATCCTCCCAGACTTATCTACAGTTCCTCCCAAGGGAGGAGATGTTCCTCTTCCTTTGGCAAGTTGATGGTTCTGTTTTCCTGTATCCTGGATCCCACCCAGTTTTGTGTCCTAAGAGACTGTCCACCCATGTACATTCTTTCCTTAATACTTTCCCATTTATTCTAATATTTATTTCTTAATGATTACCTATTGTTACCAGGCACAGATATTGGGGCAGGGGGTGGGGGGTATGGAAGACAAGTAAGACACAATCCTAGACAAGCAGATTAGAATGATCCCAGTCACTTAAGGAAGACTTAGAAAAAATTAGAACTAGCACTCCAAAGTGTAGGACCCTCTGAGGTCCAGGGACTTTGCTTGCCTTCAGTTCAGTTCAGTTCAGTCGCTCAGTCGTGTCCGACTCTTTGCGACCCCATGAATCGCTTGCCTAGGTCCCTAGGATAATGTTGTGTGGTAGAATAAAGAGGGTTTCGTATTTTTTTTGCTACTGGAAAGGAAAAAAATGATTAAAAGGTGGAGTCTAATTCTTCTGATCTGAGCTGGCCTTAGTGACTTGCTTGACCAACAGACTGTAGTAAAAGAGAAATTGTGAGATTTCCAAGGTCAAGTCATAGGAAGCCTTGCAGCTTCTACTCAACCCTTTAAAGGAGCACTCACTTTGGTGATCCTGAGCCACCTTGGTAAAAGTTTGACTCCCCTGAGGCCATCATGCTGAAAAGGCCGTGTCTATATGTAGTCTAGTCAACATGCTGAGCCCAATCTTTCAGCAAAGGCACCAGACCTGTAAGTGAAACCACCTTGTTCCCTCAACCACCTGTCCTGTCTATTCATCAGCTGACTCCTACTAATGACCTCTATAGACCTCTGTAGACTTCACATGGAACAGAAGAACTGCAACTGAGGCTATGCCTGAATTCCTGAACAGGAAACCAAGGGATAAAGTAAAACTGATGATATTTTAAGCCACTGAATTTTGGGGTTGTTTGTTTTTCAGGAAGAGATGCTCGACCTCAAAAAGTTTGTCAGCTAATTAGGGTACAGGGATTATAAAAAGGTAACAATGCAAGACAGTGTATGAATGTGTAATAAGTAGTAAAGACAATCAGGTATGTCGTAATGTAGAGAAGGAAGAGATCCCTTTCAATTCGATGATGAAGGAAGACTTTCCAGAAGAGATGAGATGTCGGCTGAACCTTGAAGTACCAGAAGGATTAAGATGTTTGGAGAAGCAGGCACAGAGGGTTCTTGGCAAGCAGAGAGGTAAAGTTCAAAAGCTGCAGGTAGTCCCAGGCAGTCTGTGTGGTTCCTCTTGGCTAGAGCAGAGGAAGATGCTGAAGACAGGAAAGACGTTTTGCTTCCATCTTGTGGAATGTCTGAAGGCTTTGAGCCTTGGGTGAAGATGAAAGTGAAAGTGTTAGTCGCTCAGTTGTGTCCGACTCTTTGCAACTGCATGGACTGTAGCTCATCAGGCTCCTCTGTCCATGGAATTCTCCAGACAAGAATACTGGAGTGGGTTGACATTCCCTTCTCCAGGGGATCTTCCTGAGCCAGGGGTCAAACCCAGGTCTCCTGCATTGCAGTCAGATTCTTTACCATCTGAGCCACCAGGGGAGCTTTGGGTAATGGAATAAGATAATATTTCAGAAAAATCCGTGTGATGACTTCATGCTCTCTCCTTTTATCTGAACTTTAAGAGGTGTCCTACAGTTCTACAGTTCCAGAATTTGGTAAATTAGTCTACAGTTGGCCCGTTTGTTCCCTTCTTGGTGTGATAAACTTCAATACTCTAGAGAGTATTTTTTTTTTAAAGTTTGTGTATCTGTTTATTTAGGCTGTGCTGCACATGTGCTTTTTTCTAGCTGTGGTGTGTGGGCTTCTGATTGTGGTGGCTTCTCTCATTGCAGAGCACAGGCTTTTGGCACACAGGCTTTAGTAGTTGCAGCATGCCGGGTCAGTAGTTGTGGTGCACAGGCTTAGTTGCTCTGTGGTATGTGGGATCTTTCTGGACCAGGGATCGAATCTGTGTCCTGTGCATTGGTAGGCGAATTCTTAACCCCTGGACCACCAGGGGAGTCAGTGAAGAGTATTTTTGATCTGTCCAATTTGACGGAACATAATTATTTTCTCAGAAACTGTGAATCTGTTGTGTCTCTCTGGTCAGTTAGATGGAATAGAACAGTTCTGTTATCCTTTTTATCAAACCCTCCTTGCTCCCTATACTCCCCCTACTCTGGTCTCTACCCCACGCCTAGTGTACCTTCTGATCTTGTCTCCTAAGTCCCCTTCCCCCTGTCTGTCTCGCCTGTACCAGTGTTCATTCAGCACCTCATACAATTAGCACCAGCTCTGAATGTCTCAAATAGGAAAAGGAGTGCGTCAAGGTTGTATATTGTCACCCTGATTATTTAACTTATATGCAGAGTACATCATGAGAAACGCTGGGCTGGAAGAAGCACAAGCTGGAATCAAGATTGCCAGGAGAAATATCAATAACCTCATATATACAGATGACACAACCGTCATGGCAGCAAATGAAGAGGAACTAAAAAGCCTCTTGATGAAAGTGAAAGAGGAGAGTGAAAAAGTTGGCTTAAAGCTCAGCATTCAGAAAACTAAGATCATGGCATCTGGTCCCATCACTTCATGGGAAATAGATGGAGAAACAGTAGAAACAGTGGCAGACTTTATTTTTTTGGCTCCAAAATCACTGCAGATGGTGATTGCAGCCATGAAAGTAAAAGATGCTTACTCCTTGGAAGGAAAGTTATGACCAACCTAGATAGCACATTAAAAAGCAGAGACATTACTTTGCCAACAAAGGTCTGTCTAGTCAAGGCTATAGTTTTTCCAGTAGTCATGTATGGATGTGAGAGTTGGACGGTGAAGAAAGCTGAGCACCAAAGAATTGATGCTTTTGAACTATGATGTTGGAGAAGACTCTTGAGAGTCCCTTGGACTGCAAGGAGATCCAACCAGTCCATCCTAAAGGAGATCAGTCCTGGGTGTTCATTGGAAGGATTGATGTTGAAGCTGAAACTCCAATGCTTTGCCCATTTGGTGTGAAGAGCTGACTCATTTGAAAAGACCCTGATGCTGGGAAAGATTGAGGGCAGGAGGAGAAGGGGACGACAGAAGATGAGATGGCTGGATGGCATCACCGACTTGATGGATGTGAGTTTGAGTAGACTCTGGGAGTTGGTGATGGACAGGGAGGCCTGGCATGCTCTAGTCCATGGGGTTGCAAAGAGTCGGACACGGCTGAGTGACTGAACTGAACTGAACTTGAATGTCTCACCTACCAAACCTAAGAGCCTGTTGAGGGGCCCTCATCTCCCTCCCCTTTCCAATCATTCTCTTCAATGTTGAGCCTTTTGATAGCTCCCTGGTGCCTCAGGAACACAGTAATAAATTCTTATCTTGGCAGACAGAGCCCTCCTTACTGGTCGCATCTATGGCCACTTTCCCCATCCTAACTACAGTAATTGTAGTTCTCCTCTGAAGTGCCTTTGTGTCCTCTGGCCTTTGCATGCGCTGTTCCCTATGCATCAAACACCCTTCCTTCTGCCTCAAGCCTGATGAGATCATTCAAGTTTCATTCTGGTTTCAGCTCTCTTGGGGAGTGCCCCTGACACCCATGCTGGATCAGGGCTCCTCCCCTCTACTCCTGTGGCACCTGGTGCTCTTTCTCAGCACTTTTCACACATATCTTGATTCTCTGCCCACCAGCCCAAGGGCAGGAGTTGTGTCCTTCATCCTTGTATCTTCCTAGAATCCAGTTCAATAACTGGTATAAGGTGCATGCATGCTCAATCTCTCAGTCGTGTCCAACTCTTTGTGACTGCATGGATTGTAGCCTGCCAGGCCCCTCTGTCCATGGGAGTTCTTAAGAAAGAATTCTGGAGTGGGTTGCCATATTCTCCAGGGGATCTTCCCTACCCAAGGATCGAACCCATGCCTCCTGCATTAGCAGGCAGATTCTTTACCACTGAGCCGCATGAGAAGCCCTGGCTGCCATAAGGTAGGTGCTTGTTAATCTTAATGCCTTGAAATAAACTCCATTTAATCAACTCACTCTTCCAATGGGCTTCCCTGGTGGCTCAGATGGTGAAGTGTCTGCCTGCAATGCAGAAAACCTGGATTTGATCCCTGGGTTGGGAAGATCCCCTGGAGAAGGAAATGGAACCCACTCCAGTACTCTTGCCTGGAAAATCCCATGGATGGAGGAGCCTGGTAGGCTACAGTCCATGGGGTTGCAAAGAGCTGGACACGACTAGAGACTTCACTTCTCCTAATTATTCCATCTGCCTGCCATTTCAGAGGCTCAGAATTGTCTGAAAGTTGACTTTTAGGCAATTATAAACAGTCTGCCTCAGGGGAGCCATTCCTGCAGAAAGACTCATCACTTGAAATTGGTGCAGAGTACTAAACAAAAACCTCCTCTAAGGCACTTTCACAATAGTTTCTCATACTGTGCTTGTCGCCACCCGGTTGGAGGCAGGACAGCATCACTATCCCAGGTTTCTAGACAAGCATCCTGAGCTTCAGAGGTTAACTTGCTTGCCTAAACTGACTGTGGGAGAGGGAAACTAGGTCCAGGCTGTGGTCTCACACTGCCCTCCAAGGAGCTGCTCTGTCGTCCTGCCTTTTTGACTCAAAGAGGGCCTTGCACATGTAAGTAAAACAGCTCTGAAGGATTCTGCTTTGGACAGCAACAAAACCCTAGTCACCACCCCCTCAAAGCCGGAGAAACATAATCTCATCGCCTCTGGGTTTTCTCCCCAGCCCCTTCGATTAAAGCTGAGCAGACAGAAAGGTTGACATTTCTGAATTCAGAGGCTGCAGTGAGTTGAGAAAAACAAGCATCTGTGGCCCCTTCCAGGACCCACCAGGTGGAGGAGATGTTGCCCCGGGTCCTGTGGGAGGTGGGGAGAGGTCTCCAGGAAGCCGCCCTCCACGGAGAGTCCATCAGCAAATTGTCTCATGTAGCCATAACAGCCAGGAGCAAGGTTGGGGGGAGTGGGGTTTGGTCCTCGGAGAGCCACTGTATTGTAAACAGGATAAAAGGGGCTGGAAAGCCCCACTTATCACTGACTAATGTGTCCCCAGGTCACTGGGGAGTTGGACCCCCACCAGCAGCCCTGAGGGAGTGAAAGAGAATTCCCGATTAACCCCATCACCTGTGAGTGGAGCCAGGGCAAAGGTCTGCCTTTCCTCTTACTAAGTGATTTCCATGGTGGCATTCGTAGAGCTCAACATGGTTCCTAGGAAGCCCCCTCCAAGACTGGAGAAACATCTTCCGAGCCCTGTGCTCTCTGGGGCCACCTGGAATGGGGTGTGCGTGGGGGCATCTTTGAAAGGTGAGGAGGTCAGAGGAAGGCAGGGGTAGCTGGAGGCTCAGAGCAGTTGCAGGGGAGAGTGGTGGTCTCTTCTTTACCGTGGGGAAGGAGACTTGGGGATCAGTGCATGGAGCAGTGGGTTGGCTTAATTTAGACTTGAGAGATTGACTGAGGGCTTGGTCTCTCTGGGCTGTAAGGATTTCATTCATTCCTTCCAACCCCCTTTGTGTGTGCAGGTATCTTAATTCATAGAGGAGAAAACTGAGGTTCAGAGAGGTTAAGCGTCCAAAGTAAACAGTAGGTGAGTGACCAGCTGAGACCTGAACTCAGGCCCTGCGTCGCTAACTCTCAGAGCGGGCACTTCAGTGTTGGTTGGACCCAATGTACCGCCTCAGTGTTTAAGTGTGAAGACTTCCAAGGGATGCTTAGATGAAGTGAGTTCAACTTTCCTCTGAATATACTCCGCCCCTCCAGGGAGCCTTCCTTGGTCTCTGCCTCTTCCTTTTGGGCCCCCATTTTCCTGGACCCCTGAGCATGGGATAGAAAGAGTTGAGAGTTTGATACAGAAAGCCCGAGTTTGATTTTCCAACTCAGACAACCTTTTGGCCAAATCAATCCATTCCTCTGAGCTTCAGTTTCTTTATCTCTTAGATGGGGACACTATTATCCACCCTTGGTATTTCACCAGGTTGAAGGAAGATGAAATGAGAAGGGCTGTGCACACAGTTTGAGTGTTAATTTCACAGCGATTGTTGTGGAACTTCCTGAGTGAATTTCTTGCCTCCAGTTTTCACCTCCTTGCCCACCTGCCTCTCCAGGAATATTGCCTTCAGATTCACCTGCTTAAAATATAACCTTATGCATGTCTCCTGCTCAGGAACCATCAGTGACTCCCTGCTACTCTTCCTGGATCCGGTGCTCACCTTTCCAGAACTGGCTAACCTCCCACTCCCAAACCTGGAGCCTCTGCTCCCCTGCCCCACCTTGGGCTCAAGTCATGGATCCTACTTGGGGTGTCTAAACATTCTGTGTGTTCTCATACCTGTGGGCCTGGGCTGGCTCCTTGAAGAAATTTTGTCCCCTCTTCCAAGTTGGCGCAACTCCCAACCACTCCTCCGGCAGGCTTCCTGACCACCCATCCTGTCTCACCCTCTCCACCCTCTTGTCTTTATCATTCTCTGTGCCTTCGTATCCACCTCCTGGGAGTGCTGGCTTTTCATGTCTCAACAATAGATCATAAACTTATTGAGGACAAAGACTTGCTTGTGTCTTTCAATTAAGGTGCTCAACTAATCTAGGCTAGAGAGACAGTGGGCTAAAGAGGATGTCCTCAGGAATTCTAAAGTCAACAGTGAGTGGTCTACCTGTCCCAGGAGCCCCTTGAGCAGTGGTGCTTTGAGAATCTGGCTTCCTGGAGGGCTCAAGGTGCATCTATAAGTTGACTTGAGACACGGCAGGCCAGGTGGAGGTGGGGTTGTTTCTGACAGGTGGCCATGTTGTGGGACCTGGCCAAGAGTACCAGCCTGGAAGCGCTCTATTCTATAGCCCCACAGGGCTTGCCCTGAGCATACAAGAGCCTCTGTGTCATCCCCTTTCGTATCCATCATTCAGTGAGTCCTCAGGATTTCAGGGGTGGAGTAGGAAGCAGGAATATGGAGGAATTTTCCTTCCATGCCTTTGATAACCAATGAACTGATGACCATTCAGCCTGCTTATCTTCCTAGCAAGAAACCAAGGCCCCAAGACAGGTGTGACCTGCCCACATCACACAGAGGTCAAAGCCCAGCTTCCGTTGGAACCTGCATGTCCCGACTCCAGCTCCCTATCTCACACTAGCTCCCGGGCAACAGAGGTCAAGGCCCTGCAGACAAGGATTCCGGAAGTCAAGTCCTGGGAACCAGCCCCCCCATCACAATTGCCCTCAACCTGCCAGTAAGTGGAGTAGGCCCACCCAGATGGAAAAGTTTCCAAGAAGGGATCTCTAAGCCCCTCTGCAATGCCCCCAAACCTTCCACCCCTTGGTTCATCCTGGTTTTTTTTTCCTCCCATTGAAAGTGCAGTCACCGTAGCCCAAGCCACTTGGTCCAGGGCTGCCCTGTCTAATTCACTAGCTGTTAGCCACACGTGGCTATTGGGCATTTGAAGTGTGGTCAGTGCAAACCAGCATGTGCTGTAAGTGTAAGATATCGACTGGCTTTCAGAAACTTAGTACAAAATAACGCCAAGGACTGCAATACTTTTTATATTGATTCATGTTGAAATGATAAAGTTTTGGGTGTCTTGGTTTCAATAAAATATACTATTAAAATGAACTTGATCTGTTTCTTTATCCTTCTTTATTATCACTTCTAGACTATATTAAATATGTAAACTCCATGCTCCCAATGCAGGGGGCCTGGGTTTGACCTCTGGTTATGGAACTATATCCCATATGCCGCAATTTAAAAAAAAAAAGATCCTGTATAATCAACTAAGGGCTTCTCTGGTGGCTCTGTGGTAAAGAACCCAACTGCCAATGCAGGAGATGTGGGTTCGATCCCTGGGTTGGGAAGATCCCTTGGAGAAGGAAATGGCAACCCACTCCAGTATTCTTGCCTAGAAAATTCCATGGATAGAGAAGACTGGCGGGCTACAGTCCATGGGATCACAAAAGAATCATTCACAACTTAGCGACTAAACAACAACACGATCAGCTAAAGATCTCAAATGCTGCAACAAAGATGGAAGATGCTGTGTGCCTCAGCTAAGACCTGGCACAGCCGAATAAATGAATAAATAAATATTTTAAAACCTAAATATGTAGCCCATATTTGCAACTTGTTCTGCGTTTCTACTGGACGGCGCTGATCCAGAGGGTGCCCTTTGGCTTCCCTAGGAGGCTGCAGGCTCCTGAAGGCAGAGCTGATTGGGTAGTTCTTCCTCTACACAACACACCCCCTCCCAGCCTGGCATCCCAGGCCTGGCATATGCTGATGCACAGATTGGGTCCCCAGTTCTCCAGAGCGAACACCCCTCCATATGGGCTCCTCTGAGTTCCCTTAGATCCAGAGAATCTCAGAGATGGGGTATGAGGGCAGTCAAGGCAGGCTTCCTGGTGGAGGTGAAGGGGGCTTCAGGGCAGGATGAGGCAAGCCAGGTACCCCAGGCACACAATGTAAGGGGGCACTCACTCTCAGGGTGGGGCAGGAGTGACCCCAGGAGCCCTGCTTGCCACTCGCCCTGCTCCCAGCTCTGTCAGGCTCCAACACGGTCCCTCCAGGAGGACCTGAGTGGGATTGCCACAGAGGTCTGCAGCTGAACTTCCTGCAGCCCCTCGGTGGTCCTAATAGCCCCCGTCTCCCAGGGGCAAAACCTCACTCAACAGCCACTTCTCTGGCCTCAAAGAAGCTGGACCAAGCCCAGGCTCCTCAGTAGCCAGGGCCTCCTTGCCCTGCCTCCAGTGCCTTCAGGAGACAAGCTGCATTAATGGCAATAATTTTGCAGCTTTGAAAGGGAAGCACCCAAAACCTGGAGGCCTGGGGCTGGAGGAGCCCTCTGAGGAGAGGGCCAGACGGCAGACGTCCCTCAGAGGCCTCCGTCCTGCTGCAGGCCATGGGGCCAACGTGTCCCGACACCGACAGGCCTCTTCGCACAAGCCAGACCTCACAGAGTGAGGAGGGGAAGAGGGGGCTCGACAGGAGGGTCGGGGGCTCATCCATCAAGAACCGTCAAACAGCGGGGCCACAGGCCTGCCTGAGCATTTGGCTTTTTTAAAGGGGCCTTCTGCAGCTCCCCCTCCCAACTCCCCCCAAACCTTAGCCTCCTGGAATCAAGCACATTCCACTGGTGGGGGATTAAGTGGTCGGCAACCCAGGCTGGGCTGCCCCCACCCCCCTCCTGCCTGCTCACCCACAGAGCAGGGACCCATCTCCTGCCCCCCCCACCCCACCTCCCCAGCCAGAGCTGCGGTTAAGGGGCCCAGGGCAAGATCAAAATTGGTGGGGCCTTGTTGTCTGCCCCTGCTTTTAAGAAAATAGCACACAAATTGAGAGGCGATCTTGACTCTCTTTTCTTTTTTTAAATCAGGAGAGTTGACTGCCACTGGGTGGGGTGGGGGGAAGTGTCTCCAAAGCTTTGTTTAGGCCAAGGGAGTTGAGAACCGTCCCTCAGATGAGCGCAAAGGACCCCCAGCCTAACACCTGTACCTGGGTCTCTTTCCTGACGCTCCAGGGGTCAGCTGGCTTCAGATGTACTGAGTGCTCAAGGCCAGAGCCTGCCTGCCAGGTGAGACAAGAGCGTGGACTTCCCTTCTCTCCTTTCTTCCCAAGGTAGCCCCCGACTGGGGGTCTGTAGTCCTGACTACAGCAGGGCCAAGAAACACCACCCTCCTAGCCTTGGCAGTTGCTCATTGAAGCATCAGAAAGGCCTAGGTTCTAATCCTGACCCAGCCCCCCTCCTGCTGCTTGAATTCTCTGAGCCCCATTTCCTTAATTACTGTGCTCCTAGTGCACTACTGGTATAGTGGAAAGTCATCTGGCCTTGCTACCAGAGAGATGTGGATTGGGCCAGTGGCTAGCTGTACATCCTTGGATAAGTCACTTGACTACTCTGACCTTCATTTTCCTTAAGAGAGTTTTGCAAGAATTCATTGAATTCACACATTTGAAAGTAACTGGGGCACAGGGTGAGGGTGGAAGGGAGGTTCAAGAGGGAAGGGGTATACATATCAGTTCAGTTCAGTTCAGTCGCTCAGTCGTGTCCGACTCTTTGCGACCCCATGGACTGCAGCACACCAGGCCTCCCTGTCCATCACCAACTCCCGGAGTTTACTCAAACTCACATCCATTGAGTCGGTGATACCATCCAACCATCTCATCCTCTGTTGTCCCCTTCTCCTGCCCTCAATCTTTCCCAGCATCAGGGTCTTTTCAAATGAGTCAGCTCTTCACACCAAATGGGCAAAGCATTGGAGTTTCAGCTTCAACATCAGTCCTTCCAATGAACACCCAGGTCTGATCTCCTTTAGGATGGACTGGTTGGATCTCCTTGCAGTCCAAGGGACTCTCAAGAGTCTTCTCCAACACCACAGTTCAGAAGCATCAATTCTTCAGCACTCAGCTTTCTTTATAGTCCACCTCTCACATCCATACATGAATACTGGAAAAATCATAGCCTTGACTAGATGGACCTTTGTTGACAAAGTAATGTCTCTCTTTTTTAATATGCTGTCTAGGTTGGTCATAATTTTTCTTCCAAGGAGTAAGTGTCTTTTAATTTCATGGCTGCAGTCACCATCTGCAGTGATTTTGAAGCCCCCAAAAGTAAAGTTGGCCACAGTTTCCACTGCTTCCCCATCTATTTGCCATGAAGTGACGGGACCAGATGCCATGATCTTTGTTTTCTGAATGTTGAACTTTAAGCCAACTTTTTCACTCTCCTCTTTCACTTTCCTCAAAGAGGCTCTTTAGTTCTTCTTCACTTTCTGCCATAAGGGTGGTGTCATCTGCATATATTAAGTTATTGATATTTCTCCGGGCAATCTTGATTCCAGCTTGTACTTCTTCCAGCCCAGCATTTCTCATGATGTACTCTGCATATAAGTTAAATAAGCATGGTGACAATATACAGCCTTGATGTACTCCTTTTCCTATTTGGAACCAGTCTGTTGTTCCATGTCCAGTTCCAACTGTTGCTTCCTGACCTGCATACAGATTTCTCAAGTGGCAGGTCAGGTGGTCTGGTATTCCCATCTCTTTCAGAATTTTCCACAATTCATTGTGATCCACATAGTCAAAGGCTTTGGCATAGTCAATAAAACAGAAATAGATGTTTTTCTGGAACTCTCTTGCTTTTTCGATGATCCAACGGATGTTGGCAATTCGATCTCTGGTTCCTCTGCCTTTTCTAAAACCAGCTTGAATATCTGGAAGTTCATGGTTCACATATTGTTGAAGCCTGGCTTGGAGAATTTTTGAGCATTATTTTACTAGCGTGTGAGATGAGTGCAATTGTGCAGTAATTTGAGCATTCTTTGGCATTGCCTTTCTTTGGGATTGGAATGAAAACTGACCTTTTCCAGTCCTGTGGCCACTGCTGAGTTTTCCACATTTGCTGACGTATTGAGTGCAGCACTTTCACAGCATCATCTTTTAGGATTTGAAATAGCTCAACTGGAATTCCATCACCTCCACTAGCTTTGTTCATAGTGATGCTTCCTAAGGCCCACTTGACTTCACATTCCAGGGTGTCTGGCTCTAGGTGAGTGATCACACCATCGTGATTATCTGGGTCATGAAGATCTTTTTTGTATAGTTCTTCTGTGTATTCTTGCCACCTCTTCTTAATATCTTCTGCTTCTGTTAGGTCAGTATGTTTTTCAGTATGAAAAGGATATACATATACATGTATGTATGTATATGCTGATTCACTTTGTTGAATGGCAGAAACTGACACAACATTGTAAAAGAATTATACTCCAATAAAAAAGAATAACATATTATATATATATGTGTGTGTGTGTGTGTATGAAGCAATTACCTGGCACGATACATAGTGAGTTTTGCCATCAGGTGGAATTCATCCTTCTGCTTCCTACCCTCCAACTTCCCTTGGTACCTTTACAGCATAGCTCTGATCACCCCAACCACAGTGCAGCTGTGGCATAGTTCTACGCTGGGCTCCCAGGCGGTGGGCTCCAGGCAGGACCATGTGACAGTACCTAATACACAGGCAGTGTTCAGGCAATGCTATTCTTTTTATCGCTTTGAGAGGTAGCATTGCATATTAGCTTAGAGCATAACTCCGCAGCTCAAGTTCAAATCTGGGCTCTGCCACTTACTAGCTGGGCAACCTCAGGCCAGTTGCTTAACTTCCCTGTGCCTCAGCCTCCTCATGTGTATAGTGGGCATAATGATACCACTTTCCTCATAGTGTTGTTGTGGAGGTTTTTTATTTTTCAAGATTTTTTTTTTTCTAATGTGGACCATTTTTTAAGTCTTTATTGAATTTGTTACAATATTGCTTCTGTTTTATGTTTTGCTTTTTTGGCTGTAAGTCATGTGGGATCTTGAGGTCCCCCAGCCAGGGACTGCCCCTCCTATATGAGAAGGCAAAGTCTTAACCACTGGACCACTGGGGAAGTCCCTGTTGTGGGGCTTAAATAGGTAATAATTATAAAAGGCATGTGATAGATGCTACAGGGGTATTCTGTCAAATGAAATTTATTGACCACCTTCCCTGCCCAGAGATGCTCACCAGGTATCTGCTGACCCCAGTTCAGGCCTTTTTGCAGAACCTGTCCTGTTCAGGGAAGTCCCTTCTGTCCCTGTGTCTATTTTCTTACAGGATGGAGAGGGAGTAGAGCTCCAGAAGGGGCCGGGTGAAGGCCTTGGCTTGGCCCCGGGTCCTGGCCTCTCACCCCACCCATCAGGGCTGGGCAGAAGCCAGGACCTGCGGCTCCTTCGCTGGGCTGGCGTTATCCCGAGCAGGGGCTGGGCGGGGCTGGAAAAGCTGCTTCTTGCAGTTCAGGAAGAGACCGACAGGCAGGGAAGGCGTTCGTACCCGCCCAGTGGTCAGCACAAAGGTGGCTGCAGGAGGGGCTTCCTCTCCAGGAGGAAGGGAGAAGGTCAGCGGTCTGCATCCGGCCCTGCCCGTTCCTCCCAGCTGCTGTGGAAAGATGTCCTAGCCACCTCGTCATTGCTGGGCGGGGTCTTCCCTTCACACAGGGGCAGGCCCCTTGGAGGACCCTGGTCTGCAGGGTTGGGCGCACACCGGCTCACACACACACACACACACACACGCATAGTCCTGGGGCTGTGGGACGAAGCAACCAGTTGTTGACTTGGCCGTCTGCTTGACGTTCCCAGGCTGCAAGGCCCCACAACCCGGATGCAAAGTGGGCTGTTGGGAGTATTGGCTCAGCTGTCTGTGCTCATTGCCCAAGAGGTCAAGGTCATGGGTCAATCCTTAGATAGGACCATGGGTTTCCTTCTCTTTGCCACAGATGTCACCTTGCACCAGAGTCTGCTCTCTCACACAAGTGCAACAGGTCCAAGAGGGACCCCCTCAAGACTCAGCAGAAGGAGAAAACTGTCTTCTTGCTACTCCCTACTCTGGCTGGGTGGGTGGTTGTGAGGGGTGGTTATTCCAAGAATCCTCTTCGCAGGAGATGCTGGGATGCAGGCTATCAAGGAAGATCATCTCACTAGGACCTCTGCGGCTTCGCCCTTTATCCAAGTGGTCATGGAGGCTTTGGGACACCTGGAGACACCTGGAGGCCAGCTCCCAGATCCCAGAGCTGATTCCTTCGTGGATGGGATGGGCGGCTCCTGCCCTGCATGTTGAGAGGGGACTCCAAGGAAACACAAGTGCCTCACCTCCATGGGAGAAGCAAAGTTCTGGGCAAAGGGCTCTTTCTGAGATCTTTGCTATGAAGATCACCATTTTCCCGGCTGCCCCAGGCACAGCTCAGGGCTACATTTATGTGGAGGCTTTGTGCCAGTCTCCTGAGTTTGAGACACCATGCTTCTTCAGTGCCCTCTGAACTTGATTGAGGATAAAATGTGAACTAGAAGAGCAGATGCTAGAATCAAAATATGGTGAGAGATGGTGAGTTCTATCCATCCGTCTGTCCATCCATCCTTCTATCTGCTGAGCACCTACAATAAGCCAGACTTGGCCTTGGGTGCTGGCGATCCAGAAGTGAAGAAGCCACGATCCTTACTTTCAAATTGTTTTCCAGTGAGGAAGACAACATTGATTAGGGTAGAAGTACCTAGAAGTCCTGCCCAAAATGGCTCAAATAACAAGGAAAACTTATCTCACATGGGAAGAAGGGCAGAGGGAGGAGGCTCTGGGATTGGTCACGTTAGGGACTCGATGATGTCATTGAGAACTTGAATTTAAAAAATTTTTTCCACCTGACTACCCTCCAAGAGCCTGTCAGTTCATCTTGCAGTGTCAAAGTGGCTGCCACACACCCAGGAACTGCAGGCCAATACTGTAAACAACTGAAGCGTAAGAGGAACAGCTTCCTGAGTCCCTTTTTACAAGAGAGGAGACATTTCCCACAAGCCCCAGCAGAAATTGCCTTCAACTCTCATTGGCTGCCATTTCATCACCTGCCCAAGCACAAGTTAATCTCAAAAAAGAGATGACCACACCTGGCTTAGGCGAACCAAGATTTACTCCTGAGTTAGAGACCCCCTTCCTTAGGGAGGATGGCTATCTCACCAGAACTCAGGTTCTCTTTATCAAGAAGAAGGGGGAGCTGGCTACCCATAGTACCTGTTGGCAACCAGACAAAAAAATCCTAGCACTCTGTGATTCTTCCTCTAGCCCAGCAGCAGCTTGAGAAACCCATCTCTGCCTTTCTCAGCCCCCTGGTCTGTTTGTTTTTTCCTCTAGACCGACTGCTTGGCCACAAACTGCTCTTTGTTTGTTGTTAAAACTTGGCCATGTGAAAACTTCCTGTCACAGCGTTCTCTCTATCTCAGCCTTACAACACACACACACACACACACACACACACTATCTAGGTGTCCACTGGGTTACTCTAAATCCTACATCTATATGAGGAACATGCCTATTCTGGTGCATTGCCCCCTGCCCAGTGTAGACAGCACCATCCATTTCTGACAAGGTTTGCACAAGCAGGCATCTCTGAGCCACACTTCTTCATAAACAATTCACAGCCAAAGGCTGGGCTTGATCCAAAGCAAAGGAAAAATGACATCTAACCTCATGTGTTCCATGTGATCCCTTCAGTGGGGAAGCTGCTTAGCCAGGTGGGTCCATAGCAGGCACCGGAAGGAATCTCAGTGGTAAAAGCCCTGTTCCATCTAGCCCAGAGATGGTTCATGGCAGCAGGACGTTGCAAAGAAAACCCAAAGCTATGTTGCAAATGACTTGTTGCAAAAACCCTTTTACCTCACTGCCATAAGCATAAAGAGATCCCATCCTAGTGTAGTCCATGGGATGCTACTGTTGCCTTCTGGTTCCTCCTTATAAGAAATCTAAGAGAACCTTCCCATGGTAGTCAAGCACACTAAATACAAAATCAAGCTCTTGATGCAAACCTACTGGCTGTGTGACAGGGGCCATGCCTACCTCGAGACAGGCCCCCTCCTCACTGCCCTTCCCTGCCTTAGCTCCAGCCACTCTGGCCTTCATGCTCTTCTTGAAATGTGCCAGGCTTGTTCCCTCTACCTCAAATGCCCTCTTCCTATCAGCTCAGAGCCAGCTTTTCAGAGAAACCTTCCTTGAGCACCTAGATAATAAGGAAGTCCTTCTACCTTTCTTTGTCTTACTTTAATTGCATTATAGCTAATCAGAAAATACGTTCTTTCTAGGCTTTCTTCTTTCTTATCTGCTTCTCCCCACTAGAATAAAAACCTCATGAGGGCCAGACCCTTGACTCTCTCGGTCCCTGGAATACAGAGCTTGACCTGCGGATAGTGGTCAACAGTGAATGAATTAATGATATCTCCTGCTGGGATCACTTTTCTGAGATGAAATAAACCAAAACAAACCAAACCAAAAACAACAACAAAAATGAATAAATTTAAATCTCTTTCCAAAGTGCTGGAGAGAGATTAGCTACAACTGTAGTTTCCCCCACCCTGCAACACTGATCATGCAGAAGTGAGCTGACAGAGAGAAGGTGGAAGACTGACTCATCCTTGCTCCTCCTTCTCCTCTAAGGGTGATGGCACTTCAGGGGGCTTGAGAAATGGAAAATGAGGGGAAGACAGTGTGATGGAAGCATCTCTAATGGTAATGATGCCTACACACTCAGGCACTGTGCTCTGTGTGTAACATATAGATCGGTGTGCCCATTTTACAGATGAGAACTCTGAGTCTCATGAAGGTCAAAAGACTTATTCAAGGTCCCTGAACACGAAGAAGGTGGAGTTGAGGCTGTGTGCATACTCAGTTGCTCAGTCATGTCCAGCTCTTTGCAATCTCATGGATTGTAGCCTGGCCAGGCTCCTCTGTCCCCTGGATTTTCCAGGCAAGAATACTGGAGTGGGTTGGTATTTTCTCCTCCAGGGGATCTTCCCAACCCAGGGATTGAAAGGAGTTGAAGTTATACATTAGCAATCACTCCCATTTCCTCCTCCCCCTGATCCTAGGCAACCACTGCTCTATTTTCTGCCTCTATAGATTTTTTTCTATCCTAGCCATTTCATATAAATGGAATCATACAATAGGTGGTATTTTGTGACATGACCTGTATTCTTGTACTCAGCAGGATGTTTTCAAGGCTCACCATGTTCCAGCACACATTGGTACTTCTTTTTCTGATGGCTTAATAATATCCATCATATGGATGGACCATGTTCGTGTATCCATTCACCAGTTGGTGGACTCTGAGTTGCTTCCAGGTCCCCACTATTATGAATAATGCTGCTAAGAATATTCTTGTACACGTTTCTGCATAGACATATGTTTCAGTTCTCTTGGGTAAATACCCAGGAGTGTAATTGCTGAGTCATATGGTAACTCTGGGTTTAACGTTTTGAGGAATCATCAAAGTATTTTCTAAAGCAGCTGCACCATTTTATGTTCCCACCAGCGGTGGAGGAGGGTTACAATGCTTAAGGGATGCAGGATGCTGTTATTATTACTGTTAAACTGTACAGTTGGTTACAGCATTCTGAATTTTAAGTTTCCACAAGGCAAAAAACCCCAGCATGACTTTTGTTTGGTTTTTTAGTTTTTGTTATTTTTTTAACTTTTTATTTTATATTAGAGTATAGCTGGTTAACAATGTGGTGATAGTTTAAGGTGGGCAGCAAAGGGACTCAGCCATGCATATACATGCATCCATACTCCCCTCCCATCCCGGCTGCCACATTACATGCAGCAGAGTTTCCTGTGCTGTACGGTAGGTCCTTGTTGGTTACCCAGTTTAAATACAGCAGTGTGTACATGAACGTGACTTTTTAAATTTTTGTTTCAGTTGTCTCTTCCCTTCACGGCCTCCTTACCTTCCTCTTTGCCCTAATCTCTAACTCTCCTCCAGTCCTGTTATCCCCAGGGTTCTCACCTTTGCCCTGCTCACACATCATGAGGTGGCTGAAGGCCCTGGTGGGCTGGAGATGAGACCAGCCTTCATGAAAACAGCCATGGGCGCGGACCACGGCCAGAGTGGGAGGACCTGAGCAACCCACTCCCCGCAGAACCCTTGAACTCAGCAGTGGAAACCCTTGGCATAGCAGGCCAAGGCACCCCATGGGAATTTTTAAAGTGTACAACTTTTAAATCAGTATCACTAAGATTCCAGTTAAGAGCTTGAAACTTTTCTTTTCTTTTTTTTTTTTTTAGTGAAGTCGCTCAGTCGTGTCCGACTCTTAGCGACCCCATGGACTGCAGCCTATTGGGCTCCTCTGTCCTTGGGATTTTCCAGGCAAGAGTACTGGAGTGGGGTGCCATTGCCTTCTCCAGAGCTTGAAACTTTTAGTGTGTACATTTCTAACATTTTGAAGGTGGCATTAGTGGTAAAGAACCCATCTGCCAATGCAGGAGATGTGGGTTCGCTCTCTGGGTCAGGAAGATCCCCTGCAGAAGGAAATCGCAACCCACTCCAGTATTCTTGCCTGAGAAATCCCATGGACAGAGGAGCCTGGCAGGCTACAGTCCATGGGGTCACAGAGTCAAACACAACTGAAGCGACTTAGCATGCACACATTTGTTGGCTGGGGGAGGGTGGGGAGGTGGTAAAAGCCCTTTCCCACATTTTGTCTGGGGTTATCTCAGGGAGGTCACCGTACTGTCCAAGGCTGAACAGTGTGGAGAAGTGTTGATCTTTGGGTGGGTGGGATGAAGAAGGTGTGGCTTAGGAAGGTCCTGGCCCCAGTGACCAGTTCTCTGATGATGTTCTGCTCCGTCTCTGGCGCATTAATGCAGCCTCTTCCAGGAAGTCCTTAGATCCTACTCTCCAAGCTACCTTCTGTAAAAAGAGGAGAACACGTTAGTGGAGACCATGCTCACCCTCCTGCTGAGCAGGCCCCCACTCAAGGGTGAACACTGGGTATGTAGGATCCACCTGTCTTTTCCCCTCTGGAAAGTTCACAGTGAGAATCCAGCACCCGGTGGGCGAGGAGCCCTTTGGTTCAGGCAGTGGAAGAAGTGACCCGAGAGGTTCCAGGCTATTACATTGCTGAGCAGTCAGTAAAGGGAAATACTCCTCTGAGCCTAGCTGAGGAAAGGGCTTCCCTGGTGGCCCAGATGGTAAAGAATCTGCTTGCCATGCAGGAGACCCGGGTTCAATCCCTGGGTCGGGAAGATTCCCTGAAGAAGGGAATGGCAACCCACCCCAGTATTCTTGCCTGGAGAACTGAATCTCATGGACAGAGGGGCCTGGTGGGCTTGCAAAGTCAGTGCTGAGTGGCTAAGCACACATCTGAGAAAAGCCATTTCACTAAATGCCAGCTCGAGCTTACTACAAATTTCCTCAATCCTACATGTGTCCAAGGATGGGTGACACGTAACTCAACATGATGGCTCATGGTGACTCTAGTTTATGGCAGCCCTGGGTGGGCCCTTCTGGGGTTCCAGATGCCCTGTGGGGCTAGGTGGCTCCAGGTGTCAACAGCACCAGGCAAAGGGAGCCCTGGGTTTCTAGGTGAAGTTGGCCTTGGCTAATGGTAACCTCCGATTCTAGGCATCACTGGCCTGTTTATGACCCTGGGAAGCAATGGCTCTAGCCACTGGGAGTCCTAGGCAATCTGGGTGCTGGTGACCCTGTGGCATTAGTGACAGAGGCCTCCTGGCTCTAGATGCTGGCCCTCTCTGGCCCTAAGTGACTGACAAGTCTGTGGACCTCAGCCCGTGCAGGTCAGAGAGAAGGGGTAGGGAACTTAGCCAGAATCACCCCCTGCTCCTGGAGGGCAGCTCCTGAGCCTGCATGGTTAAGTCCTGGGCTGCAGGGCTGAGTGGAGCGTCTTAGTGGAGTGATTTGGAAGCATTTCATCAGGGACCGACCCTGCGCACAAGTTAGTTATTACAAGTCACGGCCGGGGCGGGGCCAGGGGTGGGGTGGGGGGCATCCCGGCCAGCAGCCTCTGCACTGACCGGTGGCTGAACCCAGGCTGGGCTCCCTGCCCTGGAAGCAGGGCCATGCCTGGGGACGAATGGCCCCGCGTCCTCCTGGCCTGGCCCCGTGGGAGCCTGAGGCGACCTCCCAGTGGGCTCTGCCAAGGTCCCGGAAGGGGCTGCGGCTGAGGAAGAAGGGACCCAGCAGGTCGGGGCAGGTCTGCTCCGCCGAGGCCGGGCCCTCTCCCGGGTGGCTGGGGCGCCCCCCTGAGCGAGCACGTCCAGCGTGCGGGCCCCTGCCCGGGAGGCCCGGCTAATGACCCCGCGCATTCCGGCCTGCATGGACCCGAGAATTGGCTGAGGGCAGGCCCATTAGCTGGAATTCTCCCAACTGCTCACACATCAGAGTGGAAAAGGGGGGGTAGAAGTGAAAAGTTGAAAAAGAGCTAATTATCGCTTTTATCAGAGCGGGTGGGTTGATGGGTCCTGCCCGAGGGCAGCTGGGGCTGCATTAAAGATTAAACGACAGGTAGGGGGGGAGCGGGGCTCCTCATTCCACAGGAGGGAGGCCGGCGGGCCGCCCCGTGGAGACCTGGTGGCAGGCGGCGGCCTTAGATCTGTCAGCCGAGCCCCCGGTCCCAGCGCCCACCGTGGCCGCATTCCACCAGGGGACCCCCGCGGCGCCCAGCGCTTCCGCCCCGGCCTCTGTGGGGAGGGCAGCTGCGGTCCCTCCAGGGACGCGGGGTCGGGGCAAGTCTAATTATCCAATTGGTAGGTTTCCTGGCACCTGTCTTAAGGGGACTTAAATGATTCCGGCACATCACCCAGTGACCTTAAGTGTGGAACCTCCAAGGACTCAGGGTCAGGGAGTCTGATCCTCCTTGTTATTACAGAGAGGGAGCCCAGGGCCCAGAGAAGAAAAGGGACTAGCAGTCAGGTTACCTTGTGGTTAGTTCCATGTGGTTCTAAGTCCCTCAAGGATGAGGGCTGCATGTTTTTTTTTTTTTTTTTTTGCATGTTTTTTTAAAGAAAATATTTATTCGTTTGGCTGCACTGGGTCTTACTTGTGGCAGGCAGGATCTTTCCTTGCAGCACATGGATTCTCTAGATGTGTCCTGAAGGCTTAGTTGCTCCACCGCATGTGGGATATTAGTTCCTGGACCAGGAATTGAACCTGCGTACCTTGCATTGCAAGGCAGATTCTTAACCACTGGACCATCAGGGAAGTTTCAGGGCTGCATCTCTAATTCTCTTAATACCTAAAGTATGGGGGTTAAGGGAACTGGGGTGATTAGCTCAGAGTAATTAAGGCCAGCGTGACTTCATTACGCCATTGAACCCCACAGTGTCTGGGACATGCTGGGTGTTCAGTGAGCATTTGTTGCTTGTGTGGATGATAAAAAGTTTGTACCTGGGGCTGCCCTGGTGGCTCATTGGTAAAGAATCCAGCTGCCAATGTAGGAGACATGGGTTTGATTCCTGTTGTGGGAAAATCCCATATGCCGTGGAGCGACTAAGCCCATGCACCACAACTATTAAGCCTGTGCTCTAGAGCCCAGGAGCTGCAACTACTGAAGCCCATGCAACCTAGAGCCCATGCTCTGCAACAAGAGAAGCCACCGTAGTGAGAAGCCCACACACCACAGCTAGAGAGTAGTTCCAGCTTGCTGCAACTAGCGAAAAGCCTGAGCAGCAACGAAGACCCAGCACAGCCAATAAATAATTTTTTAAAAAAAACGTTTGTACTTAAGAAGTGGATGATCATTTGGAACGTTCTCCAAATCTTTGGGGCTAACTCACTGGCCATGAAGAGTGGATGTAGGTGAGAACCATGGTCTGGAGTCACCAGAACAAACCAAGGTACCAGTGGGGAGTGAGTAGGGGGATGCCACAGGCAGACTGACTGTAGGCGGTTGGTGTCAAGGCAGTCAGCCGTGCCAATCCTGCTGTGCTAGTCTTCACTGTGTGTGTTGGCAAAGATGCCCACTAAGCCACCTCCACCCCCACAGAGACCCTGGAAGCATGATATCCCCTATCTGGCCCCACTGGGGATCCACAGCTCCATTTGGCCAACTGGGCTCTGAGAATCTACCCTTGCCTCTTGCTTCTTTCTCTGCTCCTAGCCTCTAGAAGCCAGAGCCTTTCCAGTTTGGTTTCTTCAGCCTTCTAACCTCAACTTCAAATTTGATATGGTTCTTACCTCTCCCCATGGGGAGTGAATCCTACCAATGACATGTAGGTAAAAACTTGTCCAAGTCAAAGAGACCCTGGCCTTCCCAGCATTTCCCATACACTGTTCCACTGATGTGATTTAGACCAGGCTAGGAGATTCCCTATTAATGCCACATGGGAGGAATGAAAGACTATGAGCAAGAATAGATAGAAAGGATCTGGGGTTCATAAAGGACCACAAGCTGAAACTACACTGGTCACATGGGTCTTCTGAGAGTCAAGCCAACAGGATGCTGGATTGCTAGGAAAGGTTTGAAGGTAGCAACCTGCTCTTCACTCTCAGGTGCTTCTTCAAAGAGCTCAGCTAGTCCTCCTAGCCCATATAACATCTTCAACAGGCCACTTACCACAGTGCTAAGTAATCTTTTGATTAATTGTGTGAATATTTGATTATCTACCTCCTCCACTAAATTGCAAACTCCATGACTCCCAGGATTGTGTCTTTTTATTTGCCCCTGAACCCCACCTAGCACCTGGCTTGGCACATTGCAAGACGGAATATATATGTGCTGAAGGAGAGGGGAGGAGAGAGGGAGGGATGGGGAAGAACTTTTTCAGAACTTTCTCCTTCCAAGAAAAGAAGCTTGCAGTCCAGTGTGGGGGAGCGAGAGAGAGGTGGACGCACATTTGCCCACAATGCAGTGTGGTTGGTGCAAATGGAAAAGAAAATACAGCCTGATGGTGGGAGCTCAGAGGAGAGAGTGATTCACTCTGGGAGCGGTGGAAGTTTTCTATAACTGAGTCTTTAAGGTGGAGCAGGATGAGTCAGGTGGACAAAGGGAGGAGGGTCATTCTCTGCAGGACTGGATGGGAAAGGCACAGAGGTGGGAAAATGAACCACATTCAGGAAGAGGTGAGGTGACTCAGCTGAATGGGGCATGGGACACTTCAAGCGGGGCCTGAAGACCTGGACTGGGAGGGCGGGAGAGGTTGAGGAACTCACCTCGAGAGAAACAGCCAAGGATTTCAAGCAGGGGTGTGACATGACCAGCTACCAAGAAGTGTAAATGTAGGGACTCTGAGACTCTGAGGACCGAAATTAACTTTCACTAAACACAGAGACCACTTTGGGACTTCCCTGGTGGTCCAGTGGTTAAGACTCTACTCTTCCAATATAGGGGCCGTGGGTTTGATCACTGGTCAGGGAACTAAGATCCCTCAGGCTAAGTGGTGGAGCCGAATTTAATAAGTAAAGAAAAACAGAGATCATTTTTTTTAGAGCCAAGAAAGCTCTGGGGTCCCTGAGGCCCCTGCAGAGGGTGATCCTTTGGCTTATGTGAATAGAGCTCAAAGAAGGGCTGGAACCTGGCAGCAGGGTGAGATGGGGCCATGTGAGGATGTTTCAGAGGGAAAGCTGTTGGGCCAGGTGGAAAGGGAGACATTTCCTGGCAATGTCCCCCTGGCGTCCTCTACGGGCAAACTGACATTGTTTTGACTGAACTGACGGACTGGGACAGGAGAAGATTTGAGGCGCCCAGACAAAATCCTGCCCCTGCTTGGGTACTCGTGGAAAACATCTCAGCTCTTGGGCAGTACAGCTGGGAACTCTGCAGAGGGTGGGGAGATCAGGGTGCAGTGTCCCTACCCTCCATACCTGGACACCGAAGACCTTGGATTGAGTTCTGGGTCAGTCACCTTCCACCTGTGATCTCAGCAAGGTGGTCTTCACCTCTCTGAGCCTTGGGCTCCTCATCTGCAAACGGGGATGACAAGTCCCTGCTCACTCTGTGAGCTATTGGAGGGTCTCCTGTCTCTCCTATCTTCATACTCTGTGGTGGAGACCAAGTGACTTGAACTCCCATCCTTCTTTCCCCTTCTAGCTGTGTGACGCTGAACAGGTCACTTTCCATCTCTATGCCTCGGTTTCCTTACCTATACAGCAGTGACAGGGATGTCTACACCAGGGGGCAGTTGCGGGAATTAAGACGCTGCCTGCAGAGGCCCAGCACACCGCTAATACTGAAAGTGCTCATCAAGGGGTCATTTGTCTTCTTTCCTGCCTCAAGATCAGCCCTCTCCTCAGGCTCAGCCCCCTCCCATTCCTCTACTCCCACTTTTATCTCTTTCTGAGAGCTTCTCCCAGATTCCCCAGGGCTCCCCAAGGCGGGGAGGTTCCCAGAGGTTGGGCCTGAGGAAGGCAGGCTTGTGGGTGAGGTCTGAGGAGTTCTGAGCAGAGAAGCCTTTTCATACTGTTCATGGGGCTCTCAAGGCAAGAATACTGAAGTGGTTTGCCATTCCCTTCTCCAAATCACTGCAGATGGTGACTACAGCCATGAAATTAATAGACGCTTGCTCCTTGGAAGAAAAGCTATGACCAACCTAGACAGCATATTAAAAAACAGAGACATTACTTCGCCAACAAAGGTCTGTCTAGTCAAAGCTATGGTTTTTCCAGTAGTCATGTCTGGATGTGAGATTTGGACTATAAAGAAAGCTGAGCACCGAAGAATCATTGCTTTTGAACTGTGGTGTTGGAGAAGACTCTTGAGAGTTCCTTGGACTGCAAGGAGATCAAAGTCAATCCTAAAGGAAATCAGTCCTGAATACTCATTGGAAGGACTGATGCTGAAGCTGAAGCTCCAATACTTTGGCCACCTGATGAGAAGAACTGACTCCTTGGAAAAGACTCTGATGCTGGGAAAGAAAGAAGGCGGGAGGAGAAGGGGATGACAGAGGATGAGATAGTTGGATGGTATCACTGACTCAATGGACATGAGTTTGAGCAAGCTCCAGGAGATGGTGAAGGACGGGGAGGCCTGGTGTGCGGCAGTCCATGGGGTCACAAAGAGTCGGACACGACTGAGTGACTGAACTGAACTGAGCAGAGAAGCCACACCTGTGGCTGAAGGAGCTGGACCCCAACACAAGTCCTAGGACTGGTGGCTCTGCCAGGAGCCCTCCAGGCACAGAATTCCACGACTCTGAGACTCTTCTCACACTGAGAGACAAAGACACAGTCCTCAATGTGGTTCCATCTGTCATGGGACACTGGGTTGGGAGTCTACACCAGGCCAAGGAGGCTGAGATCCTAAGACCTTCAGTTCCCTGGAGTCTGGAGCACAGCCCAAGAGGGACCACTCCTCCCTGTGCCCCGCCCCCTCCCAAATCCAGCCGCAACCTCCGACGGGCAGGAATCCTGGAAAGCCGGCCTGGGGAACTCACAGACTCGCATTCTCCCTCCCAAAGCTTCCTCCAGCTGGGCAGCCCTTGCCCCTCGTGGAGCATTTTGGGCAGAGCTGGGAAACCACAAAAATGTTAAGCTGAGATGAAGGAACGTAATGGGCTCTAATCTGAATTGACAGTAGCGTGATTAGCCAGCCCAGGGCTGCAGGAGCCAGGACAGCAAGGAGGGAAGGGGAAGAGAGGAGGAGGAGGAATGGAAGACGGAGACAGAGAGCAGACACAAGCAGGGCCTCAGGGAGGGAGACTCTGGCGGGGCTGGCTGACGCGGTGCGAGAGGGGCTGCCCAGGAATCTGGAGGACAGAGTCTTACAACAGCAGCAATGATAATAATAATAGTAGTAGCAGCTAATGCTTCTTTGGAGCTGCAACAACCCAGACTCTGTTCTAAGCTCTCGTATTAATGAATGTCATCCTCATGATGTAGGTAAGGAGTTACTATTACTACCCCGTTGTACAGATGCTGGAGAAATTATGCCCCAGTAAGGTCCATCAATAAAGAACACCCATCCTAACTACAAGGCTGGGGTCTGGCTGCTCACAGAGGCCATCTTCTTCTGTCTAAGGGTCAGAAGTCAAAGACCTACCTCAGGGGTCAGTGAGATGCAGCTACCATGTACTAGGCTATGTGGGGGCCCCCTGTGCAGGGTCTGGAATGGAAGAAAGGATATGTGCTCATAACCACCACCCAGGCATGAATAATGGGGGCCGAGGGAGTACAGGGAGCGGGGGGAGCAGGAACACAGAGGTCAGAGGTCTTCGTGAGCCCTTAGGGGTTGAAGGTCAGAGGTTCATGTAGTCAACCAGGAGCTGGAGGCCATGGCCAGTGACATCTGCTGAAGCCATGATAAAATGGTAGGTTGAGATGTGACTCCCACTTGGGACATCCCTGGGAGTCCAGTGGTTAAGACTCTGTGCTTCCACTACAGAGGACACGGGTTCGATCCCTGGTCAGGGAACTCAGATCCCGCATGCCCTGGTGGTGCAACCAAATAAATAAATAAAAGATCTAACTCCCACCTTTCACTGAGGAGAGAGGGGACATGGTAACCAGCATGGCTTCCCTAGGGTCAAGGCGCTTCCTCTCTGGCCCCCAGCCAGTGGAGACATGCTGACCCCCCTCCTGAGGGAAGCACTTCCTGTTGGGCTAATGCTATCTCACCCTTCAGGGCCTGATTCTGAAGGGAGCACCCCTGAGTGAGCAGGGCACCCCTACCTCATCCTGCATCTTGATGGGGTCACCTCCTGACCACCCAACCTCCCTGGAAATCACATGTTCACAATTTTATTGATGTCGTCATGGGTTCTACATCCGGGACACAGAGAAGGTTTCGGTTATGCTTACTGAGCTCTCCTGAGATGGAGGAAATGGTGTCCTTCCTGTTGCAGGGGAGACCTAAGCAGGCAAGCAGAGAACATTTGAGGTAGTGGGGGCTCTGCTTTGGGGCCAGCAAGTGGCTAAGAGGCCACCTGGGGGGGTGGGTGTCAACGTCTGATCATGTGACCTCATGAAGGTTCCTTAACCCTTGTACACCTCAGTGTCCTCATCTGTAAAATGGGGACAGTGATTGTAGTACCTCGCTCCTGGGAGGGTGTTTGTGAGGATGAGGAGTTCATTCATGTGTCGTTCATGCTCACAACACTGGTTTGAATTGCTATGCTTTGTACTGCCTTGGGCCTGTGGCTAGGAGGGGACAGAGTCCTTTCTCTTCCCAGCTTGGGGAGGTCTCCTGGTCTGTGACATGAGGTGAAACAACCTGGGCAACCGTCCCCTCATCAGACAGCTCGGATTGGTTTTGGTGCTGTGTCTGAAGAGGAGCAGATTCTAGAAGAGCCATGGCCTCCCCACAAACACGGCACCCTGAACTCAGGCCTTCCCTGTGCTTTCCTGCCCCTGAGACTGATCCTCGTAAACCAAACCAGGCTCAAGCAGTGCCTAATTCCCGTTGCCAGGAGACCCTCAGACACCCGGGAGTGTATCAGAGTCAATGGCAGCATGAGGGCCCCTTCTCCCTAGCCCCTGCCAATGGCAGCAATCATAATTGGGGAATAATAACAGCAGTGGTGGGTTTCCCTTGTGGTCCAGTGATTAGGAATCTGCCTGCCAACACAAGGGACACCAGTTCGAACCCTGGTCTGGGAAGATCCCAAATGCTTCAGGGTGACTGTGCTCTAGAGCCTGAGAGCCACAACTACTGAAGCCCAAGCGCCTGTTCTCTGCAACAAGCTGCAATGAGAAGCCCTCCTGCAGCAACTAGAGGGTTGCCTCCGCTTGCCACAACTAGAGAAAAGCCCGTGTAGCAACGAAGACCCAGCACAGCAATAAATAAGTAAATAAAATTAAATAAAAGCAGTGGCTACAACACATTAAACACAACCTGTGTGCCAAGCACTTTCTAGAGACACCCTGTAACGCTCCCGATGACCCTGCAAGGTTGGTTTTATCACCCTATGCCGTAACGTTTCTGCTGACACCTGCATCCCCCATCCCCCAAACCCTCATTTGGCCAAGACCCCACGAAGCTTCAGGCTGAAGCTGGGTCATCACTCTTCTCCAGAGTCTCGTCTCAATTCCCCTCAGCAGGTCTGCTCACATCACCGACACGGTTCCCATCAGCAGCCTGTACTTACCCCTTGTTAACCTTCATCACACTTAATTTTTATTCCATTTTAAATTTTACTCATTTAGGGGGTAAGCAATGCATTCACATGACTCAGAATCCAAAAGCCACAGCAAGGGATGCAGAGGAAAAGTCCTCCTGCTCTCCTACCCCTGTTTCCCCACCACTGGGTTCAGCCCCCTGGGGCCCCGGGCTGTCAGCTTCATCACACCGAATAGTGATGACTTGTTTATCTCTCTTCCGTGCTTTAGGAACTGGGCTTGCCTTGTTAACTGCTTCATCCCCAGGGCCTGGCACAGTGCCTGGCATATAGTAGAAGTTCTATGTGTGTAATCTCTCTGTCTCTCTTCAAGAGATACCAACAGAGAGATTTTTGTTTCTGTTTTGTCTTCATGAATGAGACTTCGAGAAGAAAGTTAACTTGGCTGTTTGGCTCTAACTCCTAGGCAGTGCTTACCCAGACTCTGTTTATCTGGCTTTTTTTTTCCCCCTGGCCATGCCAGGATTTTAGTTCTCTGACCGGGGATTGAACCCAGGCCCTCAGCAGTGAGAATGTGGAGTCCTAACCAGTGGACCTTGAGGGAATCCCCTGCTTATCTGATTTATAAAGACGACCTATCCCTTCTTGGATATTTGACCATCCTCTGTGAAAAGATTTCATATTTTTAAGTTTAATTTTTAAATTGGAACAGAACTAGAACCGCTCAATAAATTTCACAAAACAAAGAACCATGTTTCAGGAAACAGCAGGTTATCACACTTCAGAATTCCCCCTGATCCTGCCCAATGCTGGCCCCAGAGTCAACCCCAGGATGTTATTGCTGCAGCTGCTGCTGCTCACTGTGGGCCTCAGCCTCCTCATCTGTAAAATGGGAAAGGGCCCATTAGGTCTGAAGTTCTATGGATTGTTGATATCGTCTCTATTTTTACCCCTTATGGCTGATGCTGCTTTGTGCCAGCATTAAATGAAATGGTAGCTGTTAAAGCCTTTTTGAAATATTTATTTGGTTATTTATTCTGGGAGGCTGCGCTGGGTCTTCGTTGTTATGTGAGTCCTTTCTCTAATTGTGGCGAGCAGGGGCTACTCTTTGTTGCAGTGCGGGGGCTTCTCCGTACTGTGGCTTCTCTCGTTGCAGAGCATAGGCTCTAGGGCGCGCAGGTTCAGTAGTTGCAGCTCATGGGCTCTAGACTGAGGTCTCAGCAGTTGTGGTGCACAGGCTTAGCTGCCCCAAGCCATATGGGATCCTCCCCGGATGAGGGATCGAACCCACGTTCCCTGCATTAGCAGGTGGACTAGTGTCCACTGTACCACCGGGGAAGTCCTGTGAAAGCCTTTTGATTAAAACAAATATTTGATGCCAAGACAACAAATGCATGACACGGGTCAGGACCAGCCGATCTGCCCATGTCCCTAGCTCTGGCCCAGGTCAAGGGTCAAGCACACACAGCCACCAGTCCTCCAAAGAGCTGGAAGGAGAAACAGGAAGGAGAAATTGATCCTGGGGAAGCAGGTAGAACGGAGCCTGAGGACCACCTGGGGGAGGATGGGTTGGCCCCAGCACCATGCTTACCACGGGACCGGCAGGTGGCTTTCCATCTGGATCAGCTCATGCCCTGCCTGGGGACTCGGCGAGCAGCCCTCGTCTTGTTCAGGCTTCTCTGAATGGCCTTGTTCCTGGTGGTTGAGGCAGCCAGGAAGCCCAAGGGTTGGGGAGGGGAGGCAAGAGGGAACGAGGGGAAGGAAAAGGAGGAGAGAAAAAGGCAGGGAGCTTGGCTAGTGAAGAGCCAATGTATCAAGGAGGCACATGGTGCCGGGAAGCCAGCTACTGCAGAGGGAAAGGGAAATGGGGGAGCAGCACAGAGTGCAAGATTCAAACCTTCATTTGTTCATCTTTTCATTCACTCATCCAATAAAATGAAGGACGCCCATGCTGTGATAATTGCTATTCAAGATACAAGTGTAGGCAAAATGCTAAGAAAATGTAAAAAAAAAGGAGCAAATTACTGTTGGGTGGGTGGCAGGAGTGGGGAAGTTAGGAAGCAGCCACATTTCACTGAAGATATTTAGGTCAAGCCATGAAGCAAGCAAAGGAAAAAACCAGCTCCCAAGTCCTCCCCAGCTCTGTGGCCCATTTCTTCCCAGACCTCTAAATCCCAGGCGGGTAGTGGCCCTCACTGGGTTTGAGCCTAAGCACTTGCCGTGTGACCTAACCTCTAAGGGATCTAACCTCTCTGAGCCTCCGTTTTCTCAGCTGTAATGTAGGGATGACACCTACTTGGAGGGTTGTCATGAGACTTAAATATGACGGTGCATGAGAGTCACTCTGAAGGTGCCTGGCCTCTCTATAGAACACACTCAAAATGACCTGCTGCTGATGTATAGTGAGTATCCTCAGCCACATCAGCTTCATTCTCCCATATCTGGGCCTCTGTCTTCGGGCAGAGAGGAAAGCAGAAGCTGTTCCCATCATCCCCCATCCCGGGCCCCCCCACCCCTCCACCAGCCCTTGGGGAAATATGAGAAGCAGAGCTTGAGGATCTAATGTGTGCCCCCCCACGCCCCTTAATCCTTCCTGAACTTGGGGGGTTGGGTGCAGGGTGGGGGCGGCACTGCCGTAACACCTGCGCGGCTCTGACATCTCCTGCCTCTGGGCAGAGAAAGCAATTTCAGAAATGACATGTTGCCAACAAGCAGAAATCAGCTTCTGAATTAAAATGTGTCGGCGTCAGGTGACCCTGGGCTTGGAGGGCTGGCTGCGCGAAGACAGCTGAGATTAGGGCCTGTCAGCCAGGGGAGGGGCTGTGCGGGAAGGGGTGCGGGGACCCCAGGGGCTACTGGTGCCGCCCTGGGCTTGTTCGGACAGGGGGGCAGGAATTCGGACCCTGGGTCGGTTCTCCTGCGGCTGTGACCAGCTACAGCCTCGCAAGTGTCCACTCTCCTCTGTGGTGGGGGCAGGGTGGGAGCGTCCAGGCTCAGCTCCCCTGGGACCCGCTCCAGCGTAAACATACTAATGGGCCCGAGAGAGCCAGAGAGGAATGTGGGCCCCACAGCCCCTGGGGACTCGAGCACGGCGGATGGGAGTAGAGGGGATAAGACACCCAAGAGGCAGAGAGCCTCTGCTCTGCAGGTATGCAGGGAGGAGAGAGAGGGAGAGGGACGGAGAGGAACATGAAAGACGGGAGGCCCGAGGGAGAGGGAGGAAGATGCCCCCGGGCACGCTGGATCCTGGCAATTCCCTGATGCCACCTTCTCCCTGGTGCCCAGGCCTTTGCACAAGTCATGCCCTACACTGTGGGAGAATATACATGATAAAGCTATTTCATTTCCAGCCTTGCTATTTACTGTAAGGCTTTGAGCATGACGGGGAGCATCTCTGAGCTTTGGTTTCCTCCTCTATAAAATGAGCTCATGGGGACTTCCCTGGTGGTCCAATGGTTAAGAATATGCCTTCCAATACAGGGGACTCAGGTTCGATCCCTGGTCAGAGAACTAAGATCACATCTGCCTTGCAGCAACCAAGCCTGCATGGCAGAACTAGTGAGCACATGCAATGCAACTAGAGAGACTGTGGGCTGCAATAGAAGGTTGCAACTAAGACCCACGTGCCGCAACTAAGACCCAACACAATCCAATACATAAAAATAAAATGAGATCACTGTTGTATGCAGCCCTAGGGTTGCCATATCAGTTAAATGAGATAATCTGCGGAGATGACACTAGAGTTTCGGTGCAGTCAGGCACCTCTCACAGTGCTTAATCCCCAGGGATCTTTTTCCTTGTCTGTCTCCTTATCTGCAGCTCCCTGACGGCTGGGAGTGAGTCTTGGCACCACAGCGCCTCAGCACATGCCTGATACACTGTAGGCAGCCAGTGTTCGCTGAGCAAGCGATTCCATGAAGGGACCAGGTGTGAGGTGTGTAAGTAAAGAGAAGGGTCCAGGTAGGCAGGGGGCCCTGCCGCCACTCTCCCTCCACAATGTCCCCACTCCGATCATGGGTCATCCCTCTGACCTTTCTAGAGCAAGGCGTAGGCGTGATATGCTTGCTGGCCAGATGGTGACCCTATTTCCCCAATGGAAATCGGACCTAGGGGATCATTCCTGTCTTTAGGAGTCAGGGGGCAGAGTCATCGACCTTGGGCCCATCTGAGGGGGTCACCTCCTGGACGTGGGGTCACCACAGTCATGTTGCACAGCTCTGGGGACCAAGCAAGGATGGAATGGTGTTGGCAGGGGTGAGAGGCTCTCAGGGGCAGCAAAGAGGGAGGCTGAGGCACTCCAGAGCCTCTAAGGTGGGAAGCAGGTTGGGGAAGTTGGAGCAAGGCTATCTTGTGATTTCAGGAGAGAAAATCTCCCTCCCTGACTCCCCACCAGCACTGCTGTAAACATCTTCCCCGCTTGCTACAGGAATTCCACCAGGAGAAGGCATGGCTTCTCACCGTGTGCTCAAAGATAAGTCATCAGAGAAGAAACCCAGGCCTGGAGAAGATTACAGAAGGCAATGGGTATGTGCTCAGGCATGTCAAAGGCCTGAATTTGAACCCCAGCGCTGCCACTCACACAGCGACTGTTTTGAGCTCCCCAACCTCAGTTTCCTCATCTGTAAAATGGAGGTAGCACTTCCCACCATGCAGAGTGGAGAAGCCCTACTTTATGAAGAATGCCAACTGAAAAATACATAAGGGATGATGGAATTTAAAAAAAAATCTCCACTTGCAATTGATTTTGGCAAGGATCATCACCAATGAATGCTGAACTATTGGGTAAAATGTTGCTGGGAAACAAGATGTTCTCAGAATCTTCAAGTATCAGCTCCCACAGATGAGTCACGAACCACAAAGGGAAAAGGTAACTTTATATGGGAGCGAGCTGGAGGAAACCAACTTAACCAAGTGATGAAATTGAGCATCTCAGGTAGTGCTGACAGCACTCACAGAGAAGGGTGCACACCACTAAGCTGACCTCTTGCCAAAACGTTTAACCAGAATCTAGTTGTAAGGAAACAATCAGACAGATCTCAGTTGAGAGGCATTCTTCAAGACACCCAGCCTGAACTCTTCAAAATATCAATATTGTGAGAGCAAAGAAGGCAAGGAGACTATCCTAGAAGAGAGGGAGCTAGAGAGACATGACAACAAAATTCAATGCCCAATTCTTGAGAGGATCTTGGATCGGGGAAAGAAAGCTATGAAGGATATTTTGAGGGCCAACTGGAGAGATTTGAATGGGGAGTGTGTATTAGACAATATTGTGTCAATGTTAAAATTCTCTCTGATGTAATTATGGCCTTGTGGTTCTTTTGGAGAATGTGTGATAAAGTATTTAAATGCCTTGGTGTCTACAGTGTCCTCACCTACGGATCAACAAAATAAATATACATATATTTATATATTTACTTATACATGTATTTAACTAGAGAGAGAGAAAATATGGCTAAATGCTTTTAAACGGGGATCTGGCACAGATGAAGTACCCACCTGGTGATTGACTCTGCAAGTCCTGATCCCCAGGGAAAGTAGTGGCCCTGAGCAGCTAAGGGTGGAGGGGCCCAAGGGCCTGTTTGGGAGCTGGTTTGGGGACTGGAGAAGTGAAAGGCTCGGATATGAGTGAGAAGAGGCTGAAGGCAGTATAGGGTAGAAAGAAGACAGGGTTTATAGGCTAAGACCTGGGTCTGCAGTGAGTCACTTAACCATTTTGTGCCTCAGGTTCCCTCTCTGTAAGAAGGGAAGAAAGGCGCCTGCCTCATGAGGCTCAAGTGAGGAAACAGGTGAGAAATCCTTCGGTGGGCTGGAGCCTGCTGCTGTGGGTGTGAACACGTCTGTCACTACTCTGGGCCCAAGAACACAAGGAAGCAGGAACACATTAAGACAGGCAGAGGGGTGGACCTCACCCTGCCTCCCTCCCTGGGGACCCCGTGTGGATCCCAGAAGGCTGAAGAGCCAAGGCAGGCAGGGTCAAGCCTTCTCTGCCACCCTTTGTTTTGAAAGGGGTCTCCTCTCCCATCAGACCTCCAGGAGCAGCTGGTGGAAGACATACATTTGCACATCCCAAAGCATGCTGGGAAGGCAGTGGCCAGGAGGGACTCGAGGCTGACGTGTAAGTGACTGAAACCATTGCACGGCTGTGTGTCTCATGCCTCCTAGGGGACCACAAGTCCCTGAAGGCTCCTGCTCTGCTTTAACTTGCCCCCCTGGGGTGCCCCAGGAGGTCACCCTGCATGGCTGGCCACAGGCTGTGGGCACTAGAAATACTTGTCATCTCCAGGAGGGCACCTGGGCTCTGGCCTGGTCCTACTTGGTGTATAACCTTTGGTGGGTCACCTCCTTCCTCTGGGCCTCGGCTGACCCAGGATCTATAAAATGGGATGATCCATCTCTGTGCTCCCTCCTTCCAAGAGGAGGCAACAATGCAGAGGCAAGAAGTCATACTTTGCACACATAGGTGTGTCTGAGTCCTTTTGCTGTTTACCTGAATCTATCACAACATTGTTAATCGGCTATGCCTCAATACAAAGTCAAAGTTTTTTAAAAAAGAACTCATCCTTTGGCGTTCATGCACTCTGTGTTCTAATCCTGACACCATTGCTTGTCATTCGGAGCCTTCACCCCTCACAGCCTCTGTTACCTTGACCATGAGATGGGGGCGGTCATCGCTATAAAGTGAGACAAAATAGGTACCAAGAGCTGACATGAGGTTTATTGATTTATTGTCTCTCTCTCCCATTAGAGGGGCAGCCCCATAAGGCAGGGACTTCGTCTCCTTCCCTGCTATACCCCAGCACCCCGGCTGGTGCCTGGCGCTCAATGGGAGCTCCCTAAACCACCATTGACTGCCTGGATGAACAGAGCGGGTGGTTGACACGTGACGGCTCCCGCTGTGGTTCTCAAATGTGCTGAGACATAAAGCATTCGAAGTTCATGATTGTTGAGAAAGGAAATTCGGGGAAGCAAGAAGTAATCTTCAGGGCTGGTCTGTCTGTCTGTCTGTTGGCCAGCAGAGGACACCAGAGAAGCTGGGTTTATCCGAACCAGGGACAGACATTATGTGCCCACAAGAGCCAGCAACATGCATGAGTGAGGTGTGTGTGCTGAGGTGTACTTGGCAAACTAGGGAGCCCCCATGTATCCTGTCTAATAGGGCTCCCTCTCTCCAGTTGACCATGGCCAGGGTGGGAACGAAGGACCAGCAGGCCAGTGTAGCTGGTTTTACAAAGAAGCCAGAAATCCAAAGGAAAACAAATCATTTTTAAAGGAAAAAACACAGGGGCTTCCCTGGCGGTCCAGTGGTTAAGACTCTGTGCTTCCAATGCAGGGGGCAAGAGTTCGATCCCTGATGGGGGAAACTAAGATCCCACAGGTGGTGCAGTGTGGCCAAAAAAAAGAAAAGAAAAACACAAACGAGAGCAAATAAAACCCATCTTTGGGCCGGGAGGGGCCCCCAAATACAGCCAAACCCTCTCAGGTGGTATGGGCAAAGGGAGGAACTGGAGTAGCCTCCACGGGGTCCTCAATTCTCTAGGCCCCTCAGGCAGTCCCAAACCCTGAGACACAGAAAATGCTGACATGCTGTCCAGATCAAGAGGCAGGGTCAGACACAGCCTGGGGGAGCAGTCACTTCCTTGGGTTCTTGGGCTCCGGGTGTATCCAGACTTTGGGGCTCCCAGGTCCAGGATAGATCAGCTGCCATCACTTGGCCCATGTCGATGCTCAGAAAATATTCAGTGAAAGGACCTCTTCAATGTGACTTCAAGCACAGCCCTCCATCTCTCGGTGGCATCTATAAAATGGGTCATGATGTTGCCGCACCTATCTCACACAGATAAAGGGGAATCGAGGGAAACTAGAGGGACCAAAGTGATTCCGAAGATCAAAAGTGCTTTACAAATGCCAAGTGTGGTCATCCTTGTTATCATTATTATCATGAGCAGGACACTTTTTCCAGAGCAGAAGAAGGGGCCTGGGACCCGGAAGAGCTGAGAATTTACAACGACTTCACAAGGAGGATCCGGATGAAGCCCATCGGAGTTCATGCTCAGAGAAGATGCTGCTCACCAGCTCCAGGACAGAGCCAGCCAAGGGACATGGAGTCTGCCAGACCTCTTCTCTGGCCACTGGTGTCCAGTTCAGTGGGGACCCCAATCAGGCCAGCTGTATTTCCCCAGATATACACAGGCTTCCAGCAGAATACACAACCCCCACAGATGCTGCCCATAAAATATAGAAACTATATAAATAACATAAATATTCTCTTATATATATCTTAGCTATATAAATTATTTTCTTTTGCCCTAAAAACTATATATATATATATGCGAGGTAGACAAAAAATACCCTGTGACTGTTTCCCTTAATGCTATAGAATGAGGGGTCAGTGGTCACTGGTCCCAGGGGCCCCAGTCGGGCTGAGATGGACCTTTGGGGGCAATTAGAAGACATGGGGTGGGAGCAGGGAAGGAGGAGAGGGGAAATGGCTGGACAGTGAGGACCTGAGAGGCTGAGGGGCCCTGAACCGCATCCTAGGCCTGGTCAGTGTTACTGGCCGGTCGTGGCCTCAGTCCCTCAGAGTCTACCTTTTATCTTCCTGCCACCCATGCACTGCTGGCCGTGGACCTGGGATGCGAATGGCATGTCAGAGGATCAGGTCCCCTCTTCCTGCTGCCTCATGCCTCGGGCTGAGCCATGGTAGTGGCAGAGCTGGGGTCTCAGAGGAGAAGGATGGATCGGGCAGGCAGAGAGAAAGTCTTCATGCGATGGGGGCGTGGAGGGAACTGGGGAGACAGCACTTTTTCCTTCTTCTCTTCCTGCTAAGATGTGGGCCCACTGCTCGGGTCAGCAAAGTCACTCTCGGGAGAGGTCTAAGGTCAGTAGGGCTTCTCATCAGAGCCTCTGCAGCCAAAGATCCTTCCAGCATCCCTCAGGAGGCTGCGTGATCCACCGAAGACAGGGCAGGGTCTCCTTGCCCTCGGAGATCACAGGGAGCCCCCGGGGGCTGCTTCCTGGGGCTTGCACAGACGGTTTCTCAGCACTTGGCTGATTCTGAAGTTTCCTGTCCCGGCAAAGGGTCAGCAACTCTGGGTTCAGGGAGAGAGGAAGCTGACAGAGGGCGTGGCAGGGCCAGCAGAGCAGCCAAGGGCGTCCCGAAGGAGGTCACTTCCTCCCGGCTGGCATCGGGCCCTGCTATGGGAAAGCACACGGCTTCCAGCGAAGTGACCCCTGCAAAGTCTGCATCCTGATCCAGAGAGGCGTGTGCCACTGAATGAGAGTCCTCAGCCTGGCAGGTCCCAGGGGTGTGCCTGCGTGTTGGAGTGGGGAGGCCTGTGTGTACCCGTGGGTAGTACCAGCTCCTTTCGTGTCCCTCCCAGGGCCTTAGTAGGTAGCCCTGGAAATGTCCACAGTATCAGAAGGAATTAGCAGCCACTTCTCTTCCTCAGCAAAGAGCCAAGGTGGGGGGCCCTTAGTAAATGAAAGGGGCCCCCAAAGAGCCCAGCTTAGCAAACACTTCCCATGTTTATAACTCCTGCCCAAGCAAAAACCTTAATTAGATGAGTAGCTGTAGAAGTAGAAATGTAACTGAATCAAAACTCATACACCAACTCTCGTATATCATGAATCCCAGCTATGCAGGGCCTCACCGCACACGGTGACCCCGGCCACAGGGAGCTGACCCAAGTGGGCTCCTGGTGGGTGCTGAGAGACTGAGGGGTCTCTGTCCCCCTGGGCGACCTCGGTGTACTATCTGAGCCTCACCCTGGGGACTGGCTCTTCTACTGGGCTCGCGTCCACTGGTGTTTTTACTGAGCAGCGCTGGTTGGGCGTGGATCACCCAGCTCTCAAGGTGAGAATGAGGACTGGTGGAGGCATATTTTAAAAACCAAATCACAAGGATCCAGGGCACATATCTGACTCCTGCTTTCCTTTCTCCAGACCAACGGCTCCGACCACCTGGCCTTTCCTCCCATCTCTAGCACAGCAAAGCTCCAGGGTGGGGAAATGAAGGTGCATGACTCCTGGGGTGGAGTATCACCTGGGTGGGGCCTGAGGACTGGCCTGACCCATCCCAGCCAGACTCCAGCCTTAGCTTCCAGCTGACCCTGCCTCCCTGGGCCTTCTTGGCCCAGAAGTTCACCTCCCAACCTCTGGCTGTCTTTAGGCCACTAATCCCAGGATTCGCGACGGGGAGATGTACTCTCTCCCCTCTCTAAAACCTCAGTCCTGCCCTCCTCTGGGTCTCCCTTCGTTCCCTCCATATCCTTTCCACTCTGCCCTCCTGGCTCCAAGTCCTCAACCAGGCGGGGGACCCTCAGGTTCAGGGGTGGGGCTCTCCTTGCCGAGAGCTGAGAGAGGGGAAGACTGATGGGAGCCAACGGGGAGAGGCGTGTGAGTGTGCCGGCACGCACGTGGGTGATCACACGCATGCCACGTGCTCCGGCCCGGGCTGGCGGGAGCGGGGTTGCAGCGGGGAGCGGCTGGACGGCTGGGTGGCCTGGAGGCGGCCCGGTGCCCCGGCAGGTCCTGGCAGCGCCTGGCTGGCGCCCTGGGCGGCGGGCCTAGTGCTTACAGGTGTACACAAGCTCCTCCCGCACACACTGCTGGCATTCCACGTAGCAGCACCACTGCACCCGGCAATGGCAGGAGAAGGCCGCCAGGCGGCTCTGGGTGTCGTAGCCCCGCCCGCAGCACAGGCTGCTGCAGCTGGCCTCGCGGGAGCACAGCCTGCCCCCCGTGCCAGGTGAGTACTTGCTGGGCCGGCAGAAACTGGGGGAGTCCTCCATGTAGACCAGGTCCCCAGGCCGCGGCGCCGGGCCCTTGGTGGGGCTGCCTGGGCTGGCCGGTGCCCACAGCTCCAGGCGGCCCAAGGCCTCGTTGGTGGCACTGGACACCTTGACGGCCGAGTCGTAGCGCAGCTTTAGCACCTGGCCCGTCTCGCGGAACGGGGACAGCTGCTTCCAGCAGGTGCGCACAGCGCAGGAGCCTGACACGCCGTGGCACTTACACGTGGTCCGGAGGCCACTCTTCACGGCCTGTGAGGAGAGGCAGGAGGGAGGTGTGGTCAGGGGCCCCCCGGGCCGCAGCCCCCAGAGCACCAACTGTGGCCGGGGAGCCGCAGGAGGATGGGAGAGAGACAGGGGAGGTCTACATGAGGTGGGCAGCTAAAACTCAAGCTGGTCCATGTGGCACATTAGCGCAAACTAGCTCTGGGCGCCCCTTCTTCTGGGCAGAGACGGTCCTCACACCTTGGTGAGAGCAGCGCGGGCTGGATCTCACCCCCAGCACCTCCCCTGGCCTGAAGTTCCTGCGGAGCAGACAGCACAACTGAACACAGCAGCCCTGGTTTACACCAACTCAGTGATGAGAACACAGGACACTGAACTCAGTCTCTTAAAGAAATGGAGCCCGAGCTTCTCCCAGCTTCCTGGTCCCAACAGACCTGGATAGTTTTTGCCCTCCAGTCTTTCCACTGCTGTGTGACCTCAGCTAAGTCCCTTCCCCTTTCTGGGCCTTTTCTGTCTTCCCATCTGTAAAATGGAGGAGGGCCAGGGGTTGTACCAGATCACTTTTCAAATAGCATTGGCTCCTAGGCCTCCAGGAAGGCCAGTGCTTGGAATGAAGACCCTTCTCCAAACACGTTCCTGCCTCACCAAGCCAGGCTCCCACCTGCTGCCCATCAACCTATGACGCCCAGGACTCTTCCCCACTGCCTGGTACCTGACAATGGTCCAGAGTAGATGCCCAAGGAACACCGGCTGAAAGGATGAGGTTCATCCTGGACCACCTCTGTGTGTGTCCTGGGGGGGCAGGGTGGGTACTGGCCTCCTAGAGACCCAGCTCCCCGGCTCTGCACCCAGCAATGCGCTCACCTTGATGCCCACGTGGGTGTTGTGGGCGTCTACCCGCGCCCGCAGGTCTTTGCTTCCTCTCTTGGGCCCTAGGAAGTTGTTTAGGAACTTGGTGCTGTACTTGAGGTTGTCGCCACACACGCCCCACTGCCAGGCCTGCCGGCTCTCGAGACCCGGGGAGTCATCACAGGTGCACCGCTCCATGCGGCCAGCGCTGCAGGCCCGGGCCAGAGTGTGCGTGAGGGCGGCCGCGGACACCGCATAGAGGAAGGCCGTCTCCTTGAAACCTGGGCCGGGGGGTGGGATCAGAAGGGAGGAGGAGAGTGGGCTCAGGGGCTGTGAGCTGCTCTCTGAGGATAGACGGGCTGGAGGGAGGGGCTGCTGTGGCGAACAGGACAAGGGGCGTGTGACCCCGAGGACACAGTTCAGGGCAGTCGCCCTGTCTCCCGTCCCTTAAACTCAGGCTGCAAGTTGCTGTCTAAATGGAGCGTCCTGTTCCCTGTGGGGTGTGTACCCAGGTTCTCAGGGTGGCAGGATGGGGGCTGCATCTCTTACTGAACAGATGAGAACACAGATGCAGAGAAAAGTGGCTTAGGCACCTGGTGAGTGCCAAAGTTGGGCTAAACCACTGATCTTGACTCCAAGGTGATGCGCGAGCAAGTTTGACTAACCTGTTTCTGAGCCGGGTTCATAAGAGCAACGTGGACTGGGGACAGGGGCCTGGGGAGTGGGAAAGGCAGCCCTCCTCCTCTTAGTCCTCCCCCCACCCTCCTCCTCCCAGTTCTCCTCCCCGGTCTCCTTCTCCTCACCCTCCTCCCCAGCCCTCCTCCCTACCTCTCTTGAGCAGCCCTGTCCTCCCCTCCAGGCTGCAGTTCCAGCGCTCATGCCGGAACTGAAATTGGCACTCGAGCAGGCTGAGGTGTGCGGCGTCCTGCAGGGTCTCGGCCAGGCCTGGCTCCCGCCGGCAGAGCTGCTTCTGCCGGCGGGACAACTTCAGGAGGTCGCACTGCTTCAGGTGGGCCCCACCCTGTGCCGGAGCAGCGGTGCCCAGCCCGGGGAAGGGCGTCAGGACCTCCCGCCCAGTCAGGCTAAAGGAGGCAAGAGAAGGGAGACCAGTGACCCTTGGGGGCTGTGATGGGGGGTGAAAGATGACAATCCCTAAGGACGGGGGGCAGGTGAGGGGAAGGGGGCCTTCTTGGGGGCTGCATTATTTGGCCTTCTGGGAGGGAGACTGACCCCATTTTACAGAGTAGGAAACCAAGGTGCTTATAACAAGGGTGAGTGCAAGATCTCAAACTCAAGTTTCCTGGAAGCCAAAGTCTCTGCTGTTCTTATCCACCTTATTTACCAAACTTGCTGAGTCAGAAAAATCATATGGCATGCTTATTTAAAATACAGATACCCAGGACTTCTCTGGTGATTGAGTGGGTAAGCCTCCATGCTTCCAACACAGGGGGTATGGGTTCAATCCCTGGTTAGGTAACTATGATCCCATATGCCACATAATGTGGCCAAAAAATAAAAAATTTTTAATTAAAAAAATTTTTTTCTTTTAAACTCAAAAAAAAAAACAAAAAACCCACAGATGCTTAGGATCTATACTTAACAGTTCTGCTTCTCTTGGTCTGGAATAGGACCTGGGAATCTGTACATTTACCACTTTCCCTGGGCAGCATTGAGAATCAGGGCAGTTTGGGAAATAGTGCGTGTAGTTATTAGCTGCTTCCAGGAAGGGAGAGCCATGTTGCTAAGAGGGGGTGGCAGAGGGATGTAGACACTGAGAAGGTGTCCGGCCAATGGCCCTGGCATCCCTCTCCCCCTTACATTAGGTAGCTGCCCAAGTAACACCATGCCAACCTAGCTTGTCTCCATAATCCCCATAAATCTTTAACCATCTGGCCACTCCATGTCTGCTACCAAGAGATACTTGGGGAATACCCGAATGAATGGAAGATTGGGAAGATGGAGAGATGAAGGAAGAAGGATGGGTGGATGGATTGACAGGTGGATGCAGATGAAGAAGCTGCATTTCCATCAGGCTATCAGCCCCTGACTTATTCCGCTGTATCTGAAGTCCAGGGGTGCTTGAGTCAGGCTGCCACGTTCTAGTGGCTTGCCTGTCATTTCCTAGCTGTCTCATCCAGAAGCACTGATTTTTCTCCTCTGGGAAGTGGAAAGAGTGATCCTCTCCACCTCCTGTGCTGCTGGGAGGGTTGTATGAAAAGTTACTAACCACAGAGTCTGGGACTTGCTGTTTCACTTCCCCCCTAGCTGGAGTTTCTCAACTCTTTCCTCTTGCAAGATGCTTTACTCTCTAACCTGGCCAGATTCTTCCCATTGTCCAGATAAGGAAACAAAAGTTTTAGGTTTTACAAAGAGGTGATGACTAGCCCTCGTTTTACAGCAGATCAGCAGCAAGGTGAGGACTACTAATAGAGATCACCTTCCCTCCCCCCAGAAGCGATCCATGAGATGTTTCTCCCAGTTCAAGTTATCTGCTGTTTCCTGGACCCTGGTGGCCCTCGATGTGGGTGGAACATATACATCAATCTGGCAACCAGAATGCAGCCCCTTTAAAAAGATCAAAGGTGGAAGCAGGTGCCGGCTCTTAAGCTCCTGCTTGGATGTGACACTTGGCACTTGTGCTCAAGCACCACCAGCCAAGGCAAGCCCTGTGGCCAAGCCTTGAGTGGTCAGAGAAGCCCACATCCCACAGAGCCAAGGGCATGGCTCTCCTGTTTGGAGCCACCTGCCCCTGCCAGGACATCTGGCTGGATGCCACACCCTGCCTGTCTGCCCCAGGGAGGGTGTGGGTCCTGGACAGGCCCCAAGTGCCCCCAGAGAGTACCCGTAGATTCCAAATCCATCAGGTGCAGTCAACCCAGTGTGGAGCATATCTCTGAAACCCCTGAGCAGAGACAGATGCTATCAGGCTCCTCCCGGCCCAGCCTGGCCCTGGGCTCCCCTCCTAGACAGGGTGAGAGCAGGGACCCGTTAATCATTAATCTGGGGGCAAATGGGTAAATTTCCAGTCCACCAGGTCTACACCCAAACCCCTCCCTGCAATCTGGCAGGAAACCCTCCTTAGAGCTCGATCCTTGGCAGGTCCAGAGCAGAACTTGATGTCAACTCCAGCCCAGGAGGCCCCACCCTGACCGGCCTCCGGTGTGGAGGGCAGCTCGGGGGCTGCAGGAGCAAACGGCGCAGCAGCCATCTAGCCCCCAAATGTCTTCCTCCCCACACCAGCGGTGGGTGTGAAGGACAATTTCTGCTCAGGCAGTTCTTGTGTTTCAGAAATTGGGACCTCCCTTGTAGTAGTGATTGACAGGTGAGAGGACAAGCAGGGAATGCTGGGAACTTTTGGCCAACAGGGCTGCACATCCTTCAAGACTTGTCTCAAATGACATTTGCAGAACAATGGCTATTATTTTTATATCATTAGACCTATATTATATAATATATAACTTATATTGTACTACACAATATTATCTACCATGGTTTTGGTTTTTTTTGGCTGTGCTGCATGGCTTGTGGGATTTTAGTTCCCAGTCAGGGATTGAAGCTGGTCCTGGCAGTGAAAATGCTGAGTCCTTATCCCTGGACCACCAGGGAATTCCCGTATCTACCATATTTTGAGTGCTTATTACTAAGTCCCTTAAATTACTCTTGCAGACACCTGTTGGGTTGGCTGCCTACCTGGTCTTTCTACCTCCATGGTTACCCTGTCAGCCATTTTATACCATGTGACCTTGCTGCTCTGGCCTGTTGATTGGACTACTGAGGATCACATGACCCAAGCTGGGCCAATCCATTCTTTCTCTGGAAATTTGGAATTTGACTTAGAGCACACAGTTGCTTTTTCTCTCTTTCTTTGGGTGACTGGGCTTGTAACTCAGAAGATAAAAAGAGAAAGCTGATCCAAAGAGAGAGAAAAAGTGAATCAAACACAGAGAGAGAAGCAGAAGTGAGAATGGGAGGGAGAATTTCGGGACCTTTTCAGTCCCTGGCCCCAGAGTCTTCCTGTGGTCATTTCTGTTCTTGCTTGAGACACTCCTGTCTGGAGAACAACATCAAGGCTGGGAGTCAATTTGTCTAATTAAGCGTGTCGTCCCTGATCACCACCTCCTGACAACTGTGGAGTACCACACTCCCTGGGCTGTCCTTCTGAGCTCGGCTCAACAAACACCTTTTCCCCCATCAACAGTTCCTTGTTTTTTTTAATTTCATGTAATTGACCCTGTGATTGATGGCCCCAGGAGTCCAGTATAAAGTCGGTTAATTTTATTAGCAGTAATGACACTTAGTAGCGATTAATGGTCAGGAAAGGCAGTCAACCGTACAGGAGCCTCAGGCCACACTGGGCTCTGGTCTGCCCAGGGTTGCTCTCAAAAAGGCCCCCCTCACAGCCTCAGGGACCCCCTCAAGGGCCTAGAAAGACAGTTGAGAGACATACCACCCAGTTTCCCTTTTACTGGGTTAGCCAAAAAGTTAGTTCAAGTTTTACTGTAAGATGTTATGGAAAAACCCGAATGGCCTTTTTGGCCAACCCAACACTTGTTTTCTATGTTGTAGTCTGGGATCATTTTTCCTTTTTAGAAAAGTGCTGTGACATTAAACTTGGAAAATACCTCAACTGGTTTCCTTAAACAGTGCTAGTAAATGCTGTAACACATGCCCTATAGATGCCAAGGCATCTGCTAGAGATGGTTTCTTCTTGGACCTCAGGAGAATTATAGGTGTTGCAGGTTCCAGTCTGTTCCAGGGTCCATGGGCATGATCAGTTCTCCTTTAAGAAACCATCCTTTCTGGCACCCCAGGCCTGAGAACCCCACCCACCAGGCCTTTATGCAAAAATCTCCATCCCCCACGTGTTAGTTGAGCTCCTTGAGGTTCAGATGAACAATCAGAGATGAAGTAAGCATCAAGACAAAACCTGTGGTTGTAATGAAGACACTGCCCCCTGGTCAGGTCAGATGCTATCAACCAAGCAAGTGACCAGTGCTCAGAACTGAAGCACAGAGGATGGATAATCTGTGAGACTTGCCAATTGCCCTTCCAGACTGAGGAACAAGAGTGCCTTCAGGCCCCTTCCTGACTCAAATGCTCCTGAGCCACACAGGACAACTCCGCCTTCATTGGTTGTACCTGCTTTGGCCCAGCTGGTCTGTCTCCCCCATTCCTTTTTCCTGTTGGGCTCTCTCAGCCTGACTTTCAGCCTCTCACATCCCATTAGGAAAGAAATGACCCCATGTGACCAGCTCCATTCTCCTCTCCTCTTTGTCCCCAGCCTGTGCCCCTCTGCCCTCTGCACCCTCAGCCAATGACCCTTGGTGCTCAGGATGATAAGACCAGAAGTCCCCACTCACACACAATGAGATGCCATTGGCTTTGGCCCCAGAGACTCTCCAGTCACTTCCCAGGCTACCTTGTCTCCCTCCAAAGTGGGAAAAAGTCAAGGGTGCCCCTCAGGACTTCATCTCACATCCCACCTCCCCAAGCCCCCCTTGCAATCACCTGGCCTTTCCTACCCCTGCCTCCTTTCGCTTTGTCCAAGGCTCACCCCATCCATAGTTTTGGCTAAAGCTGCTCCATCTAGGGCATTTCCCTGCAGGTCCAGTGGTTAAGAATCCACCTTCCAATGCAGGGGATGTGGGTTCAATCCCTGGTCAAGAACCTAGGATCCCACATGCCATGGAGCGACTAAGCCCATATGCCACAACTACTGAGCCCATGCTCTGGAGCCCACATGCAGCAACTAGAGAGAAGCCCACACACAGCAACTAAGACCCGACATAGCCAAAAAATAAATACAGAATTGTTTTTTGTTTTTTAAAGCTGCTTCATCTGGGATGACCTTGAAAGAAGCAAAAGCAGGTTCTCCCAGGCTTTGGGGAAGCATTGGTCTAGCATCAGCAGGACCCCAGGGACCACCAAACCCATGAGTAGAACTAGAAGTTCTCCCTGGAACGATCACCCACAATCTCTTAGAGTGTGGGGACCCAAGGACCCTCAAGGCTATGTAGCCCTGGGGAGTCTGGTCCCAGGTCTGCCCTCACTCATTGGCGACCCCAGGGATGTCCTCTCAGCCCCAAGCTCATTCTAGACAACAAATACACCTTGTCTAGAGGGAAAGCCAGACCAGAGCCAGACTGCCTCGGCTCAAATCCCACCTCCACCTCTTACCAGCTGTGCCACCTTGGGCAAGGCGCTCACCTCTCTGTGCCTCACCTGTGACATGCAGACATCACAGGACCTTTCACATGGTTGCTGTGAAGACTGGGCTTCCCTGGTGGCTCAGAGAGTAAAGAATCCACCCGCAACGCAGGAGATCCAGGTTCCATACCTGTGTCAGGAAGATCCACTGGAGGAGGGCATGGCTACCCACTCCAGTACTCTTGCCTGGAGAATCCCATGGACAGAGGAGCCTGGCAGGCTACAGTCCATGGGGTCACAAAGTGTCAGACAGGACTGAGCAACTAAGCATATTGTGAAGATTAAATGAATTAATATCTGTGAAGCTCTTAGAACAGTGCCTGGCACACAGTAAGGCCCAGGTCATTGGAGCTTACAAGAAGTGTAAGCTTACAAGAAGTGTCATTCTTCTTCTTTAAAAAAAAAAAAATTATGTATTTGACTGTTCTGGGTCTTAGTTGCAGCACACAGGATCTTCAACCTTTGTTGTGGCATGCAGGATCTAGTTCCCTGACCAGGGATTAAACCCACGCCCCCCCCTGCATTGGGAGCTCTGAATCTCAGCCACTGACCACCAGGGAAGTCCCGTAAGTGTTACTCTTAAGCATCTGCTATGTGCTAGGTGCTGTGCTGGGACATGCTGTCACAGCCTCAGGGTGCTCACAGTCTGGAGGGAGCCTGGCTGGACTCAGAAGCAATGCAGACTCTCCCCAGGGCCCAAGGGGCAGGGGAAGGAGAAGGCTTTGAACCAGCCCAGCTCCTGAGGGAACCATCAATAGCTGCTCAGGGGCTGGATCAGATCTCCTAACACCATCAGGGTAAAAACTTGACCCCAGCCAGGCTCCTCCTGCCTGCAGTGGGAGGCCTGGGGCGGCGAGGGGGCAGGAGGAAGCTCTCAGGAGCTCGCTGGAGAAGGCCGAGCAGGGAGAGCATTTCCCATCCCTGGGGGTGCCTGGCTCTGTTCTTCCAACCCCCACCCCCATCCTTGTTTCTGCTTGAGAGGGTCCGATGGTTCCAGAGGAGGCCACCCCCAGGATGTGGGTGGGTGAGCAGGTAGGGGGCACAGGACAAGACTGGCGGTTCCCAGGGCGCTGGGTAAGGCCAACCTGTCTGGACCCTTAGCTGGAGGGACCAGGAGGTGTGCCTGGCACCCGGGCCCGTGCCAACTGCAGGCAGTTACCTGGGAACCAGGAAAGCTTTGCCCTGCCTGGAGCATTGGCCTTGGCCCTGCAAAACCCTATTAGATCCTCCTGATAACAGGTTTCCGCTGCAGGGCCATTTGCATGGTTAAGTGGGCCTTTTGTGCTTTCATCTCGAATATCTCAGCCCACCTCTCCTGCCCTCACTAAGCCCCCCTAAACACACACACACACACACACTCCCCACCCCAACCTGCGCTCTCCACTCCCCACCTTTTCCCAGAAGGGGAGAGTTAGTGAGGGCAGTGTCTGGCCCAGGAAGAGGGCACATGGATCCAGGCAGTCCTTTTTCAGAGCAGTGTCGGGGTGGGGGGGAGACCCTCAACACCCCTGGCTCCTCTCCCCTCCCGTCATCTGAGGGGCCCTGAGGTTTACGCTCCTGAGAAGCACCTCCCTCCCTCCATCCTTCACATTCCTCTCTCCTTGACAAGACTCACTGTCACCTCATACTTCCTCCAAGAAGATGTCCTTAGTGAGCAGCCTTAATGGCAAATTTGGCAGGTACCGTTTCCCACCTTTATTCCAAGTCCTTCTCCCCACTCCTTTCACTCACTCATTTATTTAAATTTCAATACTGAGTATCAGCCTCAGGCCAAAGAAAACCAAAAGCCACCAGACTGCTCACTACATCCCTGTCTGGGTCCCAGCCTCCCTTTCCTCCCCAGCTCTCTGCCTCAGAACCTCGAGGACTGAATCAGTACACCTCCCCCTGCCCCACCCTGGAGCCCACCCCAGAGCCTCGTTCCCCAGCCCACCCCTGGCTCAGAGAGAAAAGAGCCTAGCCCAGCTGTGGGCTTTGTCTCTCCAAGAACCGCTCTACTTCCTGTTTTCCAGGGGCTGCCTGCGGAGGATGGCATCATGGAGGATGTGCTCAGGAGCTAAGTGGGCAGCGAGCAGCCCGCCCAACCAGCTTGCTTTGCATCTCAACAATCTCGGGTATTTAGAGCGTGGCTGGTGCAACATCTGTGGAGGAAATGCTTCCCGCTTCCTCCTCTTTTCTCCCTCCCACTCCACTCAGGCTCGGGCTGGAGATGGGGAGGGGGTCTTTGTCCCTAGCATGTACTGTACAAATCAGGTGGCATGATGGCTATGGAGGGATGGCCTCCCAGCCCCACACAAGTCTGGGGTGGTAAACATCTCCCCTAGTTCCCTGGCCGTGTCCAAATGTACATCATTTGAATCAGTACATTCTAGGACTGGGGAAACCCTTCAGGATCACCCAGTCCAGAAGTTTTGCCCTAATGCCTCCTGGGAGCTACCCCAGAACCTCCTGAGGACAGGTAGGAGGGCCAGAGGTTTGCCAAGTAGGTAGGTCTCTGTTTTGACTTCTCTGGTGCCCTGGATGTTCATCTAAGGGTTTTGGTTTTTTTTTTTTGTCTCAGATGACCCTGAGTTAATGGCAAGCCTGGGTCTGCACCCTGGGTCTCCCGATTGCTTCTATCAAGACTGACAGCTTCTGCTTTCCATTTTAATGTAATATTTCAGGGAAACAGAATCAGCCATCATCATAGTAAATGTCCAGGGTGATAGGAACATAAGATGGGTAGGATAGAAGGAATGGAAGCCTGGTCAGGTCTCCTCCTCGGGCCCCCTGGGCAGTTAAAGGGAGAGAAGGACCCTGGTCTAAAACTGAGTTTCTCTTTAGCCAAAAGTAAAAAATAAAACTTAGAGAAGTGGACTGCCAATTCATACTAAAGTGTGAGAGTCTGATATAATAAGGCCTGAGAACACACTTTGCTAGACAGGGGAAGTTGAAAGGAGTCTGGGATCATGAAGAGAAGAGAGAAAGGGGAAGCCTGGGGTGAGGAAGGGAAGGGGAAGGGAAAAGGGGGGCTGGAAGGCTTAAGATAAACTCTCACAACTTCTGGGGTTTCCAGGCCCAGTCCTGAGCCAGCAGAGGAGTACTAATAGTTCGGAGGACACAGCGTGGCAACTGCAGAGAAAAGCAAGTAGTCACTGAGGCTGTATCACCATGGAGCAAGCAACAACCCCCACCCCCCACCCCCGCCCCCAGCTCTGCTCAAACCATGGGATCTGGCTCGTGGGCTGGGTGACTTCTGCCAAGTTTTTCTAACCATGGTAAGCTGACCAACTAACCAGCTTGGCAGGCTCTTGGGTGGTCACCCTCCTCAATGCAGACAGGCAGGATCAGGTGGGGCTGTGGGCCCTGAGGGCTTGGCCCCTGGTGAATGCCCCATGTGCGACCACCTGTGATGAGGACAATTCCATTGTTTGCAGATGCTCCAGGAGGAGATGTCCCAGGCTGCAGGTTCCATGCAGCTTCCATTTGTCTGCTGCCGGCGGGACCCAGGGATGGCCCATGCCCCTTTACACCCCTCCTCTCTAAAGATGGCAGGAACTTCCACCTCGCCAAGAAACCCCTCTCTGAATAGGCCTGGTGAGAGCCAGAGTGGTCAGGACAGCCCTGGGGGATGGATGGAGTTGTAAGGGGCTTCTTTGGGAAGAGAGTAGGGTCTTCCAGGGCAAGTTCCCACGCTGGACTGTCCTGGATGCAGAGCCAACCAGGGCTATAGCAAAGGGCCCCTCCTCTCAGGCCAGGCTCTTCCCCCTCCCCCTGCCTCGGCTAAAGTAATCCAATCTCCATGCCTTTCTTCATGATATAGCTGCTACCTAGGTTGCCTTTCCCAGTCCAAAAAGCCCTCGTGGATCCCCGGGACTCATAACTACAGCCTTTTTCAACACTTGACTCAAAAATGCAGGGAATGGGAAAGGTGATCCTGAGGCTCCATCCAGCTTTAATAGGCTAAGATGCTTGTCTGCCTCTTCCAGAAGTCCTCCTTACTTGCCAGCCCCATCCCACTCTAACCATCCAACTTCTCTGACTTCTCTCGGTTTTTGGGGATTATGGCACCATTAGTTCTGCATGGTTCACACTTTTTTTCCTTCTTCCTCAGGGCTGTAGAGAGAGTCTCTCCAAGTAGCCTGTAACCCCCTTGGGAGAGGTCCTTGTTTCTCATCCTTGGAGGTCCCCCAGCCCCAGCCCAACACCTACTGACTGCATACATCCCTCAGATGGACCAAGCAGAGAGTATACGTCCAGGCTCTTCCTCAGCTTCTTCCCAGCCCTCCAAGGCCCAAATCACTGGCCTCCCTGATGTCCCAGTCCCAGGCTGCAGGGGTCACCCAGTGACCCCCAATCCCACCACAAAATCTTTCCAAACTCAAGCCCTGCTCTGGAAGGAAGGGCGTGGCTCCGGAAGGGCGTGGCTTTGACGGAGCTGCCCTGTGGCCACACCCTCCCCAGCCCTCAGACTGGGATCTGGAGTGCGCTCTCGCTGGTACCAGATCTCCAGGCAGCCTGGCTTCAGTCAGTCAGACCCTGACTCCCCCGACTAGCTCAGCCCCTCTGAACCTGTTTCTGGGGACAAGCTATGCTTGGTCAGCCATAGCCTCCCTTGATACGCAGTGAGAACTTGGCCCAGGTATTTCTTTAAAACTCAACCTGCACCTCCTCTCATGATGATGTTCTGGAAGTTTACTGCAGGTTCACAAAATTTCTACCATGATTCAGGACTCCAGGAAACTCGGACAACTACAGTTTTTTTTGGTATGGTTCTAGTGAACTCATGTGGCAGCAAGACTTGATCTAAACCAAAGTGAGAATACTTACTGTTTTTATCTCAACGCATAGATGTTTTTCTGCAAAAATAATCATGTCTGATTGCTGGGTGCTGCCCTTCACATTGCTAAGGATGTTATGTGATACATGGTATACATATTATCTTTAATACAAAAATAATATAATATGCATCTGGCCTCAAAGGGATGGTCACTATGGGGAAAGCGGAACTTCTCTGCTCTTACCCTTAAACTAGACTCTGGAATTTCCAGGACTGACTGAACATGGTGGTTTGATTTTCTCTTGGCTCTTTGAAAGTCTCCCAGTGAGAGAGTCTGGGCTTGAAGTGTCTGGCCCCCACCCCAGCTCATCTCTGTTGCCCCCAGGATTCCCACGGAAGGTCAGGTGTGGCTGACTTCCAGATTCTGATGGGGGCTCGCTGCTTTGCTTCCCGTTCCTGTCCAGATAGAGGCCAGGTCATGGCCAGGCAGCATGGGCTGAGAGGGTCATGCAGAAATAGCCAACGACAGGGCAGAGAGGGAGGTTCAGGGGGCAAGGAAGGGTCAGCAGAAAGGAAAGGGGACTGCCCACCCCGACGCTCACTATGGACCGGGAGGCAATGCTAGGGGTTGTGGGGGGAGCTGACCAACCATGGAGTCCCAAGACTTCTTCTTAAAGGATGCTATGCATGAATCCGAGACATGAGCACATAAAAAATTAGGTAACATACCTAGAGTTGAAGACATGTAGTGCCAGAGATACCTATGACATATGCCAAGTGAAAGAGGCTACAGGGTGGAGGACTCAGAAGGTCAGAGCTGCCCAGGTCTCAGCTGGGCATCAGCAGGAGAGAGGGATGAAGAAGTTGGCTCCGGATTCTAACAGACTAGAATTCAAGTCTAGGTGCTGCCAGTCAGTAGCTCTGTGACTTTGGGCAAGGCACTTGGCCTGTCTGAGCTTTTCCTCCCTATTCACACCTCTAAAGGAAGAGAATTCCACCATCACCTACCTCCTGGGATGTCATTTGGTTAAATAAGATTATACACATAAAGGGCATAGGAAGGATTCAAATTATACAATGACTGGGATAAAAGAGGAAGAGAGGAAGCAACAAATGTCAAAATGATGCTCCTCTACTTGGGATTCTCTAAGACAGACCACTAGATTTCTTGGACTCCATATATGTGGATAGCATCTCAGCACTTTTATATACACAAAACCCTCATAACAACCCTATGAGGTAAGGACTAGCCATTTTATAAATGGGAAAACTGAGGTCAGAGCAGCTAACTGACTTGCCCTGGGTCACCATTAGTAAGTGGTTGGCGGGAGGATTTGCACTCTACCCGTGTGATTCCAAGTCCAGTGCTCCTTACACTATAGCAGGGCCTTAGGCTGTGCCCCATCCTGCTTAGGCTGATACCAAAGTGAGGGTGACCCTCACAGCACCTGGCCCACCTCCTCCTGAGCACACAAGTCTAAAGGCACCAGAACCTCTCTTCCTTAGGAGCTTCCAGCCCAGGAGTCCCTCCCCACCCCTTGCTTCTCTTTCCTGTTTCCCTCCATCAGCCTCAGAAACTTCACCACCATCCATGGAGGAGGCTGGTTTGACCTCAACGCTAGAGCTCAGCTTCTCAAGAGTTAGAGTTGAGCTAGAGACGAGCTAGTCTAAATTCCTTTCCCAAATTCAGTGATTCTTATCAGTGATGTTTAGCTTGCAATCTACCACCCCAAAGCAGTAAAATTTCTTCCTTTCTTCTCTCTAACCCTGTTTTTCTCAGGACCCAGTCAATTCCTAGCACTGTTCCAAAAAAAAAATCCAAATACATAAAACACTTAGGAATAATTCTTAAAATGTTTGTAAGATCCATACACTGAAAATTACAAAACACTACTGAAAGAAATTTTAAAAGCTCCCCTAAGAGAGATATGGCCAGTTTATAAACCAGTAGACTCAATATTGTCAGAAGGCAAATTGACTTACAGATTCAGTGCAATCCCAAGCAAAATCCTAGCAGGCCTTCCTACAGATATCAATAAGTTGATACTAAAATTTATGTGGAAACATAAATTTTATAAAGGATCTAGAATGGCCAAAACAACTTTGAAAAAGGACGGGATGTATAGTACTTGGTTTCAAGGTTTACCACATAGCTACAGTAATCAAGACTGTGGTACTGGCCCAAAGATAAGCTTTGTTGTTGTTGTTTAGTTGCAAAGTCATGTCCGACTCTTTGCAACCCCATGGACTGCAGCAGGCCAGGCTTCCCTGTCCCCCACTATCTCCTGGAGTTTGCTCAAGTTCATGCCCATAAGCTTACCAAATAGATTAGAGAGTCCAGAAATAAGCCCTCATATATTGGGTCAATTGATTTGCAATAAAGATGACAATAAAGAAAGAATCACCTTTTTGACAAATGGTGCTGTAACAAGTTGATATCTACATGGAAAACAGTAAACTTCAACTCTTACCTCACACCATCCATATAAGTTAACCCCCCAAAAATCATAGACCTAAGTGTAAGTGCTAAAACTGTGAAGTTTCTAGAAGAAAACATAGGACAAAATCTTTGCAACCTCTAATGGACAGAAATTTCTTGAATGAGAGAAACAAAAAGCACAAACCATACAAAAAAAAGTTCAAAAATTGTACTTCATCACAATTAAAAACTTCTGTTCCGGAATTTCCCTGGTGGTCCAGTGGTTAAAACTCTCTGTTCCCAATGTAGGGGGCACAGGTTCAGTCACTAGTCAGGGAAGATCCCACATGCTGCATGGTGTGGCCAAAAAATAAATAAATAAAATTCCTCTGTCTAGAAAGAGTTTTTAAAAAATTTTGTTCTTTGCAAGGTAACAATAAGAAAAACGAAGAGGCAAGCTACAGACAGGGATAAAATATTGCCAGTAATTTCTGATAAAGGACTTATATCCAAAATATGTAAAGAACTCTTACAACTCAATAATAAGAAGACAAATAACTCAATGCAAAAGATATTCAAATGATGAATGTGCACATAAAAAATGTTCAGCACAGTATTCATCAGTGGAAAAATGCAAATTAAAATCACAATGAGACACCAATACATACCCACTAAAATGGCCAAAATTAAGACTGACAGCAGAAAAGAATATGGAGCAACTAGAACTCTCATACGTTACTGTGTAAAGTGGTACAACCACTTTGGAATACTTTATTCAACTATTTCTTATAAAATTAAATATATATACCATATGATCCAGAAATCTAGTCCTAGATACATATCCAAGAGAAATAAAAACATCTGTCCACTAAAAGGGATGTACATGCATGTTCATAGCAGCTTTATTTGGAAGAGCCCCAAAGTGGAAACAAACCAAATGTCCATCAACTGGTGAATGAATAAACAAATTGTGGTACATCCAAACAATAGAATACTACTCAGCAAGAAAAAAAGGAAAGTGCTACTGATAAATGCCACCATATGGATAATTTCAAAAACATTATTTTGCACAAAAGAATTCAGATTCAAAAGGCTGTATACCCTATGATTCCATTTATATGAAATTCTACAATGGGCAAAACTATCTAAAGTGACAGAAAGCAGGGAAGTGGTGACCTGGGGCTGGTGGGGGAGTGTTGACTGCAAACAAACACGAGGAGTCCTTTGAGATGATGGTGCAGTTCTGTATAGTAATTGAGGTGGTGCTTACATGGAGGCATATATTCGTTAAAACCCAAATCTTGCACTTAGAATGCATGCATTTCATTATATGTGATGTTGGTTTTGAAAAAAGATTAAGGTTGTGTCTTGCTTCTTCACAATGATGACACCTCTACAACCCAAGAAGATAATGAGAATCCCAGCAGCCACCAAGAGTGAGCCCATACCGAGCACTTGGTATGTGCCAGGCACCCTGTCAGGCCCTTTCATTTGTTGTCTCAAGCCTCACACCAGCCTTTAGGATGGGTATTATCATCACTCAAAGCTCAGAAAGATGAAGACATGTGCCTGAGGTCACACAGCTGGCAAGAGGCAAAGATCAGTGATCAGTGTTAGTTGCTCAGTCGTGTCCGACTCTTTCCCACCCCATGGACTATAGACCCCCAGGCTCCTCTGTCCATGGGATTCTCCAGGTAAGGATACTGGAGTGGGTTGCCATTTCCTTCTCCAAGGGATCTTCCTGAGCCAGGAATCAAACCCAGGTCTCCTGCATTGTAGGCGGATTCTTTACCATCTGAACTACTACTTAAGATTGTGCTTTCCTAAACCTATCTATACCACCCTTAGACAGGAAAGAAACACAAACATTGCAAAGGCCACACATGTACAAAGCACCACCAGAGTCAACTACAATTTTAACAATCGCATCCACATTAACTATTTCTGGACACAAAATTCTTGACTTAAAGACTGAACTGGATGACAAGGCTTATCATAGTCTCAGCTCATCACATAATACAGTGAGTATTCATTTATAAAACACCGCAGAAGTTAATATTTTCAGAATTCCCAAGCCAACTGAGCCAAAACATGAACTCTTGAGCAATCTTAGACTTCCAAGCCAGAGCCGTCTGGTTAGGGAACCTTAGGCCCTCCAGATGCTAAAGACCTTGGAGGCAAGTGACTTGACCACGGACAGCCCAGAGAGTAGTCTGGAGTTAGGACAAACCTTTCTACCTCCCATCCCACTGTCATCATGCCATCTATGGGAGCCTACCTGATACCTGAGCAGAGTTCATAGCATCCTATCTCACTATTCAGGACAGAGGAGAATGTTGGGGCCCCACCCAACCCACAATAGCCAAGAATGTCTAACAGAGTTAACCAAGTAGGAGATGGGGGCAACCCTCTACCCACTTCATCCTCTGCAGCTCCCTTGCAGCTGTGGCTCTCCTGGATGACCACATGGTATTAGCTCTGGTAGCTAATGCTCTCTGTCAAATGAAGAGCCCAGACTGGCCGCAGGACCTGATGTCTATGCTGCCTCTCCCACTAGCTCACTGTGTAACACAGAGTGAGTCACTGAAACTTTCTCACCCTCAGTTTCCTTTTGAAAACTATTTACATCCATCCTGTATACCTCAAGAATGGGTCTGAGGATCAGATGACAGAGGGGCTGAATAAGAAAATTATTTGTAAACTGTAATACTAATGATACTAATACTATCAGCAACACCAGGATTAGGTGCTAGACTCGCAAAAGCACCAGAAGCAGCTGCTGGCTCACTGACTTGGGGATGATGGTCCCTTCATCTGAAATATAGGAATAATACATGACCTGCTTGGAGCAGGGAGTTAGACCAGAGAAGCTTTGAGGGTCACTTCCAACTCTTAAGTCTGATTCTATGATTTTAAAAACCCCAAGAAGATTGGCCTTACCTGTTCTCCTGATGTTTGAATTTTATTTTATCAGGATGACAAAACACTTGATCTTATAGTCAGAAATGAGATTTTAAATGCAAATAATCTGGAGAAGGGAGAAGCACATTACCTCTTATTCTTACTACCGTGTGAATGACTGATACAGATTCCTTCCAGAGAGCAAATTCAAATAGTAGGATGGAAAACCTGGCCTGACTGAGTCACAGCAGGGCTTCCTCAGGGAGAATTTAGGCTCATTCCTGTCTGTTCTCTGAGACCAAACACATAATAGCACAAAGCCCCAGTTTTATCTTAATCTCTGAGAATGTATCTTCCTCCCCAGACTGGGGTGATGGTGGCTTGAGCGCATTTTGCCAGCTATGTCCAGTGGAGCTCACAACTTGGAAGAGGGACTCACACATATGATCCATCTCAGCCCCAATTCATGCTGGATCTATGATTTCCCTTTTCATTTCCAAGACTGCCCCGTTGCTTATAGCCCTCAAATTCTCACCCTGGGCACTGCCACAAACTCCTTTCCCTTCCTACCACACCAGCCTGGATGGTCTCAGCTTCCTGGAGCCCTCTCCTCCCATCTCACCTGGCCCTTGCCCCATCCTCAACTTGAGCCCAAGCAGACAAAGGGATTGTGAAAATGAGCTGATATCCAAGAGGCTGCAGGCACCATTTGCCCACCACCCCACTCCATTCCAGCTCAGAAACCCCTGTCAGGGCTGAAATATCAAGACACTCTACCTCATCGCCTTAATAATTAGTAGCATTAGTTGTGCATTTACTACATGCTATACCCTGTTCAGGCTTCCCCAGTGGCAAAAGAATCTGCCTGCAACGCAGGAGACCCTGGGTCAGGGTCTAAACAACAACAACAAAGACCTTGTTCTAAGTGCTTTACATGTACTAACTCACATGATTTGCTGTTGTTTAGTCGCTAAGTTGTGTCCAACTGCTTTGCGACTTTATCGACTATGACCCACCAGGCTCCTCTTTCCATGGAATTTCCCAAACAAGAATACTGGAGTGGGTTGCCACTATCTTCTCCAGGGGATCAGATGGATTCTTTACTACTGAGCCCCCAGGGAAGCCCGACTCACATGATACTCATATGAAATAAGCACTATTATCCCCATTTTACAGATAAGAAACTGAGGTACAGAGAGGTTAAGTGACTTGGCCAAACTCACACAGTTAGCAAGTAGATGGATCGGGGATTGAACCCAGAGACTGTGCCCGACCATTTTATCCTGTCTGCTGAGGCAGCAACAGTGCCTTTCCAAGCCTGGAATCATTGGGAAACAACATGAATGCACAGTGCTCTTGACAGAAAGCAGATAGAGGGGCTCAGTCGCACCAAGTTCGGCCCCTTCTTTGTACAAAAGGGGACACTGAGGCCAGAGGCTAAGTGGTCTTCCCAGCAAGCTGAGCCCAGAGCCCTAGGGTCTGGGCTGACATTACTCCCACCCCACCCCCTATATGTTTCAAGAGAGGCCATTGCCCACAGCCAAGGCATGTTTTAACCAGGGGTCATGACCTGGAAATTAGCCCACAGCCCTATTCCTGTGCAGGACCTCTCAGACCTTCTCTGACCCTTATTTGCCCCTCCCTGCCAGGTCCGTAAGAGCAGTCTCTGGCAGGTCACTTGCTTGGTGGTTTACGTTTTTTTTTGTTTTGTTGGCTTGCTTGCTTTTGCCTTTGCGTGAGGTCAGGCTGTAAGCCTCACCTTGATTTGGGTGAGGATCACAAAAAGTGCCCTGATTTAAAGAAACAGACTATATATTTAGAGCAGGCTTTGGGTGGAGGTCAGGAAAGTCCCTTCACACCCACGACCCCAACTCATACCAAGTCCCTGCAACTCAGGTTCAGAGAAGGAGGGTCAGTTACCCTGTAACTTGCTCTCCAAACACTGCCCGGTCCCACCCATTCTCTCCCCAGATGTCACCCTCAACTCAGAGCTTCCTTTTCCAATCATGTACACCACCTCCCCCTTACTCTCTTCGTCATTCTCCTAAGAATTCACCTGACGCCAGGTCTGAGATTTGGTTGGGTTTCCCCCACAGACGGTTCCCTCCTACTCTCCCCACGGTCCGAAGGTTTCTCCATCCCTTTTGGATCAGCGCGATCCCCTCCCCCGACCTCGGGAACAACCCACCCCGCCCGTCCAGCCAGCCCTCCGGGTCTCAGCTCCGCAGGGCTAAGGCAGAAGGTATGAAGGGAGCCCTAGGCAAGGATTGGTGGCTGGACAGAGCCTAGGATGGGGACGGAGAGGGCACAAGTGAGGATCGGAGAGGACGTCCGAGCGTGGGAGGGACTCCTTGGACCGGCAGGGACAGGGCGCGCCGGGGCGCACGGGCACAAGGTCCGAGACACCTGCAGAATCCTGGAGCTTGAGCCAGGATCCGAGACCCGGCTTAGTGGGCGGGATGAGGTCTAGGACAGGACTGGGTGAGAAAAGCGGAGGTGAAGGGGACCAGAGTTCGGACTCTGGAAGGTGCGATCCGGACCCAGTCCGGGAAGCCTGAGGAGTTCTGGGCACTAACTCCCACCCCGAGATGGGGTTGGGTACTAAGGTCTGAGTTCGAGATCCCGCCGGGGCCGGGGCCAGCGGAAGGGAAAAGTTGGCATTGCTGCAGCGGGAGGAGGGGGAGGCAGGCGGGCCGGGGCGCGGCGGGCACTGACCCGAAGTAGGCGGCGGCGGCGGCGGCGGGCAGCGCCAGCAGGCAGAGCGCGGCCAGGGCCAGCGCGGGCGGGGGGCGCATGATGCCGGCGGCGCGGAGCCCAGTCGCATCTCCTCGCGCCGCGCAGCGCTCGCAGCGCCGCCACCAGCCGCCCGCGGGGCTTTAAACCCAAGAGGGGCGGAGCGGGAGGCGGGGAGGGAACGGCGCTGGCGGCACCCAGCCCCGAGCGGCGAGCCCCCCGCCTCATTGGCCCCACCGACTTGCCCCGCCCCTCTGAGGGTGGGGCCACCTCTCCAGGTCCGCCCCTGCCCCGCCTCCCGGCCCCCGCCCACCCTCCCCAGGTGAGGGCTCACCTGATGTAGTGCGGGTCGGGGGACTGGGCGGCTGAAGGACCCGGGGATTGGAGAGGCAAGGATAGGGGTACGAAGCGGGGACCAGGGAGCTTTTGCCTTTCCGGGCGGGTGGAAGTACCCGCAGGATACCCTCCCCCAAAGAACAAGAGGTCGGGGCATAAAAGGAGAGAGGCGCCTGGAGTCTGAGAAGTCGTGTCTCATCCACTCTCCAGCCGGGTCGCTGCGGGTCCCTCTGCCCCAGCTCCGCGACACTGAAGGAGGGCCGGCTGTGGACACAGGAAAAATGCTAAGGGTGTCCTGGAACGGGGGTTCCCATGGTCAGAGCGGAAGCGGGATAAGGGAACCCAGTTTCTAAACTAGAGACGATCGGGGAGGAGGCCTCACTAGCATTAGTTGATGTTCATGAAAAAAAACCCAGGTTCTCTGGTCGGTGGGGCAGGCAGAGCCTGGGACGGGGTAGGGAAGGAACTTACTTTCCAAAGTGCATAGACCCCAGAACTTCTGTCAGACAGGATGGATATGTTCAGTGTTGGGCCATAAAGCTCTGCCTTGCTTTTTTTTTTTTTTTTTAAGTCTAACCCCAATTCCTGCAGCGAAAAGTCCAGTGACCAAGGCAGTAGGTGGCTCCCATCTGGGAGGGAGACACACAACAAATCACCCCGTCAAGGTTTAATGTGTTTTTGAGAGTGTTGAATACTGGGTCAAATCGAGCAAAACAAAACATAAGTCACACTGAATGTCAAGATCTGAATGTAAAGTTTCCAAAAAATCAACCATGTATGCAGAACATCAGGTGACAGTGACCTTGGCTTTGTGGACACACAAAGGTGCTGGGAGACTGGGGGAAGATGGGAGCTGCCATATTAACATATTAACAACTGCCATATTAGCAGCTATAGTGAGGCTCTCTGAGCTGTTTCCCTGTCCAACAAGGGCAGCGGTTAAGCAACGATCTTTAAAAATCACATCTCATGGTTCTGTGTATTGAGGCATACAGTCCAGTGTGGTGGGCAGAGACCTGAATTCAAATCATGGAAATTATAAACCTCAGATATGAAATGGGGACGATAATAAATAGCTCACAGGATTTTTGTGCAAATAAGAGTGATGCCATGGGAATTCCCTGAATCCTAACCACTGGGATGCCCAGTGGTTAGGATTTCCCACTTTGACTGCCAAGAGCGCAGCTTCAATCCCTGGTGGGGGAACTAAGATCCTGCAAGCAGTGTGGCATGGCCAAAAAAGCAAAACCAAAAAAGTGATGCCAAATGCCTAACAGGTGCTGGCACTCAATATCAGGGGTTGTTAAAACTGCAGACAAAAACACAAAAAAAACTGCAGACAAGGGTGTGCTGCTTTGCCGGGCGGGTGGGAGTCTGTCTAATAACATTTGCCGATTCCCTGATGGAAATATTGCCACTGTGGATGATTTCAAGTTATGATGTGGCATCATCCTTGATCTAAGGAGTTAGGAAGAGATTTGCTCGGGTGGCTCTGCAAACCAGTTGGAACTGGCTCCAGCATACCACTGGTAAGACCTTGAGCCAGGCTCAACAAAGCTCAAGCTGGACCAGTGTGAGTCAGAGTGGAAGAAGGACCCCCACCAGGCCCCAACCACCCCAGTGGGCACCTGAATTCAGGCAGATGAGGAGGGAGCTGCCCCAGCAGCCCCTCCTGTCCTTATGCCCATGGGCCCCCACCATGTACACACAAGCACACACAAGCATACATGTGCCTGGAGCAAGGGCGGGGTGAGGCATACTCTCCCAAAGTGACACATTTTCAATGTTTCAGAAAAGTTACCTGTTGACAGTTAAGGCTGTAAGGCAGGGAAATTGGAGAAAACACTTAAGATTCACCAAGGACATCAGTGACTGGATGCTGAGATACACATGGAAATAGCCAGAAAGAAGTTCTCCCTTTTTAAAAAATGTTTTATTGAAGTATAGTTGATTTACAACGTTGTATTAATTTCTACTGCACAGCAAAGTAATTCAGTTCTAGATACATGTACATTCTTTTTCATATTCTTTCCATGATGGTTTGTCACAGGATACTGAATATAGTTCCCTGTACTATACATGCATGCTAAGTCACTTCAGTCGTGTCTGATTCTTTGCAACCCTATGAACTGTAGACTGCCAGGCTCCTCTGTCCATGAGATTCTCCAGGCAAGAATATTGGAGTGGGTTGCCATTTCCTTCTCCAAGGGATCTTCCCAACTCAGGGGTCAAAACCGAGTCTCCTGTCTCCTGCATTGGCAGGTGAGTCCTTTACTCCTAGTGCCACCTGGGAAGCCCATCTGTACTGGTCAGTAGGGCCTTGTTTATCCATTCTGTATGTAACAGTTTGCATCTGCTAATCCCAGACTCAGAAGAAAGTTCTTGAGCCTCCACCACTCAGTGCTTAGGATGCCATCCTTGGGTCTAGCAACATGTCTCACTGAAGTCTCAGGCCTCCTGTGAGGTTAGTGAGCCATCATTATACCCATTGCACAGATGAGTTAACTGAGGCCCAGGAAACTTAAGTAGCTGGTGCATGTGACCCAGCTGTAAGTATTGGAAGCAAGAGTTAAACCCAGGCTAGTGGGACTGTTGCACTGGTTGCGGCTCATGATTGGTCACGGCTGGCTGAGGGCCACCCAGACACCCCGACTCACAGGGGCCTTGGCATAATTCATCCTTACAGAGTATTGCAGGGCTTAGTCTGGAGGAGGAGATGGCAGTGAAAACAGATCATCTCCACAGTTGGGATATTGTGGGACCTCTGAGGAAGGACACAAGGGGCAGCCCTCGGGACTTAGACCCTTGACCATAATGATCTGTTCCTCCCACCTCACCCTCTTCCCTGGGAGCTCCTCAAGGCAGGGGGCAGGTGGAGGCCCTGAGTTTTATTGCTTTCTATATCTCCAGGGCCTGGCACAGGGCCCAGCACATAGTAGGTGCTCAGGTAATACATGTTGTTGCCAGCTTGTAACTCCGGTCTGTTGGCCTTTTTATGGGACTGCAGAGATAGAAATAAGAGGTTGTGTTATTCTGACACAATGCATGTTCACAGACACACTCCTTCCCATAGCCAGACACATGCCCCATCTCTCTCTCACACACACACACACACACACACACACACACACACATACCCCCTGACACTCTACAACTCAAGTCCAGGCATTCAGTGACACACAGACTCCCCCCACACCTCCCCCATGGCTGTCTAAATTCCTAGGCAGACCCACAGCTGCTCCCGGACCTGCACGTTCACACAGGTATGCAAGAGGAGCATTCTTAGACATCCACGTGCAGCTACCTGTCTCCATGAGCCAGCCCAAGGCAGCCACAGCTTAGGGATGCAGTTCTCCTTTCCCCCCCTCCCCCGCCCCACCCTGCACACGCACGCACACATGCACACACACCGTGGCGATCACAAATGAGTGATCCAAACGACTTGCGGAGGCTGTATCCAATCCAGCTCCACACCTCTTCATCCTCCCCCCAAACCTGCCCCCAGACCAGGCCACCCTGCCTGAAGCAAATCCCCAGGACTCATTCACCCTTGTCTGGCCCCAGGTCCCTAGGGCTCCCAAGTCAAGCCCAGGGCCCCAGGCAGAGGCCAGCACTCACACAATCCTCTGAGTTCACCACCTGGCTGTGAGCAAGTGGAAATGAGGAATTCCAGGCTGGCTATCTCCCTCTGATCACCCTCAGGGCTGCACTGGAAATGGACTCGACCCAACAGGAAGTGGGGCAGGTGATGCCCGGGGGCTCCAAGGGAAGGCACCTGTGCCCAGGTGGAGCCCGAGGCATGAGGCATGGCTGCTCAGGAGAGCTGGTCCCAGGGAGGACCCAACAGGACTGGTGTGGGAGTGCTCCCTTGTCCCTCTGCCTGGGCTCCCCCACTCCCCGTGACCCAGCCTTCTTGGCTATGGTCTCACTGTAAATAGTTCTGTTCTGACCACTCCCATCCGTCCTATCCGTGCTCTTCTGAACTGGCCTTAACTCTCATTTTCTCTCTGATTTGGCTCCAGGGTGTCGTGAGTTATCACATTGGGCATCATTGTCCCCACTCCACAGGAAGGACACTGAAGTTTAGACAGGTAGGTAATTTCCTCAACATCATGGAATTCACTGGCACTTGGTGGCATATACTTGACCTTTTCAGAGCATCAGACCGAACTAGGACTGAAACTAACTGGGGACAGTGGGTCACAGAATCTCACACAGGGGGGACTTACAGCTATGTGTGAAAACAAGAGAAAAGATGGGAGAGAAACATATCAAAATATGTATTAAAAAGTGAGTGCTTTGCAGGCTTCTCTGGTGGCTCAGTGGTAAAGAATTCTCCTGCCAGTGCAGGAAATGTGGGTTCAGTACTTGGTCCAAGAAGATCCCACGTACCGTGGAGCAACTAAGTCTGTACATCACAACTGCTGAGCCCATGTACCACAACTACTGAGGCCTGTGTGCCCTAAAACCCAGCTCCACAACAAGAGAAGCCACCACGTTGAGAAGCCTGCTGCAACTAGACAGTAGCCCCCGTTGGTGGCAACGAGAGAAAAGCCCGTGCAGCAGTGAAGACCCAGCACAGTCAAAAAGAAGAAGTGGGTGCCTTGGACCATTCCGTCCAAAATAAAGGTCATGATTATTATTTTTAAAAGTGAGTGCTTTGGAGGTTGTGAGGGTGTGTTAAAAATGAGTTTATCTTCTTTGCATCTTCTAATTTAGCATTTATAATGAAAAGATTTTTTTCTTCAAAGGGAGAGGCAACAAGGACACAAGAAAAATCTCTAATAGTAAAACTTTAAGCCTTGGCAGGAAAGATATTTGGGAGAGAACAAGGGATGTATTCCTGGACATCTCATGTGTCATCCATCCACCTATTTTTCTATAGGAAGGACTCTGGTCCTCTACGGGGAGCTCCCCCTATAGCTGGCAGGGCACACCCATCCATGGCAATTCCAGTTCGAAACCGTCTTGTCTCTGTTCCTCCCTCCCTTTCTTGCCTTCTCTGCTCCAGAACAATGCTCTGGGTGGAGGCTGTGTTCTGCGGAAGGTGATATGATGCATCCTTAGCCCTTGCCCACGTCAGGCCCTTCTCCAGCCCAAAGGTGTTTGACCTTTGAACAGAAAGGTATTCCGGACAAGCCACAACTACTAGTACAGTTCAAAAGAAAGAAAACAAAGAAGGAAGAGTAGGAGAAAGGCAAGAAGAATAACTTTCTTAGGAAATAGAAAAATCATCCAGAATTGACTATCAATAACATTCTAAAGATTGGATTCTGAACAGAGGCACACGTTGCGTATTCTTGTTAGCATGTTTCCATCTGAGTAACTTCTTGCTTCGGAAAGTGAAGGGTAAGAGGAAAGGGTCCCCATTTTGAAATGCAGAATATTCAGCCGGTGCCTGGAGGAATGCAGTCTCTTGCATAGTTCTAGATGGTGCCCACTTCCTCCTGGTCACATTTGCACAATCATAGGCACAGGTAGGAAGTGCTCATTAACAAAGTCTTGACTAGGAGATAACTGGACCATAGCATGTTTTCCTAAAGTTGATATGTAGTTCAGTGGCCCAGAAAGATGTCTTTCCTTAAACTAGGGAGAGACTCAAATCTTAGTTTACGTATGGGAAATAGTAAGTTCAGGCTTATCGACACACACACACACACACACACACACACACACAATGACTAATTCAATTTTACTACAAAATTTTCTTTTCATAGAAAGCATGATTATATACTATTCAATTTAACAAACTTTGAGCATCTGGGAGTAAGAGATGATGAACTAGGTCCTGTCCCTGAAAAGCACAGTTTGTTGGGAAAGACATGTACATAAACACATATAACATTTTGACATTTCTATATAAGTATAAACTTGATATTGAGTACTTACTACATGCCAAGCATTGTTCTAAGTCCTAGAGGCATATTAGCTCATTTCATCTTCACATCATTTTATAGATGAAGACATGGAGGCACAGAGAGGGTAAGTAACTGCTCAGCTAGTAAACTTGGTATTAGAACCCAAGGAGTGGGTATGTGTTTCATCACTGAGCTGCAGTAAAGAGAAGAAAGTGCTGGGAATTCTCTAATTGTCCAGGGGTTAAGACTCTGTAATTTCACTGCTGAGGGCCTGGATTCAATAATTGGTCAGGGAACTAAGATCCACATGACAGGACAATCTGTTCACCATTCCAGGGAAGGTGTGTCTGGGGCAATACTGAGATGCAGTGATATTTGAGCTGGATTTTGCAGAGTGACTCTTTTCAATCCATCTTTCTTCACATTACCAAATGGCACAATTCATCCTAATTTACCACAGAAATGTTTGAGAAGGAATCAAGTTTTACCATTGTTTGTTGGTATAATTCTAACAGATGAGCCCATGGAGCATCCCTTTGCTATACTGAGGTCACCTTTGGAGTGAGAAGTAGAATGACAGGGTGTTGGGTACTTTAGAATAAGAAATGCTTTGAGATTTGCTGATCCTTGCTGCTTTATGTTATTGACTCTGGAATCTCATTTTTAGCCTCCAGCTCTGATGTAATGGTCTATCTCCACCTCTCCCTCTTGGATTTCGCACCCGGGTTGTGCCTGCATTTCTCCTCTTGATCAGACTTTGTGGCTACTTGGACCTTCATGTAATACCATGTGTCTCCAACAGGGGGTGGCTGACAGCAAAGGGATGGGTCAACTGTAATTGAATGGAGAGATCCTTGGGTCCTAAATTAACCTTGCCCTTGGTTTCCTCTGTGACCTTGGTTTCCTCATCCGTAAAATAAATATACTACTTCCTGTCCATCTTCCTCACACTACAGTGGTTAGAAATGTGAGGATGAAGATGAATATGGAAGAAGAGGCAGCTCCTGTCACTTTCTCACAGCTCTTGTCTGTTGTTTAGTCACTAAGTCATGTCTGACTCTTTACAACCCCATGGACTGCAGCACGCCAGGTTTCCCTGTTCTTCACCATCTCCCAGAGTTTGCTCAAACTCATGTCCATTAAGTCAATGATGCCATCCAACCATCTCATCCTCTTCTTCTGCCCCCTTCTCCTCCTGCCATCAATCTTTCCCAGCATTAGGGTCTTTTCCAATATGTTGGCTCTTTGCATCAGGCGGCCAAAGTATTGGAGCTTCAGCTTCAGCATCAGTCTTTCCAATGAATATTCAGGATTGATTTCCTTTATATTGACTGGTTTGATCTCCTTGCTGTCCAAGGGACTCTCAAGAATCTTCTCCAGCATCACAGTTCAAAAGCATCAGTTCTTCAGCACTCAGCCTTCTTTATGGTCCCACTCTTACACCCGTACATGACTACCAGAAAGACCCATAGCTCCTGTCTAGATGATTTCAAAACCCCAATCATTCCACAGCTACCTGTCAAGCGTCACTCATTGTGCCAGGCACCATACAGCACCCAGAAGTCATTTCTACCTTTGTACAAAAGGACTTTGAGTAAAAGTTTGAAGCAAAGTGTAACCCCGAAGGTGAGCAAGGAGGCTCTGGCTCTCCCTGGTGGGCAGTAAAAGCCGCATCCCCTGTCCTGGGAAAGATTCAGGGTGTGACATGGCAGGACTCATCCTGGACACCTAACTATGGCTGGAAACCTCTCCCACCCAGTAATTCATCTCTTCCTCACATAACCCGGAAAACGGAGGCACAGAGAAGGGAAGTGGCCTGTTCCCAAATCTGGATTCCAGGAACCTCCTCCACCAGCTCATCCCAGAAAGTGGGGTGGGAAAGGGCAGTGCAGGAAAAGGAGTGACCGGAGCTGACTGGGAAGGACAGAAAAGGAAGGCCAGGCGGACGGACCAGAGGACGGACGGCCGCGGCGGCCAGCCTTCTGCAGGAGCGCCCCCTGCTGGTCACCGGTGCCGCCGGCCGCGGAGGCTGCGGGTGCAAGAGGCTGCTGAGCTCTGGAGGGGCTGTTTTCTCTCCCCGGAGTAGAGCAGGGAGGGCCCGGGGAGTCGCCCACACCTCCTCACTTAACACATGGCAAATGCAAAGCTCAGAGGAGAAGTGACTTGCTTGAGGCTCTCAGCGAGCCAGCAGGACGCGGGTCTCTTAGACGCCCCGCCTGACACCGCAGACACGTCCACCTCCCCTCCCCTCCTGCTCCGCCTTCCTGAGCCCAGAGGGCCCCTTCCTCGATGCACTGCGCCTGGCCAGCCCCTATTCCTCTTCTCTAGTCCCTACTCGTTCCACAAGTCCATCTCCACCAGGAACCCTCCCGGACTGCAACCCCAGAGATCTCTCTCTCTTCGCCAAAGCCGTGTTATCTCCAGGATCGCGAGTTTAAATGACTTTCAATTCCGAGACGTGGCTTTGTCAGCCCATGGGAACCACAGATGAGGCTCCCTTCCTTCGGAATTCACTCACCCACCCAGCCGCTCCCCACCCAGAGGGGCCTGGTGTAGGGCTCACCTCGCTGAGTGATGAATATTGGGTTTTTTTTTTTCTTCTTTCTGCTGCAAAGCAGCCCAGCAGTGTCTGTGGCCCTAGACAGCCAGGATGTCTGTGCCCGCACTGGAGCTCTTCTTCTGAGCTGGTGACCTTGTTAGGTCACTTAAAATCTCTCGGAGCTCTCATTTTCCCAACTGTAAAATCAGTGATAAAGTTATTCTTCTGGCTGGATGCGAGGATTAAATAAGATAACATGTAAACTGTGCCTGGAACATTCTAGGTGCTCAATAATTGGCGAGGTCGATTAGTCAGACTTCCAGGGAGCCTTCGGCTCATCTCTCTGACCTCATCTTTCTATCGAGCACCCTCTTTCCCAGATGAGAACCTTCCAAGACCAAACCTCCCCACCACCCTCACTATGGAAGGAACACAGGAAAGGAGGATGCTGTTGGAAGACAGAAAAGGCTCAGTAATGAAGGCTAATCAAATCACACCGCCAGGCTGATGCTCTCAGGTACTGGGGTCCGCCTCTCTCACTCCCCTCTTTGTGCTGGCTTCCTCCCCCTGCACACTTTCTAGACAGGTCTTTCTGCTTCTATTAACTCCTGGTTCCTGCTTCGCTCAGAAGGTATAGCCTGCATGAGGCCCATCATGGCTACCGTGACACCCTCATGGTGCCACAGCCATTCAGTTCTGGGGCCCAGTGGCATCTGCTATGTATCCTAACATGAGTCTGAGGGGGAGAAGGGGACCCCACACTGGCACTTCTGGGACCTGTCAAAGGCTGTGGCCAGTTGTGAACTGACTGCCCAAGGGTCAGGTAGCCATACCTGGTCTAACTGGCTGTGGTCAGAGGGACAGGGTATCTGCTACAAGCATGGCCACAAACATAGTTCCGTGTCTAATAGAATAAATATTCAATAAACACTGGTATTATTAATAATAACTACAATAGAAACTGATGAAAATTCATTTGAAATTCATTGTAAAGGAAACAACCGCTTGTGAGCTGTTCTGTGTGGTGGATAATCCCCTGTACTGCACAGACCTCCTGACAAATGATCTGTCTTGCGTGCCCAGATTTTTATGGACTGCATCAGCCTGAAGCTTGATATACTCATTTGCTTGTTACAGCAAATACTGCTCTAGGAAACTGTTCCAGGTTCCCCAAACTTGACTGAGGCTATTGGGAGAAGGACTTTCCCCTTTCCTGAATGACCTTTGATGTTATTTTAAAAATGAATTTGTGATGTGGAGAAAAAAAAAAATACAGCTCCTGCTCTGTATCTTTCCTTCAGCTCACCCATGGAACTCTCTCTCTCCTCTTCCTCCTGAGATCTCCTGCTCCTCCTCCCAGTTAGAGGTCCTGCCCCAGCAAAGAGAGCAAAAGCCTGAACCTTTAGCCAGGGACCTCTGAGAGGAAACAGGAGGACAGGGGGACTGTGAAGGCTTTGCTCCCTGTTGCCCCTCTGATGGCTGCTGGGAGAAATGAGATGGGGCAGGAAATGCTCCTCCACTCCCAATACCTGCTCACTCCCTTGGGTGGAGGTCTCAAGGAAGATGACGCAAATACATGTGGAAAAGGCTGGCAGGGCACTGCCTACCACCATGAAGCCCCTCTGAATGATTTAAAAACAATGATCTCCTCCTCTAGGCATTTCACTTCTACCTGTCAGAAAACATGCAGGTATGCCTGTGATGCAGATGGGGCCCTCCTAGGTCGGGGGCGGGAGGAGAGAGTAACCTTTTGCAGTGCACAACCTGAGCAGCTGTACGTGGCAGTCCTAATGGTGTATACACAGGCATCCTCCACTCTGTGAGTGCTAAACTGAGTCTTGCTGACCACTAGCTATCTATCCCCCCACCAAAATCTTCCTCTGTGTCCATTCCCAGTGGAGACACCACCACCTTTCCATGTACCCAACTCCAGCACTTTGGGGTTACCCCCCACTCCCTGGCTTCAGAGTGAGGTGGGCCTGGATGCACATCCCAGTTCCCACACTTACTACGACTGTGTCCCTGTGAAGTGAGAGTGGTGCCAGCTCTCATGGGGGGCTTTATTGAGGATTAGATGGGAAAGTAAATGAAACCCACCAAGACCAGGATCTGGCCTGCTGAACCCCCAACATCAGTCCCATCCCCCAATTTTCCCATTGGGAAATCCCAATTTGTACTCCAAACTCTGCCCAAGGAAGGAACATCAGCAGCTAGCTACATGGGTAGGTTTTCTCTGTAGCCCCATCATCGCCAGTGGAGTCTGATTATCCAAGTTAAGGGGTGTAAGGATAAAACAAACAATATGTGAAATACTTGCAAGAGCCCTTGACTGGGTTCTTTCTGAAGTGAAGGGTTATTTTGCAAACTGAAATCCTTACCCCTGGATTTCTTTTTATTTCTTTATTATTTATTTTATTAATTTACTTTTGGCTTCATTGGGTCTTCTGTGTCTTTGTTGCTGCAGGAGGGCTTTCTCTAGTTGCAGAGCATGGGGCTACTCTCTAATTGTGGTGCACGGGCTTCTTATTGCAGTGGCTTCTCTTGTTGCAGAGCATGGGCTCTAGGCACATGGGCTTCAGTGGTTGCAGCACGCGGGCTCAGTAGTTGTGACTTGCTGGCTCTAGGGTCTGCCGACTCAGTAGTTGCAATGCACAGCCTTAGTTGCTCTGAGGCATGTGGGATCTTCCCAGCCCAAGGATCAAACCCATGTCTTCTACATTGGCAGGCAGATTCTCATCCACTGCGCCACCAGGGAAGTCCACCCTTGGATTTCTTTATTTGCATATCTGGCTTTTCATTTATTTGGAGGAAGTTACTGAGCCCTGTGCATTAGGAGGCAGGTCAGTGGAGGGCTTCCAACCAAGACATCACCCTGTGCCCTGGGCACCTCTGCACTCTTCCAGCCTGGCTCACCAGGGAGGCTGATGACCCTCCACTGTGGGTTTCCTTTTATCATGGAATAACATATTGACTGTTTATCAGGTGTCAGGCACTGTGCTAATTCATTTCACTATATTGTTTATTCCTCCCAGTTTCTTCAGAAATTGACATTACAGTGATCACCTGGACTGTTTTTACTCATTGACATTGGCAGTATTACATACTTTTCTTCCTCTTATGGAGGCCATACAATATAGAAATGTTACAAGGCATGTCCTTGTTCTTTGCCCTTAAAACTCCATTCCACAGAGAAATGCAAAGAACAATCTCAGACTTCCTCCGGTTTCTTCCCTAGAAACCAGACTCTGAATGAAGTTCAAAAAATACCACCCGTTTGAGAAATACAGCTCATGTCCCCAGGAGCCCTAGGTGGAATTCCAATGGCCCCGTTGCTTGTGCATCTTCTTGTGCCTCATTCCTGCGAAGGAGATGAGGGTTTAACAACCAGGCTAATTTCAAGGCCTGCAGTGAGATGTTACTAATTGCCCTAAACCACCCCACCCTCCACCAATATTCATTGTCTGCGATTCCCCAGGTGCTGTTCCTAGAAGCCCCAGCAGGTGTCACTGTGACCCTGACCATCCTCACAGGCCCCTGTCCTGGGTCCGTGCACAAAACACGTTTGTGGCCTGAAGGCTCTCAGAAGTGGGACCTCACCTCTAAGGAGTCCCACAAGGAGGGTCTTGTCCCAGACAGAAAGACCTTGTCTCTGCCTTGGTCTCTCCCAGGACCATTTTAGGGAAGGACCGTAGTTCAGTGAAGGTTCAACCTCATGGTCAAGGGGCTGGGGGTGCAGACCGTGGAGAGTGAAGGGAACCAAGAATCTAGACCCTCCTCCCTTCCTTCCAACCCAGCTGGACTTCTTCTTCCATTGCATTAGTAGAGTGTCCCCGACCCCAACCCCCACTCTCTCTCAACCCATCTGACCTGAGCTTTGGGGACAAATCTTTATGGCTGCTGAGGGTCACTCAGGGTCAGGAATCACTACATTGATGAGGAGCCACAAGGCACAAAGAGGGCTGTAAGTCAGGGAGGCTTCCTGGAGGAGGTGAGTGTGCACCCACTCATTCATGGTTCTGCCCCACACTGAGAACAAGAAGGCCGAGGGGCCAATCTAGGGGCTTCAGTACTGTCTCAGTGCTGATGTGAGTTCATCAGTGACCATTTAGGGAGATGTTTCTGGGGTCAGGGTGGGCTTCCCTGGTGGCTCAGATGGTAAAGCGTCTGCCTACAATGCGGGATACCTGGGTTCGATCCCTGGGGCTGGAAGATCTCCTGGAGAAGGAAAAGGCAGCCCACTCCAGTACTCTTGCCTGGAAAATCCTATGGACAGAGGAGCCTGGTAGGCTACAGTCCATGGGGTCACAAAGAGTCGGACACGACTGAGTGACTTCACTTTCACTTTTACTTTCTTTCACTTTCTGAGGTCAGGGTGGGCTTCCAGGGATTCTCCCCCAACAAGTCAAAGAAGCAGGAGCCACGGAGTAAGAGAGTGTGAGGGGATGGGAGGAGCTGGCCAGGAGTTGTAAGGGGAAAACAGCATGCCTGGTTGTGAAAGGGGAGAGGGAGACTTTCCTTCCAGGCTAAAAGTTGGGTCCTCTGAATGAGGGAGGGGTGTGACAGCCTGGGTCGGTGGGAGGCAGGACTAAACCTGTGCCCAGCCTTGAGAACAATGCTGCTACCAGGCGTGTCTGCTTCCTTGAGCCATGGCCTTCCCTGGGATGGAAAGTCAGTGACAAGCCAGAGAGATGGGCTTTTTTATGAAAGACCCTCAATACTTCCTACTGTAAAACCAAAACCAGGGGACTTCCCTGGTCGTCCAGTGGCTAAGGCTCCAAGCTCCCAATGCAGGGGGCCCCTGGGTTCAATCCCTGGTCAGGGGACTAGAGCCCACATGCCACCGCTTAGAGTTAATGTGCTGCAGCTAAATATCCCAGATCCAGTGTGCCCCAACTAAAAAGACCTGGCACAGCCAAATAAATAGATGAGTATTTAAAACCAAAACAAAAAACCCCCCAAAACCTCTGGGGGCCTGGCAGAGCTTTCCAGTTCCCTAACAGCCCAGCTCTCCACCTCTAACAGCCGTGCTGCCTCCCTGCCCAGCCAGCCTGCCCTCCCCCAGAGGCCCTCAGGCAACCACCCACCCCTCCAGCCACTGTCCAGGACACCCCCACCCCCTACTCACACCCACACCTCATTCCCCTCCCTGAGCGTTGGCAAGTTTGCCCTTTTGGTCATCACTTCATGAGGATTTGGCCCTTCAGGAAGCAAGTCTTGACCCCTGGGGTGGTACCTGGCCTCAGATGGATGGGGCCAGGAAAGAATAGGACTAGCAGGACTTCCCTGGTGGTCCAGTGGTTAAGATTCCTCACTTCCAAGGCAGGAGTTTGATCCCTGATTGGGGATCTAAGATCTCACATGCCAAAAAAATTTTTTTAAAAAGGAAAAGAAAAGCAAGAACTAGTTAAAACATATACTGCAGCAGAAACAAGATGCAAAAGAAGTTGGAGGAAAAGCAAGCCTTCCAAACAGGAGCCCTGGATAGACAGCCTGCTTCCTCCAGGAGTCCTGTTTTCCTGGACACCACCTTGCATGGAAAACATCTCAGTGCACACATGTATGCAGAGTAAGAGATTTCTTAGAAGATGCGATGACTTCTCCCTTTTGTCCAGAAATGGCCTCTGCTGAGCTATTTCACTCCCTCTTTCACTCCCCAGGCCAGGTTTCCCTGGTAGCTCAGTCAGTAAAGAGTCTGCCTGCAATGCAGAAGACCCGGGTTCGACCCCTGGATCAGGAAGATCCCCTGGAGAAGGGAATGGCAACCCACTCCAGTATTCTTGCCTGGAGAATCCCATGCACAGAGGAGCCTGGCTGGCTGCAGTCCGTGGGATCACCAAGAGTCGGACACAACTGAGCAACTAAGGCCAGCCCGGGGTGGGGGCAGTAGGGATGCAGGTCACCCACTGCCCGGGACAAAAAACAGGTGTCTGAGCCCAGGGGAACCTCCAGCAGTGCCCCTGAGGTTCAAACAGAACTTCCCAGATGAAATTGGGTTGAGCTGGCTGGCTGCATCTTTCTAGCACTAACACTTTGAAGCTTTGAAGCAGGTTGGAAATGCTTGCAAAACTAGAACTCAGATCTTAAAGGCTGCCAGAGGAGTAAAAGAAACTGCTCTTTCTCTAACCTGACTGCTACATAAAACAACAGATGTGGCAGACTGTTTTCAGCGGGTCAGAAGAACACAATGTTGAAGGAGCCCTTCTACCACGGAGCTCACACTCAAGTCCAATAGGAGTGTTCAGGGCTACAGCCCAGCTGCCTGGCACACCTGGCAGAAGACGCCCTGGTCTCCTTTACTGACAGCCCCTCCGCCGAGTGCACCCTGCACAACCCGCACGGCTGACATCCGTCTATTGACAGCCAGGGCCAGGGACACAGGAGTCCTTGCGTAACCAAAATCCCTCACCCTCCGTCTATCCCCGTGGCTGTGTGGCGGACTCCTCATTGAGATAGAGACAGTCACCGACTGACCAGGCTGCAAGAACACTGTCCCCAAATACCAAGGCACAGCCCGCTGGTTTTGTTCAGCCGCTAAGTCATGTCCAACTCTTTGGGACCCCATGAACTGTAGCCTACCAGTCTCCTCTGCCTTCCACTATCTCCCAGAGTTTACTCAAGTTCATGTCCATTGAGTCAGTGATGCCATCCAACCATCTCATCCTTCTAGAACAGCTGTTCCCACCATGGGACAGGGACCAGGGGGGCAGAGTGAAGGATGGGGGAGTTGTCAGCCCCCTACCCCCCCTTCGAAGTCCTCTGTCGAGGTTTCCTAGACACCTGGACACCTCCAGACACTGCTTGGCCCACCCTGAGCCAACAGAACACTGTGACCTGCCTTGTTAGATTCCCCCAGCCTCCCCCGTCCCAACCCTGCCGGCTCTGATAACTTCCTGGGGCCCCAGCTGGTGAGTTTCACCCCAGAGGTGGCTGCGGCATTTTGGTGGCCAGGGCCACGGCCTTCCCGAAACCTTTTCCATTGCTCTGTAGCCCAGTCCCGTTCATCCATAACCCTCAGGAGCGGGGGGCAGGGCTGGGGGTGAGAGGGGCTCTCTCTAGGCAGCAGCGGGGGCGGGGCTGGGGGGCTCCCCTAACTGCAGAGGCTAGCCTTACACACCCAGCAACACATGTCCCCCTTTATGGACAGGGCTTTCTCTCCTTGCTTAAAGGCAACTGTGAAAAGAGCAGGGCTGATTCTGGCTGCCTAGCCGTCTCCTGGCAACAGGCCTAGCAGGAGGTCTTTCTTTCTCCACCCCCCCACCTCCCTTCTCTCCTCCACCACCCCCCTCTTTCTTTCCCCCCTGTGTCTTGTGTTGTGTATCATTAAAACTTCCCTCCCAGCCACTTCGCAGCCAACAACCGGGCCCTTCTGGGGCCAGTTCCCTTGGGGCGGCTCAGCCAGCCGGCCCTGGGGGTGGGGGCTCCGAGGGGTCAAGCCCCCAGAGATGAGGCTTTGTGTTCTGGAACCAAGGCTTAAACTCAATTTGGCAACCTTCGGCATGTTCATGAGGGCAGCCACTGGGACCGCCCCCACCCAGGCACCTTTTCCTCCTCTCATCCCCTCCCTCCCTCCCTCCTTCCCTCCTCCCTCCCAGGTCCCCATCTCTTCTATTAGCCCCTTAAGCCTGCCAACACGGCCACTGGGCACTGCCCAACACTACCAGAGCCTCACCGGGCTGGACAGCAGTGGCCCCTCACCTAGAAGAACAGCCCCAGCCATGAGCCTGCAGGCAGCTCTGGCTATTGTCCTGGTCTGCCCTGAAAGGGACAGGAACAGAGAGTGGTGGTCACAAGGGTCCTGGGAGGTGGACCAGCCAATCTATGTCGGGAATAGAAGGGCTCCTCGCTTGGCCACCGTAACCTAGAGGGACACTGAGGCCCAGAGAGGGTAAGCGCCTTGCCAGGGACACACAGCCAGTTGAGAGAAAGCTGAGGCTAAAGCCCCAGTTTCTGGTCTCCCTCTTCTGCGGCTCTTCACGCTCCTTACAGGAGGGAAACAGTTGGCTCTCCAAAGCCAACGCACCTTCTGGGCCTTGTCCTACCTCCTCCATGCCTCTGCCTCTCCTGTGTCAGGCCTAGACCGGAAACCCAGCCCCTCTGGGCAACTGGGACACCATTCAGCTTCCTCCTCCATCCCTTCCCCGGGGGCTTCCCTGGTGGCTCAGCGGTAGAGAATCCTGCCAACGCAGGAGACATGGGTTCCCTCCCTTGGAGAAGGAAATGGCAACTCACTCCAGCACTCTTGCCTGGGAAATCCCATGGACAGAGGAGCCTGGCGAGCTACAGTCCACGGGGTCACAGAGTCAGACACGACTTAGTGAGTAAACAGTAGCAACCACCACCCCACCCCCAGTAGGAGTATCTGGGTCACCGAGGCCTTGTGCTAGGCCACCTTGCCATCCAACATAGTCCTAAGGCTGGATGACTGGCCTCAAGGCTCCTGTCTGGTGCCTTAAGGCAGAAATGATGCTGGGGTGATTCTCAGCTCATGGCCAGGGTGACTGCCTGTTACAACCCCAGTGCCCTTCCATGCTGCCAGCTTCTGGAGCTAGGTCACCCTGGGGCCCTGACCAACCAGCAGGTGCCCATTACTAAGTTGCCCTGGCCACACAGTGGAACGTGAGGGCGCCCTGACTGCAAGGACTCAGCTCTGTTATCCGCACGATCCAGTGTTTTCCAGGCCTCAGGCTTTCATGTCACCTTCATGCCATAGGTGTTCTGCTATTTTCTTAACACTTTTCTTTACATTGATTTGCTTTCCTTTTAACAACTTCAATTACAAAGGAAACTTTATTTATTTTTGGCCACGCTGGGTCTTCATTGCTGTGCATGGGCTTTCTCTAGTTGCAGTGAGCTGCAGTCATAGTTGCAGCGAATTGGCTTCTCATTTCACTGGCTCTTCTTGTTGCAGAGCATGGGCTCTAGGTGCTCTGGTAGTTGTGGCACCCAGGTAGCTGTTCTGTGGCATGGCATGTGGAATTTTCTCCAAGCAGGAATTGAACCCATGTCCCTGCATTGGCAAGTGGAGTCCCGTCCACTGTGCCACCAGAGAAGTCCGATTACAATGGAAACTGTAGATTACTATCATTTTCAACAACATCTTTCTAACCAGATACTATGCCCCTCCAAAGGCTGGATGTGTGTGACCTTCTCTCTTTATCACAAAGGAATCTTAGGAAGTGTTGTATTAGCATCAACCAGACTTTCGACAATACTCAGAAAGAGTGAAGGAAAACAGGATAGAACATATGAAAAAATGAGCTTTCTCACATGTGACTCCACATGATTTAACACCACACTTCATATTGTGGGGCATCCATGGTCCTCTCCAGCCTCTGAGAAGTATTACCGTTAGTCACAGAAAGGCTCTTGAAACTATAACTTTTAGCCAAACTATACATCAGACTTTCTTAAATTCTGGCGCAGGAAAGAAAAAAAAAAAAAAGATAAAAGAAAGTTAAAGAAAAATACTTTGGCTATGCCACATTCTCTGATGTGGGTTTCAGAAAATGATTTCTCCTCTTAACACTATCCTCTTAAATGTGTACAACAAAAGGCAGAGGGGACCTGGGAGGGTCAAGGTCAGGGTAGGTGAGGAGAAGGAGGGGAAGGTAAACTTTTGGGCCAGACAAAGCAGAAAAGCTGGGAACATTGTCATGGTCACCACTGATCTTCAATCATGAGACAGTCTGGTCAAGGTTTTGCCATTTGTTTAGTCACAAGTTAATAATATGTCTTGGGGAACCAGCATTTATTGTCAACTACTGGGCTTCCCTGGTGTCTCAGACTGTAAAGAATCCACCTGCAATGTAGAAGACCCGGATTTGATCCCTGGGTTGGGAAGATCCCCTGGAGAAGGGAATGGCTACCCATTTCAGCATTCTTGCCTGGAGAATTCCATGCCTGGCAGGCTATAGTCCATGGGGTTGCAAAGAGCTGGACACGACTGAGTGACTAACATTTTCACTATATGCCCCAGGTCTTGGGGGTAAGTTATGCCATTTGCCCTGTGAGCTGTGGCATTAGTACATGTACCCATTTGCTAGATAAAGAAACAATCACATGGAAGTCCAAATAAATTGCCCAAAGTCGCAGCTAAGCAGTGGAGCCAAGGTTGGAAATTGCCCTGTCGGATCATAGAGCCCGTGTGCCCTCACAGTATCATTCTGACACCCTTCCCCCAACCTGAGGCAATCTGGCCAGTAGGGACAGAAGATCCTGGCTCCTCAGATAAAAGGGTGAGGTGGATGCACAGAGGCCTGAAAACGGTGGATGGAAAGCGGAACTCACGCTCTGTCCCTAGATGAGCCTTCCTCCAGCCCCTCTGAGCAACAGCCTCAGAAAGTGGTGCATGGATGTGTTAAGAGTGGGGAGCCTGAGGAGGCCAGTGACTGCAGGGCTAAGATCACAGGTGGAGGAGAGAGTGTGGAAGAAAGGCAGGTGAATTGCCACAGCTTGTTTTTCTGTTTCTAAAACCATGAAGATATAATTCACATACTATGAAATTCACCATTTTATAGTGTACCACTGACTTTTGCTGCATTCAGTAAGTTGTGTAGGCAACACCATTATCTAACTCCAAAACATTTCATCATCTCTAGAAGATACTCTATACTCATTAGTAGTCAAGCTGTAGTTGTTTAAGGAAAAAGCAACACCAAATGGAACTCTATTCTGGATTAACTTTAAGCTCCACCTCAATCCTACACCTCCCTTTTGTTATTTCCTTCTTCCCCCAAACTGTGTCAGAGTGAGTCTCCCAGCTCCAGGCTCCAGTTGTAACCTCATTCTCAAACTAAAGCCCCCAAAACCAAGGAAAAGAAAAGTGACCAAACTTTAAAGCAACTCAATTTGTAAATCAATCAGTAACACTTTATCTAACTGCCCTATCCCAGGCAGGAGAATACAGAATTCAGTTAGGAGGGCTTTGGCTGAAAGTAACAGACTAAAGTAGCCTAAACAACAAGGAAACTGTATCATTTCATATAACAAGAATTTCTGAGGCAGGACTCCCCTGCGGTCAGCTAATATCTTAGCAGTGGTATCAGAGACCCAATTTCTTTCTCTATTTTAGTTCTATTCTTCCTCTATTAGTCAGCCTCATCCTCAGGCAGCTCCCCTCATGGCACAGAATGGCTGCTGCTGCTCCAGGCATCACATTCAGATATAATAATGTCCAAAAGCGGGGAAAAGCAATGTGTATAGTATCATTTTCAGTTCAGTTCAGTTCAGTCACTCAGTCATGTCTGACTCTTTGTGACCCCATGGACTACAGCACGCCAGGCTTCCCTGTCTGTCACCAACTCCAGGAGCTTACTCAAACTCATGTCCATCGAGTCAGTGATGCCATCCAACCATCTCATCCTCTGTCGTCTCCTTCTCCTCCCACCTTCAATCTTCCCAGCATCAGGGTCTTTTCAAATGGTTCCAAGTTCTTCACATCAGGTGGCCAAAGTATTGGAGCTTCAGCTTCAGCATCAGTCCTACCAATGAATATTCAGGACTGATTTCCTTTAGGATGGACTGGCTGAATCTCCTTGTAGTCCGAGGGACTCTCAAGAGTCTTCTCCAACACCACAGTTCAAAAGCATCAATTCTTTCTTTATAGTCCAACTCTCACATCCATACATGACTACCAGAAAACCCATAGCTTTGACTAGATGGACCTTTGTTGGCAAAGTAATGTCTCTGGTTTTTAATATGTTGTCTGGGTTGGTCACAGCTTTTCTTCCAAGGAGCATCTTTTAATTTCATGGCTGCAGTCACCATCTGCAGTGATTTTGGATCCCCCCAAAATAAAGTCTGTCACTGTTTCCATTGTTTCCCCATCTATCTGCCATGAAGTGATGGGGATAGTATCACTTTAAGAGCTTCAAAAAAGCTTTTGGCAGAAAAGTTTTGTACCCTCCAGCAGAACTCCCTTCTGTCTCACTAGCCTAAACTGGATCCCATACCTATCCTTTAATGAAACCCAAGCAAGGGGAATGGGTTTCCATGACTGGCTTAGACCAATCAGAATTTCTCTGAGTCAGGTGGGGGAGCTGGAACAAACTGGCGAAGAAAGAGGCCACCACCAGTGTGAGCTACGCCACAACCTAAACAGAAGACTCTGCCATCCAGACAGATCAGCTAACTATCATAAAGGAATGGAAGGGGCACTTAACAGGTGCACCATGTTCCAGGTGCCATTTCTGACACTGTAGAAATCACTCCAGTGAACAAGCAACAGCTTTTTGAAGCAGGTGTTATTACACCCATTTTGCAGATGAGGAAACAGGCTCAGAGAGGGTAGGTAATGTGTCCAGTATCACACAGGGAGAGGCAGCACTGGGATTCACTGGGGTTGGGGTGCTGGCATGAGATCTGGGCTCTAAGACAACCACTCAGACAGAGGGTCTCTCCAGCCAGACATATGAAACCCCATTCAGGCCTCACCCGGAACCCAAGGCAAATGGGCAGAGGAGATGGGCTATGCCAGACGTGGGACAAGGCCAGACAGGTGCCTCTGGTCTGCACAAGGACTCACCTGCACCTGTGCCAGCCACAGCCACCTGCTCCTGGATGCCTTGTGAGGCAACTCTTACCCCGTTGCTAGCTCACTGGGCGCACATCCATGTGTCCAGGCTCCCTGGACCCAGAGCCAATGCTTGGGCCCATGTGAGTTTCCAGCAATGACTGCTGCTGGCTGCACTGGTTTGTGGGCAGCATAATTAGCTGGCAGAACTCAGGAGGGTACAAACCAGGATTTGATCAGTGATTTCTATATCACCTCCAAGAATAATCTCTGGCTTTTTCTATCCTATCTCCTTAACATGCCCCCACAAAAGTCTTCCCCCTCAAGATCTCCAGGATGAAAAGAACCGTCACAGCTCCTATCCTGGTGTAAAGGAAACACTTATCTGATCATCTCTCAGATGACTGTCTCCCCCACAGATGGCAAGGTCAACACCAGGACAGTTTTTGTTCATTAATGTTCATCCTTCATCGTTTAGTTGCTAAGTCAAGTCTGACTCTGCAACTCCATGGACTGCAGCATGCTAGGCTTCCCTGTCCTTCATTACCTCCCTGAGTTTGCTCAAACTCATGTCCACTGAGTTGGTGATGCCATCCAACCATCTCATCCTCTGTCATCCCCTTCTCCTCCTGCCCTCAATCTTTCTCAGCATCAGGGTCTTTCCCAATGAGTCAGTTCTTCCCATCAGGTGGCCAAAGTATTGGAGCTTCAGCTTCAGCATCAGTCCTTCCAATGAATATCTATGCTCTATGAAAATGTGTTGAATGAATGGAGTCACCCCCTGACCCAGTGCACACAGAGCACCTACTGTGCTCCTGGGGTCCCCTTGAAGGGACCCCCTGAGCCCCAGAGCTCAGCCCCAGGCTTTGTCCACAGCAGGCACGAAATACACGTTTGTGGGAGATGGGAAAAACAGAAACGCTTTCCTGCCCTGGAGCCCAGGTGAAAGCGGGCCTCAGTTTGGCTGAGGTTGGAGACAGGAGAAAGCAGAGATGGCTCTTGGGTTGCATCCGGGCCTCCCCTTCCTGGTTATGTCCCACCCGTCGGGGAGTAGGAGGAAAACTGGGAGCAGCAGTCCTGACCTCGAGAAACCACGCCAGCCACAGCCAGCCAGCCAGAGGTCTGACTCTACTTGCCCAGAGAAGGAGCACTTCCCTGGGCAGGAACTGACCTGGGGCTCAAGCCTGGGGCCTCGCTCGGGCAGGCCAGTCATGTCCGGGTGGGAGCTCAGGGCTCCAAGGCAAAGGCAGAATCAAGAAGGATGGAAAAAGACTGAAGGGTTGGAAGAAAAGGGAAAGTGAGGGAGGGAAAGAGGGGCAGAGAGCGGGTCTGGCAGCACAAGGCCCATCAAGCCTCTAGTGTCCTGTGTGGTGGCAACTTCTCGACAGCCAGCCAAGCCCTGATCTCAGCCCCCCTGGAACAGTACAGGTGTCATCTGGGCAGGAGACAGGGGCCAAAACACAGAGTGGGGTAGCTAGGGTGGGTGGGGAATTCTCGATGCCAGGATCTACTCAAGATGGGAACCCCAGAGGGCCATAAGGATCTCAGACAATGGTCCCCTCATCTGGGGCCTCAGCCTCTGCCTCCTCCCTTGCTCCCCCGGCCAGTCATCAGCAATAAATAGAAGGGGCCTGCTCTGTCCAGGATCCTGCTCTGGGTGTTGGGGCTTCAGCCAAATTTAATTTTAAAGTAGAGAATAGACAACGTTAAGTGGGCAATTTGACAGACACATTAGACATGGAATATATGGAATATAAGGTCAATGTTTAGGGCTGTGTAGAAAAATAAGGTGGAATAAGAGGGCCAGAGGGACAAGAGGGGGAGCAGCTAAGAGTTTGGGGGGGGGGTCTCTCTGCAGAGGAGATGGTGAGGTAGGTCTCAGGTTGGGAGGTCAGACAAGATTTTCCTGGATAAATCCATCTGGAGGAGGCTCCTGGGCGCCTGAGGAGCTGCTCGGCTGAGGCTCACAGGAGCAGAAGGAACAATCCAAGATAGCCCCTGATTCCTTAGCCCCTAAGAGGAGAAGAAAGAAACCCAATATTTATTATTCACCATCCGCGGTTTGGCCTTCTGTCAGCACGGTTCTCATTTAACGCTGACAACTCCCTATGAGATACAAAGTATTACCCACCTGGATGGAAGAGAGGAGGCTCAGAGATGACAAGCAGCTGGCCAGGGGTGCCCCCCTGCCCCAATTTTCGGTAGCTCCCTCCCTTCTAAAGGACTTTGACCCCCAAATCACTTTCCAAAATGCCCTCGGGGAACTAGAGAGGACTAAGATAGGAGGAACTACTGTGACAGGAAAACCTCTTATGGTCCCACAGGTGGCACCTGTGATCTAGGGGTGCCAGTGGGTGGCCCAGGCCAGGAAGGACTCGGTGACATCACCCGGCTGTCTGCGGCCTCCCACACCTCGACATAAGGTTGAGGCAGCCACAGGGCCACCGCCTGTTGGTGCCCAGGAGTGGAAGCCCGGGGCATCACACCGGCCAGTCCGCGTCCTGCATCTTGGGGCGCGGCCCGCTCTCCCAAGGGAGCCACCTGGGTGGGGAGGAGAGGGGAGCCTAAAGCCACGCACATCTGATCCCTAGCTAAGCTCGGGGATTGCGAAGTAGATTAAAGGCATTCACTCGCGAGGATGCCTACTTAACCGGGATCCCCAAAGATCCGGGCTGCTCACCAACAAAGACTTCGGGCTTCCAGCCCGCGGGTGCGCGCGCGGGGCGGGGCGGGGCGGGGCCACCTTCCTCGGCCACAGCCTTCCTGCCTTATTATCAGCACCGCCGCTAGGGGGCGCGCCGGGGCTGGGCGACAGAGAGGCTGGCTTCTGTAGGCGTTTGTTACTCATCTATGTGCTTACCCAGTGCAGGCTTCTGGCATTTCCAAGATGGTACCTCTTACTGGGCAGTCGAAAGAAATCTTGTTCGATTAAGTCCTGCACCCATCATCCACGCTAGGAACCACCTGCCACCAGGTTGCCCTCTCTGGTTGTCTAAGCTTTCCAGAGGCCTCCAAGGAGAACTTCGCTGGAAACTGTTCTTTAGAGAGACTCCTGTAGCTCTTGGTGGTAAAGTTCAAAGCCCCTCGCCAGCCCTGAGCTCCGTCTGGGACAGAGGCCCCACGCGCTCTCTTCATGCGGTTCCCTGCAAGAGTCGCGAGGTTGCAGGCCATCCGCACTTGCTGCATCTCCCCCCACCCCCCGCCCCGCCCCTCCCCTCAGCGGCTTTGCCCTCTCTCCCTTCATCCTCCCCAGGCTGGCCCGGGCTCCCGGCTCCTGGGCCCCAGCGGCCTTCGAGCATGTTCCCAGCACAAGTGAAGCGCAGAAGGCTGAATCGACGTTGTCCTTCTCCCTCCCCGCGATAGACGGGTAGCCCCCAGCAGGCGGGCGCGCGGGGGCCGGGCCGCCCTGTCCTTTGTCTCGGCGGTGGCTCCGCAGGGAGCCGGGTCGAGCGGCGCTGGATACACACCGGCCGACGGCATGCCCCCGGGGAGCGCACGTCGAAGTGAACCTCTGGGCAGCTAGAGCGGTGGGGGTGGGACGGGGACGGGCAGTCACTCCCGACGTCCTCACACAACCCAGAGTGCTTCCCACGTGCTAGCCCTCAGCCCCTAGGCCGCTTTCAAGAGGCCACCTTACCACGCAGGCGGAGGCCTCGGGGGTCCAACACGGACGCCTCCACCGCCCCCCCCCACGCCCACCCCGCCCCGCCCCGGCTGGCCTTGGAGTGAATTTAACCCTTTCCCTATCGAGTGCGGTTCGGGTGCCCAAGAGACAGCGAGTTTCCGTTTGTGACAAGTGGCTCGGGGGTGCCCTCCCCCTCCCGGGCAGGGACCATTCTTGCGTCCCCACCGGCAGCGTCGGGCCGGCGGGAGGAAGGAAATTAAGCCTGTGTTGAAGGAAGGACACCTGGCAGGGGAGGGAAAGGGCTCAGGAATCCCCTCTTCTGGGGAGCTTTCAAGTGGGGGGAAATCCCCACACAGCTTCCATCCTCCAGCGCGCCCGTGCTGCGCCACCGGCAGGTTCCCACACCGCCTCTCCGGGGCTCTCCACCCTTCCTTCCTCGGGCTGTGAGGCCAGCCCAAGTCCGGGATTCCACCCTACTGCCCACTTGTGACCCTGTCTCAGCTTTCATTCTCTTCCCCAGGCTCCTGCCCCGGGTCTCCCGGTGCTCCCGGGCTGCCTGGAGGAGGCATCAGGATGCATGTATCCCTTCAGGGAATGGCCAGGCTTGCCTGCTCAACCTCGGGTCACTGGCTGGGCAAGTCAACCCCCACCCCACCCCTCCCACAGCCTTCGGGATCTCCTGCCCCCACCTCCCAGGCTGGCACCTATGGAATCTTGGGACCCAGACATGACCCCAAAGAAGCCACCTAATCCTTCTTCCCCCTCATACCCCCCCCCCCACACCCCATCCTGGCCACACTGCATCCACAGTGGTGTCTTGTTGGCCAGGGAAAGGCAGTCCTCTTCAGCTCTAATAAAGATGATTGTGGGGTTCCGGAGCCTCCCAAACTATCAGGCAGGATTGGAATTTGAGCAGGCAGAAAAACCATCGGAGAGCTCCCTGTTGGGGAAGGCAGAGCTCCGGGTAGAACTTAGCAGGCTAGGGAGGGTGTGTGCGGAGGGCTCTCTGCCCCCTAGAGTCAGGGCCCTGAGGTTCCAAGGTCAGGGAAAATGGCAGATCCCCCGCAACCCACTTTCCAGGTGAATCAGGAATCAGCCTGCCATGGAGCCATCTCTTAAGGTCCCCATCCTCAGTCTCCACCCCCATCCACTGTCCTGGGCAGGTTGGGGCTTTCTCTTTGCCTTTCTCATCCTTCCCCATCTCTGCCTCTCCCTCCCGTTTCTTCCCCTTCTTTCTCTGCAGGCTCCCACTGCTAGTCTCCCCTCGCTCTCCTCTCTCCCGCTCTTTCTCTCTCAGGCCCTCACTGATGCGCTGTCTATTTTCACTACTCTGCCTTTCCCTATTCTCCCCTTTCCTCCCCTCCTCTCTTTCATCTCCAACCAGCACACCGCCCCCCCTCACCCCCCGCCCTCCAGTCGAGCACCGGGCTAGGAACGCGCCAGAAGCCGTGACAAGCCCAGGCGGCTCTCCCGACCCTTGATGCCCCCGGGCCAGTTTTCCAAGCTCCCCGCGCCCATCACAGCCTTGTGCGCTGAGGGCTCTCAGGATGGGCAGGGGCAGTGGGTTCAAGCTATAGGCATGGGTGGCCCAGATCAAAGGCCAGGAATGTTTGGCCCCCTGGCACGGACTTCCACCAGTCAAGCCCCCACCCAGTGGAGACTCTGCCATTCTCGGCCTCCCAGCGCTGGGGGTCGGCCTCCTGATGCAGTTCCGGTAGTCACTGTCCTCAACCCCTCTTATTGGCCTCACTGTCTTTGCCCCAGGCCCAGGGATGCTCCAGCCCCGCTCCTGCCCCCACCCAGAGTGCCTGTGGGGGCCTTGAGTGGCCTGGGAGCAGGGTTAGGGGGCAGGCGCCCAGGTGATAGGGGCCAAGGGCCCCCAAATCTGGCTTCAATCTCAGCACTGCTCAGGGCAGACCTAATTGCTTGACTCTGGGGAAGGAGAGGAGAGAAAGAACCCAGGGAGGCCTTGGAAAGACTTTTTTCTTATGGCCAGGGGTGGGGTATTTAGATACCTTTGGTGTGCACACAGGGCAAAGGGGCATTATCACCAAGCCCCAGGTTGGAGCTGAGAGCCTCAGGCAGGAGAGGTGGGCAGGGCAGGGCATCTCCTGGCAGCAAGGTCCCCTGAGGACCCCAGCGGCTTCCCTGGGGGGCTACTGCGTTTCACGCGTGGTAAACGGTTCATCCAGAAGATTCAAATGGGACTGTGGGTGTCCTTCTGACCTGAGCTTGAGGCCAGGCCTGAACCCCTCAAGGAGGAGAAAGTGACACGGCTCCGCGCGCAGGAAATGCAACTGGCCGCTGGTGTCAGTTGCAGGAAATGCAAAGGCAGCAGGAGGTCCCGATACCGATCTGATCCCTGACAAAAGACTCAAATGACACTCGGCTCGGTCCCCCGGCGCCGCCCGCAGCCAGACCTGCGAGCCTCCGCGGACCTTTCCGCTCGCCTCTCGAAGACCGTGGAAGCCACCTCCCGCGGCCGGGTCGAGGGGCCCGGCCCGCTCGCGGGCTCGGGAGGCTGGGAGGGGTAGCATTTCCCAACCCCCTCTGAGACCCTCGGATCCTGTCCTGCCCGAGCGAAGCTTCTGGAAACATCCTTGTGCTTTCTACTCTCGATTCCTCACGGGCCCAAGTCCCAAGAGGTCACGGTCTCCGGAGAGAAAAGGAGCCACCCGTCAATACCCACGCCAACCCGGGACCACGTGAACACCCCAGTCACAGCCCCGGCTCCCTAAACCTGGCTGCCGGGGGGCCGCGGCGGTTCCGGGCCAGCGGAGGGTCCGAGGTGCCGTGTCCCCCCTCAAGTTCCCACTGGGTCCGGGGCGCGGGCTTTGCCCAAGTTTGCTGGGCGATGCCCTTCCCCGAGCCAGACTCGTGGGCCGGGCGGGAGGGGCGCGTGATTGACAGGCTGAACTACAGACTCATCTCTTACCTTAGGCCGCGGGCTCTGATTGGCTGCTCGCTGACATCCTCAAACCCGGCTGCTCCGCGCTGGGCTCGGGAGGGGGGCAGCTGCGGGTGGAGGTGCGCTTCTGACAAGCCCGAAAGTCATTTCCAATCTCAAGTGGACTTTGTTCCAACTATTGGGGGCGTCGCTCCCCCTCTTCATGGTCGCGGGCAAACTTCCTCCTCGGCGCCGCTTCTAATGGAGCCCCACCTGCTCCGGCTGCTCCTCGGCCTCCTGCTCTGTGGCACCAGGGTCCTCGCCGGCTACCCAATTTGGTGGTAAGACTCGCCTCTTATCTGCCCGCGGCCCGATTTCTCCGCGGAGCCCCAGGGAGGTGGGGGGGCGCCAGCCGGGGGTGGGCTGCGGCAGGGCTGGGGCTCCTTTCTTCTTACCTCCCTCCAGCTCCCCACTCGCCCACCGCCCCCCACCCCCCTGGATTTTCTGCTGGTGTCGCCTTTAGAATCCAACTCCTGGCTTCTCTGATAAGCACCATTTTCCTTGCTAGTCGCTGCAGAGGCTTGAGGACTTTCCCCATCTCAGAAGGTCTCTTATTCTTAGATCCTAACCCTCAACCCGTCCCAATCTGGGGGCCCCCTGAAGACCCTCCATTTGCTTGCAGTTGGGTTTCTGGAAATCCAGCGAGGTCCCTGGGGCTCAGCCACTCCTTTTCTCCATTTTGGGGTCTTCATGGGCAAAATCATCCTGTTCCTTCGTTGCCACCCCCATCTCCTCCGGCGCCTCCATCAAGAGATTTCCCCACAATAACCCCCCCTGTGCCTTCATATTTTAGACCCCAGTGGCTTCAGGGATCCCCGGGGCAGGGTAATGGTGGGGGGTAGATTTCATCAGATTCTCCCCACTCTGCTCTAGATTAATCTTGAGCCTCAGAAGTGAATATGGTATGTGCTGATCCGAGATGCCATTGAATTCGGATTTAATTCATTTCTTGCTTGTCCATCCTGGCAAAAGCGGGGCTCCTTGAAAATGTAGTTGTTTGGGAAGGGGATGGGTTTGTTCTTTGACCAAAAATGCAATTCTCCATGTCAAATTCGTTCCTTTTGGAAAAACCAAGGACCGAAGAGAAAGGGAGAGAGGGAGAGGAGGATTCAGTCCCTGAGAAATGCGGATACAAAAGACATTTTTAGTAAATAAGGCTGGGAAACCAGGCGCGGTGTTTTGGGCTGGGGGTTGTGCCTGTATGGGGGAACTGGCCATGGAATAAACAGCCCTTTGGGAGCCCCAGTTGCAGGGAGTCCCCTTGTTTTCCAAGCGGCCTCATCGCTACCCGGCAGGTCCCAGAGGCCAGAGGGGAAAGACACTGAAACCAGCTCTCTAAATTACACCCCGCCTCTCCTCAGTCTCCAGCCCCCTGCATTCCGGAAAACTTTAATTAAAGAATCTTCCCCTCCTGGATGTAGGAGAGCCTCGGCCGGGGGTGGGGGGGTGGGGTGGGGTGGAAGGTGAGGGGGAAGAATTTGGGATCTGTGAGTAAGCAGAGGGTCTGTGGCCCCAGGATGAAAGTCAGAGAGGCGTGCCACCTGCATGTCCCCTTTTCCCTTCTTAACCACCCCCTGCCCAGCCCGGGATAGGAGGAGCAGAGCCAGGAGATCTGGGGGTCATACCCCGAGCCTGTCTCCAGCTGTTTGGGGGTGGCAGAATTTGTGTCTGAGTGTTTGGGGGAGCAGGATGGGAGTAGGAGCAGGGCATGGCCAAGGGGCTTCATAGTGAGGGTGCTGAGAGTTGCTCCCAGGACGGACACCCAAGGGGAAGTCTTTCTTCTGCCCAGCCATTCCTTCCCATCTTGGTGGGCTGGCCTGAGGCCTCCTGAACATAAAGAAGTCCCCAGGGTGGCAGGGGCAGCCAGGAATTCCAGGTTGGGGGGCTTTGCTGGTTGGGGGGAAGGCTGCTGCAGAAACCAGTCCTGCCTCACTGGCCCTTCCCGACCCTTTTCCCATCCTCTGGCCAAGGGGATGCTATTCTCTGCTTTCCCAGGGACCTCGGGGTGGGTGGGGAGGGTGGGAAGAGAAGGCTTGGAGACCGACAGGCTGCAGGAACCGGGTTCCCCTCTCCTATGAGCTGGACAAGAGCACTTTTGGGGGGCAGTGCTGGTAGGGAGGGGTGGGGGTCTGCTGTGTAGTGGTGTATTGAAGATCATTCAGATAGGGACCACCCAATAGGAAGATGCTGGAAAAACCTGGAAAGCCAGGACATTGGCCCTAACATAATTGCTGGACACATGGCTTATTGGGGTTGGGGAGGGGGACAGAGATGTTGCTTTGTCTGGGCAGAGAGGTGTGTGTGTGTGTGTGTGTGTGAGTATGTGTGTTTAGGTCTATGACCCTAAGGAGTGTCATCTGCACACTAGCGTCCCTCCATGTGAAGGAGCATCCATGCCTGCAAATGGGAGACTGTGGATGTGAACTTGTGTGAAAGGTGCCTGGGGGAATCCATAGCCCAGGGTGTACTATGTCTCTGCATACAAGTGTTGGCAAGCGGCTGATTCTGTGATGTGTGTGTGTGCGACAGAGAACGTCTAGAAGTATCTGTGCCCGTGTAGAGGTCAGCACCTGTGTCTGCTGATGACACTGCATGACTGTATTCATGACTGGGCATGTGAGTGTTGTGTGTGTGTGCATGTGTGTGCGCATGTGTGCACATGCCTTCATGACCGTATAAGGGGAAAGCTCCACAGATGTCTTTGTGCATGGATATCTGTGCTCATGGCCATGACCTGATTGTGAGTATGAGTGTGAGGGCTGTGTCGGGGTCTGCCTGTGACCCTGTCCTCAGGTGGCAGTGACCGTGGTTGGGCCTGTGGCTATGGATGGGTTTGCAGGCGTATGACCTGTAAGTGGCTGTGGATATGTTTGCAGTCATATGATCCATAAGTATGAATGACATTCTCAGCTTGGGGGCTTGGTGGGCATCCATGGTCCTGCAGGGATAGTCCAGCAGGAGACAAGGGTTTAAAGAAGAAGCTGAAAGGGGCTCAGGGACTTGGGATCTGGGGCTGGACAGCATGGGCAAGGGGAGGTGCAGAGCCTTGCTTGGCACAAGCTCATCCTGTCTGCCCGAGGACTATGTCACCAGCCCTCCCTTCTAATTCTGTTTGTCTTTGGTCTTGGAGCTAGGGCAGAGGGTGTCATGTTCTCAGGGCCAGAGCAGGGGGCCGAGGCTGGGACAGGGACAGTAGAGTAGACAGGCCTCAGATTCCTGTTTCTACTCTGCCCCCAGGGCAGCCAGATTCCAGTTCTCTAGCCCATCACAGCCTGCCCTCTTCGGCCCACCCAGCTCACACATTCCCTAGGAGGGACTTTAAAGGGAAACTCTTCAGCTGGGATTTCTGTCTGTGCCACCCATCAAGGAGAGCACCCCACCTGCAGTGTTCCACACTGCTCAGGCCCAAGCCTCCAGAAGGTAGACCAGAAGGCCGAGCGACATGGACGGAAGAGATGTTCCAGGGCCTTGCAGCCAGGTAGTGGAAGAGTTGGGACAGGAAGCAGTAGCAGTGGCACTGATTTCTATAATTCTTCTTGTCAGTCCCAGTTAGCGCCTGGTGGAGGAACTTGTCTTTCTTCTCCTCGGGGGGTGGGGGGGATAAAATGAACAGTCTTATTAGAGCCCAGCCTAGTGCCTGCTGCATTCCAGAGGCGGAGGCCCTGATGGAAGGGGCCTGTGCTGGGGTTTAGGAGCCACCTCTGTGGGACACAACCCTCTGGGCCTCTATTTCCTCCCACAGGAATCACTAGCCTACCTCTGCTTGCCAGCTTGGGCAAAATTGCTCAGCAGAAGTCGAGGGCAGAGATCTGGGAACTAAGAGCAGCTGAGCTCTCTCCACCATCCTAGGAGCCATTTCCCCCTTTGAGCATTTGCCCTAAGCCCTACCTCAGTTTCCCCATCTGTCAGATGTCCTGCTGCCTCCCCCACCCACTCCCACCTCCACCCGCCTTTCAGAGGCTTGTGAACATGTTCAGTCAAACCCTGTGGGGGTCAGTGGGCTGGGCTCAGAGAGGCACCTGGAGACTGCGGGGGAGGAAGGCCCCAGGCCAGGTGTTAACACTTGTAACAGGCAGGAATTACAGCTGGCTGGGGCTGGGGCTGGCGAGGAGCTGAGCTGGCTGGAGGCTGTTGATCCCACAGACAGACACACAGACAGACAGATGGGCAGATACCAGATCGGATGGCCAGGCTTTAACCGGGTGGTCTCCTTTCCAGGGCAGGCCTTACCCTGGGGGGAGGTGGTGGGAAATTAATCCGGTCTCTTGGAAGTGAGTTCACCACCCTCCTGCCCACCCCACCCCCACTATGGGCGGGGCCTGCTGTCCAAGGGGAGCAAAAGTGGTTGTTGATCTGTTTGTCTTCTGATGGGACCACATTTTGCTTGAAAAAAACAAAGAAAAAAGGCCAACAACCATCGAAACAGCAACAAGAGCAAAACCCAGGTCAAATATTATTATAATGCTGAAGTAGGAAATGGCAACCCACCACAGGATTCTCGCCTGGAAAATTCCATGGACAGAGGAGACTGGTGGGCTTCAGTCCATGGGGTTGCAAAGGGTCGGCCATGACTGAGCACCGTACTGCACAGACAGGAGAATGAAGCTGAGTTATGTTCTCCGAAGAACCTTTTTTAACACATTGGGGGAAGGCACGGGGGAGGGGGTAGCAGCCAGGGAAAGTTCTCCCAGAATTTCAGAGTATTTTGTCAACATCTGTGGGGCCAAGAGGTGAGTGATAGGTGCATCTGGGCCCTGAGCATCACCCTCACCCCAGGTAATCTGAGGGCCTCTCATCTTGGAAGGATCTGGAACACTTGCCTGGTGGGAAGAACTTTGGATGGAGGTCAAAAGAGGCAGGAGCTGGCCTGGGGTGCCAAGTTCTCTAGTGGGCATGCTCCCTCCCTCCCTTCCTGCAGCTTTCCCAGTGGCAAACCCAGCTAGAATCTGCCACCACTCACACTGTCTGGCTTCGGGGTGCTTGCTCAATTGCTGGTTCAGAAACTGAGGTGGGCAGCGAGGGCTGTAGGTAGAAATCCCCAAAGAACAGGCTCGGCCAAGCAAGCATCTCCCATCCTGCCCACTGCAGAACTTAATGCTAATAAACATGGGTGGTGCTCAGGCAGAGGTAGGATGGAGATGTTATGAATGCGAGGTAGGGGAAGGGAGCTCTGACCTGGAGGTTCTCCCCTGACCTGAATAGATCTCTCCTGGGTCTGGGCAGGAGACAAGGAGCCTGGGGTCGGGGCAGGAGAGGCAGCTCTTCTCAGAGGAGGATATAGCTAACAGACCCTTCCAGGGAGCATGAGGGAAAAGGAAGACTTTTCTGGTCTCAGAATGTGGTCAGCCCAGAGGTTGAGGGGCATCTGGCCTTCTAGCTTTTTCCACTCATCCTGCCATGAGCCACAGAACCCTTATAAAACCACCAGGGAGGGAAGGGACATTCTCTACTCCCTATTCCTAATTAGGGAAGCAGGTGAGCCTAACCCCTTCCTCAAAGGTTTAGTACCACCCTGATGCTACACCTACCTATTCACATTACTGTGTGTCTGGAAGTGGGCAGAGCTTGAGTGAACAGGCTGAGTCTGAGGGCGGAGTTTACCACTGACAGGCTGTGTGACCTAGGATGAGTCCATTTCCTTCTCTGTGCCTTCCTCTAGGCTTCCTTCTTCTTAGGCAGCCTGAGGGATCTCTTCTGCCTCTTGGAGTCTGCAGGGCTATGACAGGGACCTGATTCGCGTCTGTGAAGCAGGGAGCTCCGGGTGGCCCCAGTGCCACTCCCCCAGGAGCCTGCCTCCCCCACCCCTCCGGGCCACCCGTGCAGACAGAGCCTCCCTTAGGCAGCCCAGCCCTTTCATTCTGCAGCCCCATCTGACCTAACTCCCAAAGCCACCAAGTCCACCTGCTTACATCTCCAAACCTCATTTCCCCCGAACACTCACGTTCCTCTTGGAGCCCGACTGCCTGCATTCACATTCCTGTAGTAGGGAGTAACCTACAGCAAGTTCACCTCTCTGAGCCTCAGTTTCCCCCATCTGTAAAATGAGAACAGTGACTGTTTCTACCTCACAGGGTTGTTGTGAAGATTCAATAAGTGAATACAGGTAAAGCTCTCTGAATAATGCCTAGCATACTGGAAGCATTATATACATGTTAGTTTTACCCCTGTCTGCAAGCTATTTTGATTCCTTGAAGTTCTAGATCTAAACTTGCCTCTCCCAAGAAATTCTCCCAGGTTGACCCTATCTGTCTGTGTATGTGTGTCTTAGTCACTCATTCGTCTCCAACTCTTTGCGACCCCATGGACTGCAGCCCACCAGGCTCCTCTGTCCCTGGAATTCTTCAGGCAAGAATACTGGAGTGGGTTGCCATTCCCTTCTCCAGGGGCTCTTCCCAACCCAGGGATCGAACCCCGGGTCTCCCGCATTGCGGGCAGATTCTTTACCATCTGAGCCTGTTTTCTCCTTATCCTCAGAGCCAACTTGCCCCTTTAACTTGGTACTGGAGACCAGGAGCCTGAGGAAGCCGGGCTAGGCTAACCTAAGCTCTGCTGTTTGCCTGCCCAGGAAAGAGGGAGCAGAGAGGGCAGTGCGTTCTCCCCTGACCCTCCTCCTCCCGTCCCACAGTTCGCTGGACTCCTGAGCCTCTGCCACTTCCAGCTGCGGCCTGGAGCCACCTTGGGCTGGACCAGGGAGGGGTGGGGGCGGGCAGGTTCCCGGGGTGGTGAGGGTGGGTGGGGGCGAGCGGCACTGGGGCCGCCTGGAGCAGCCTGAGGAGAAGTTACTCCTCCAGGAGCTGAGAGATGATTCAGAAGGTGATTTATAGACGGAAGGCAGAAAGCTTGGCTCCTGGCTGAGGCCTGCCGCTTAATTACATTCTTTGGGGGGTGGAGGTACGGAGTGGGGCAGCAGCCGGGGAGCGCCTCCCACCCCCTCCTGCTCCAGGTCTTGTCCCTGGAGCCGCCCCAACTCCAGGCCAGTCCCTGGGTCTCCTGTTGCTGGAGAGGGAATTCCCTGTTTTCAGTGGGAGACTAGGACAGGAAGCAGGAAGAGTTCCTGGGAGAGAGGGGGTGGAGGAAAAGGGAAGAGTTCCATCTCCCGGGACCCCTGCAGGGGAGTCTGGGATGCAGAGGGGTCTGGGAAGTGTTACTGCCTCGGGAAGATCACTTGGTCTCCCCTCGGCTCCTGGGCAGCTGAATATAGCTAACCCACCTGGGCAGAGGGTTTCTAGAATTTTCTTGAGGGCGCAACCCCATCCTTTCCCTCCAGGGGCCTATCCTACGGCTGCTTCTGGGTTCTTCCTTCACCTGGACTCCTTTTCTGTTGCTTGACTGTCAGTGGGCCGTGGGCTGGGAAGCTGGGGACCTGGCTCGGTGCTCAGAGGTCGAGACCCACTTCTTTGGTATCAGGCAACCTGTGATATGTGGGACAGCGGTTGCCTTAGATCCAGAAGGTTCTCCAGGCCAGGTCAGCCTTGCCTTGGAGGGAGAGAAGCTTTCCTATCCTCACATTAAACTGATATCTTCGGGAGTCACTACAATTCAACTTGTCGTTGTTGTTCAGTCACTCCGTCGTGCCCGACTCTTTGCGACCCCATGGGCCACAGCACGCCAGGCTTCGCTATCCTTCACGATCTCCCGGAGTTTGCTCAAATAATTCAACTGCTAAAGTTAAAATCATTCGGTGCTGTAGACAAGCAGCCTCTCGTCCGGTCGGTTACTGACGGTGGTGACGTCTGGATTCTTTCTATGAACGCTGACCCGTGCGGCAACTGGTCGGACGTCTCTCCCCTGCTTCTTAATTCCCATGCAGTCTTCTTCACAGCTTCAAAACCCCAAACTCCGCCTCTCATTCTTGAGGCTAGCAAGGTGTGTCGGGGGCAGAGGGTAGGGAAGCTCAGGCTGATGGACTCTGTTTATCTGTTTGCAGCTTGGCGTACACAGCCGGGAGGAGTTGGCAGGGGTCAGGATGGGGACACTAGACAGCTCTCTGGTTCCCCCTGAGGCGGACCTTCTCAAAATGGCCTCATTATGTGTGTGGAGTAAATTCCAGCAATGTCAGGCACACCCATACATCTAGGGGAAGTATGTTGGGAGACAAGATGGGGCAGTGTGGGGTGGTGGGAGGTTTCTGGGCAGGGAGTTAGGGGACCTGAGACCTGGTTCTGCCACTGGTTGCGGTGTGACATTACACAGATCCCTCCACTGTTCAGGGCCCCAGCTGGACACGCTGCTGGCCTTGGGCTGCTGGCTGTTTGGACTATCTGTATCTGGTTGGGCGGGTGGTGTCATTGAGAGGTGACCTCAGGGCAGGGTGGGGAGTGTTGAGCATAAAACTTTACACTCAAACAGTTGTGAGATTGTGCATGAGTCTCTAACCTCCCCCAGGCCTCAGTTTTCTCATCTGCAAAATGGGCGATGATAAGGAAGCTGTTTGCCCTGCCCACCTGCAGGGCTGTTAAGAGCTTCAGAAAGATTTTTACAAAAGTCCTTGAGAAGCATCAAATTCTTTCCAGAAAACCCCTCTATCATTGCTAGTCCTACCAGAGAAGAGGAATACGATACAGTCCCTGGTCAAAGAGTGCTGATGATGGACCCGCCAGGAGTCTCTGAGTCTTTGAGTTTAGAGATTTGGTATTTCCAGCAGAGGAGGAAGGAATGGAACCCAGACAGGGGGGTTCTCAGCCCCTTCTTGCGGTGGTCTTAAGGTTCAGTAGGGAGCACCGCGAGGAGGGAGCAGATGTCGGAGGTCAAGTGGCCACAGAGCATGCCCAGGTTCACCCGAACTAGTGCAGAAAAACAGGAAGGACCGTGTGTGTGTGTGTGTGTGTGTGTGTGTGTTGAGGGGGATGGGAGCAACAGGACCGTGTGTGTGTGTGTGTGTGTGTGTGTGTGTGTGTGTGTGGATGGTGAGGGGGATGGGAGCAACAGGACCAAGCACCCTGCCTCTGGGCACAGAGTCCCACTTATCTGCTAGAGCCAGCTGGGCCAGCGAGGAAAGCCAATCTCCACGCAGGGCCCATTAGGAATGCAAATAGGGACTATGGCGGTGGGAGTGAGCCAGCCTCTCACATACTGTCCAGCTCATCACTACGTATCTTCCTAACCTGGCTGTCTTTCTTTCTTTCTTTGGCTGCACCACACAACACGTGAAATCCTAGTTCCCCGACCAGGGATCAAACCCATGTCCTCTGCATAGGAAGATGGATTCTTAATCATTGGACCATGAGGGAAGTCCCCCTAACCTGGCTTTCTGAGGCTGTCTCTCCCCTGCTCTAAAACCTCCCATGTCTCTGCACTTCTTGTGGGCGCAAAGGCAGCACCACGTCAGGTGTAGCTTTCGTAAGCCCCCAGGAGTCCCTCTGTGCATGTTCATGGAAACACTTTGCTATCTCCTCTCTCCTCTCCCCACACTCAGCTGCTCAAATTCCATTTTTCCTTTGAGTGTGTGCTTGCTAAGTCAATGCAGTCATGTCTGACTCTTTGCAACCCCCATGGACTATAGCCCGTCAGGCTCCACTGTCTATTAGATTCTCCAGGCAAGAATACCGGAGTGGGTTGCCGTTTCCTTCACCAGGGGATATTTCCAGCCCAGGGATCGAACCTGCGTTTCCTACATTGGCAGGCGGGTTCTTTACCACTAGCGCCATTGAGATCCAGATCAAAATCCTCTCTCTCTGAGTCTGAGATTCCAGATCCCCTGTCCAACAAGCAGAGACTATGTTATCCCTCCCTTCTCTTCCCATTGACTCCCCAGGACAGCCATGCCCTATATTCCCAGCACCCTCTCTCATGGGCCATGGGTATCTTCTGCTTCTCCACTAGACTACACACGTGTTATTATATATTTATTTATTTGGATGTGCTAGGTCTTATTTGTGGCATGAGGGATCGTTAGTTGCAGCAGGCGAACTCTTAGTTGCGGCGTGTGGGATCTAGTTCCCTGACCAGGGATTGAACCCAGGCCCCCTGCATTGGGAGCTCACGGTCTCAGCCACTAGACCACCAGAGAAGTCTCACACATGAGTTCTCGTCACCTTGTGCTCGCCTCCCCCAGTGCTGAACATATGATGGGGGTCAGTAAACAAAAACATAACTCCACGCTGTGTGTAATACACTCGGTAAAGGCACGTGGGCAGCAGGTTCCTAAGAGTGCCGGTTGTGCATGTGAATCACGACAGTGTCATGAGCAGACCTAACGAGCAGAATGAATTAAAACCTCATCCCTGGGTGTGACCCATGGCTCTGGGCACGTTGTTCCGCTGACTTTGAAAGGTAGCCGAACCTGGGTCCCATCGCTCAGCTTAGGCCCCAAGTGGCTAACAGCTCCAAGTTTCAAAGGGCACCCAAGAGGATGCAGCCCCCGATCTGAGCAGCTGCCATCCCAGGGGCTGAAGTGAGCCTTGTCTCCATGGTCTCAGTTCCCCAGGGAATTTTTTCCATCCTCACTCCGCTTGGAAATATTTCCTATTACTGTTCTATTTCTCCTCAACAGCTCATATGATGCTTACGTGTCTGAGTCTTTGTTTTAAAATCTCATTTGGCGTGACTTGTTTCCCCATCAAGGAGCACGTCAGTATGTTTGGTAATGCTGTGTATATGCCGGTGTCTGTATCATGAGTTAGAATGAAACTCTGTCCATTTTATAGATGAGGACTCAGGTCTTAAAGCCTGGGCTCTGAACTCATGCCCTGTTGGGGCCAGAGCTTTTCCCTTCCACTGCCATTCAGACACAGAAGTGGACTTTTGCGTTTGCTACATGGAGCAAGGATTTACTTATTCGTATTCTAGCTTGGTCCTCAAAGGATGACTTTCAGTCAAGATTACATTTGACCTTCAACTTGAAAGCTGCTGCCTTGGGTTTGTTAATACTATTTCTGAACCTCTGGGAGTTTTCTTTTTTCTTTTATTTATTTTGGGCTGCACTGGGTCTTCGTTGTTGAGTCTGGGCTTTCTCTAGTTGTAGCGAGTGGGGGATGCTCTCTAATTGCGGTGCACGGGCTTCTCATTGAGGTGGCTTCTCTTGTGGTGCACGGGCTTAGTTGCCTGACGCACACGGGATATTCCCAGACCAGGGATGGAACCCATGTCCCCTGCATTAGCAGGTGGATTCTTAACTACTGAACCACCAGGGAAGTCCTGGGAGGTTTCTTATTTGGGCACTTGTGCAAGTCACTGGCAAGCTTTCTACATATACGAAGCTGGCAGTAGTGGCCCTGTGACCATTTTGGTAGGGTGGAAGGAGGTGGCCTTGGGCAAGTCACTGCTTCCTGGGCTTCTGTTTTCTCACCTATGAAACTGGAAGGAGGTAGAGTCATGACCTCTCACCTCTCACATTACTTTCAGCTGTAAAAGTTCTCATTCTTCTTAATCCCTTATGCTCCTTTGTATCCAATCCCATCACACATGCTAGAAAACAATCAGAATCTTCTTTCTTTCCCAAACCAATTCTTATGTTCATGTTTCTGATACCGATGATTTTTTACTTGACTTTTACAAATCAGTATTCACCTAGATTTCTCCCTGAGGAACTAGTGTGATTTCTCCTTGTTGTTAAAGTATGTTTCCCTTTAAGTCGTGACTGTTAGAAAACTCAAACGTGAACTCAGTCCTTGCACCTGCATTGACCTGTTTGTCGTCTTCACTTTGATCCTGATTTTCTCTTTTCATTTTGTTATTCAATCCATGTGTTCTGTGTTACAAACTCCTTGAGGGCAGGCTCTGTCTCTCACATCACAGCCTTCTCTAGGCTGGGCAAGTTCATAGTATATTCTCAATAAATATTTGTTGTAGTTAGAATGAATATTTGCTGTCAGGCAATTCAAATCCTGCTGGAGGGGCTTCCCTGGCAGCCCAGTGGTTAGGACTCCATGTTTCCCCTGCAGTAGGCATGGGTTCAGTGCTTGGTCTCCGTGCCAAAAAACAAAAACAAAAGAACAAATCCTTCTGGAAAGGGGTAAGGCATACATAAATTTTAAAAAATCTTTCTATATCATGGCCCCGACCAGATATTAATAGTTTTAGATTGCAAGAATTCTGATTAGTTTCTGTTTCTTTATCATCAGAATTTCCCCCCAAGTCTACAAAAGCCTTGTCTTTGGGGAAGTCACCATCTATTCATTTCTGCAAGATCTGCTTCATTCTAAACTTGAAGTTGGTACATACTTTTTCTCTTCGGAAGCTCTTGTCTCTGGCCAATGATCATGCTTTCCTCTTTCTCTGGCTCCTTTCACACCTGGTTTCTCCCAGCTTCCCTTCCCCTCAAGCCAGCCAGTGCTCCTGCGGCCATTCTGCAGGTGACAGGGTGCCCTGGTAGCATCCTCCCTGCCTCTCCAGCTGGCCTGCTTCCAACCCCCACCCTCCGCCATCGCGAGAACCGCTGTTGCTGTGGGCACAGGTGGGAAGGAAGAGGGAGGCTGGCCGAATGAACATCATGCATGACAAACACCAGATCTCTTGCTGCCAGCCAGGCCCTTCCCAATAGCAAAGCCCTAGAGGGCCACTGGCTTGACCTGGGAAATGCCAAGCCCTCATCTGGAGGATGGAACCTCAAGGAGGGACAGAGAATGGCTGGTGAGAGATGCCAAGCTGGCCTCACCCACCTGCCAGCAAGGTGTTCTCTCAGCCTTTCACCTCCTCTCTGCTTCTGCATCTCTAGAGACCACCCTCCTCAGCCCCTGGACTTCAGGAAGGAGAATGTGTAACCACAGGTGTGGTGGTCCTCCATCTTAACTGAAGCTTCTGCAGGAGAAATTCTGGAGCCTTCCTCAGCTATCAGTAAGGATGGAGTCTGAAACCTTGACACTGTCCTTGAAGCTAAAAAGCCCCATGAGATTGGCATCTTCACCTCCACTTTGAAAAAAATTTTAAATATTTTGTTATTTACTTGGCTGCACTGGGTCTTAGTTGCACGTGGGCTCTTTGATCTTCGTCGCATCATGCGGAATCCTTAGTTGCAACATACAAACTGTTAGTTGTGGCAGATGAATTCTTAGTTGCAGCATGTGATATTTAGTTCCCTGACCAGGGATCAAACCCAGGCCCCCTGCTTTGGGAGTGTGGAGTCTTAGCCACTGGACCACCAGTGGGTCCCTTCATCCCCATTTTATCTGTGAGAAAACTGAGGCTCACAGAGCCCATGCAAGGAGCTGGGAAGCCAATGGGGGAGGCAAGATTTACCAGCCAGCTAAGGAAACATGCCACACACATGACTGCATCCTTACAACAGCCTCAGGAGGCAGATACTCTTATTATCCCCATTCTACAGATGAGGAAACTGAGGCCCCGAGGAAGCCACTCCATTACCCAAGGCTCCACAGCTGGCCAAGCCCAGAGCTTCAGGCATGACACAGACTGCCTGAATCCAGGCTTTACAGTCGGTAACACCACATCTTGACAGCCAGGAACTTCCTCCTCAGGTCTGACTGCAGTCTTTCCTGACTTAGTCCAAGACTAGGTTCTCTCCTTTAGTTTTCTAGGGTCATGAGCATCATGGTCCTTGATGCTTGCACTCAAGGACACCAGTGCATTCCTCAGTGAGTCTTCCCTCCCAGATGACCCAGTCTCCTGCATACCTTTAACCATCTTGTTCTCCTGATCTCTCTCTGGCTTCTCTATATCTTCTTGCAAGTGCTGTGACCCACAGCACTGTATTAGACCAGGGCAAAGGGATCCTTCCAGGCCCTTCAGATTAGGGAGCTTCACTCTCGTGTCTTAAGGCTACACCCCTCCCTGCAGGGCCAGGCATCTGGGGTTCAAGGGGTTATACCCACAACACGTCACCCTTAGCCGTGCTCTTGGTACTCAGAAATATACCTAAGGCACCCAGAAGTGCCTGGTTCCATTGTCTATGAATCTACTTCTGGGCTGGGCAGACCTCAGCCTGGGGTTTGTCCCATCAGGGCAGCCATGCTGATGGGTGGGTGTGCCCTTAGGGATGAGAGGTGGTCAGTGGGAGGCCATTTGCAGGGCCGGTGGATGGAGCTTGGAGGTTCAGTCAGGGTGTCCAGTGTGGGTGGAGCAGGAATGAGCAAGTGGCTGGCTGCGGGCTGGGGACTGGCTCTCTCCATGTCACTTTTTTTTTTCTGTTTCCTTTTTAAAAATAATTAATTCATTTTTATTGGAGGATAATTGCTTATAGTACTGTGTTGGTTTCTGCCATGCATCAACATGAATCAGCCATAGGTATGCACATGTCCCCTCCCTCCTGAACTCCACCCCCCCCAACCCCATCCCACCCTCTAGGTTGTCACAGAGCCCCGGGTTTGAGCTTCCGTGTCACTTTCTAGCTCAGAATGCCATGGAGAAGCTAGCCTTCCAAGTGGTGAGTAAGGTATTTTACCAAGATAAGATGGTAGAATTTTTTTAGCTTATTATTGAAGTATATCTACCCAAAAGTACATGAATTATAAGTGTACAGCACACTGGGTGGATAGAATATATTTTTTTTATTGAATTATAATTAATATACAGTGTTGTGTTGGTTTCAAGTGTATATCAAAGTGATTCAGTCATACATACGTATATATTCTTTTTCAGATTCTTTTCTATTATAGGTTATCACAAAGTATTGAGTATAATTCTCTGTGCTTTACAGTAGAACCTTGTAGTTTACCTGTTTCATATACAGAAAATATATTTTATTTAACAGTTAACCTGACACGAATCTTTAAATATTGGGCACCTGGTAGATGAGACTTCATTTAGTACTCTCATCCCAGACCCTGTCAGTGTTCCAACCAGGCCTGGGGACTTGGACGGGAAATGGAGTTCCTCAGGGTGTGACCAGCACAGAATCTGGAAAAACCCTGCTTTGTCCATCTTTGCATCATCTTCTGTTCCTGACTTGGTGGGTTGACATCCTTCTACTGGGTTGGCCAAAAAGTTTGTTCAGGTTTTTCCATACCATCTTACAGAAAAACCCAAGCAAACTTTTTGGCCAGTCCAATACATTGGAAGCACTTCTAGCTGCCTCACTATGTGTGGTCACCTCTTACCTTCAAGTCCCTTTTGTTTGACTGGGACCTTGTCTCACCCACTCTTGGCTTCAAAGGCTTTTCCTTCATATTTGGTTGGTTTTGTCATTTTTTTTTCTTTTTTTTTTTTTAAAAATTATTTTTAATTGATTGATGATTGGTTTACAATATTGGTTTGATTTCTGTCATACATCAACATGAATTAACCAAGGTATACATGTCCCCTCCCTCTTGAATCTTCCTCCCACCTCTCAACCCCTTCCCACACCTCTAGGTTGTTACAGAGCTTCAGTCTGAGTTCGGAGTCCTACGGCAAATTTCCATTGGCTCCCTATTTACATATGTTAGTGCGGTTTTGTCATTTTAAATGGCCCAACAGAAGAACATTCAGCCAGCAGCTCTGTCTGATGTTCTACTCTCCTTTTTTTATTATATTTAATTTTTTTTACCTCTTTAAACCTTTTTATTTATTTTTTTACCTTTTTATTTTTAAAAAAATGTTTATTGGGGTGCATGTGTCTCTTTCAGATCTGGTTTCCTCAGTGTGTATGCCCAGAAGTGGTATTGCTGGGTCATATGGCAGTTCTATTTCCAGTTTTTTAAGGAATCTCCACACTGTTTTCCATAGTGGCTGTACTAGTTTGCATCGCAGCACTGTTTATAATAGCCAGGACATGGAAGCAACCTAGATGCCCATCAGCAGATGAATGGATAAGGAAGCTGTGGTACATATACACCATGGAATTTTACTCAGCCGTCAAAAAGAATTCATTTGAACCAGTCCTAATGAGATGGATGAAACTGGAACCCCTTATACAGAGTGAAGTAAGCCAGAAAGATAAAGAACATTACAGCATACTAACACATATATATGGAATTTAGAAAGATGGTAATGATAACCCTATATGCAAAACGGAAAAAGAGACACAGAAATACAGAACAGACTTTTGAACTCTGTGGGAGAAGGTGAGGGTGGGATGTTTCAAAAGAACAGCATGTATACTATCTATGGTGAAACAGATCACCAGCCCAGGTGGGATGCATGAGACAAGTGCTCCGGCCTGGTGCACTGGGAAGACCCAGAGGAATCGGGTGGAGAGGGAGATGGGAGGGGGGATCGGGATGGGGAATAAGTGTAAATCTATGGCTGATTCATATCAGTGTATGACAAAACCCACTGAAATGTTGTGAAGTAATTAGCCTCCAACTAATAAAAAAAAAAAAAATGTTTATTGAAATACAGTTGATTTTCAATGTTGTATTAGTTTCAGGTGGTGTTCTGCCCTCTCTAATATGGCTTGTAAAATCCAGAATGATTTAGCCTCTTTCTGATTCTCCACCCTAACTCACCTCCCACCCATTTTCACCCTATGACCTCCTTTCAGCTGCACAGGTAAGAGTGTGAACCTTGGGTGATACAGTCCTGGGCTCTGGATGGTTCTGCCTTTAATATCTGGGTGACCTGAACCTGTATGAACCTTAGCTTTTTCTCTGCAAAACAAAAAGGATGCAACATGTGAGAGATTTCGAGGTGTCCACGCTTTACCATTGGTCGGTGTTGCTTCATTGTTTGGGCTGTTCTTACATGACCTTGCATTCCTGGCCTGTGTTATTTCCCCACCTTCTTTGGAATGACTTCTGTGAACTCCTGTTTGTTCATCGAAGCACAGTTCAGACACCACCTTCTCTCTGCTGCCTTCTTTCACAGTCAGCCCGAGGAGCTCAGCCCCTTCCAGGCGCATCCATTTCATTGAATAGACTGTGAGTGTCTTGCAGGCAGGACCGGGTCTCCATCACCTTTGTGCCCACATCACAAGGATGGCACAGGGCACACATGTTATCCTCTAAGACAGGTTGTAGGATGAAGGGACACCGTGAGAGTCACCTGCCAGTCACAGGCTCAGTCTGCTAGACTAGATTCCCGTTGCTTCTGCAAGGCCCTCCCGGGAAGACCTGGGGCTCTTGTCACTAGTTACCTCTTTCCAAGGATGTGTCTTGTCCTCCCAACTAGAGAGTCAGCCCTTCTGACTGACAGAGGGCAGGACTCTGCTCTGCGCAAGCCCCACACGTGATCCTGAATGTGGCCGGAGCCCAGCTGGTAACGGTGATGGTTGGTTGGCTGATACGCTGAACTCCTTCTAAGCAAGCTCGCAGCTGAGCTCAGCTGGTTCCCACTCTCTGGGACAGCTTTTCCCTTCACTCTGCGATTTCCTAGAGAGCCCATCTCTGAGCTTCTAGCCTCTGTGCACAAAGGCAGCATGGTGCTTCAGAAAGAGGGGTCAAAGCAGCCTTGGTGTGAATCTCAGTTCTACTTAAAAGTTGTTTGTGCTGTTAAAAAAAAAATCTCTGACTCTCAATTTATTCATCTGTAAAATGGGGGTAAAAACTACTATCTCAGGGCAATTGTGAGGATAAAATGAAATAATACTTAAGAACCAACTTAAAGATGAAGAAGAATTGAAAAAATTAAGGATGTTCTGAAGGTCATTCTTAAGCAACAAAGGTCATAAAATATTTTATCCCAGACCAGGCTTCTTTGGAATAGAAAGATCTGAATTCCTTCCAATACAGGAAAGGCCATACTCAGGGAAAGCCATTTGCTTTATGTTGGTTTGTCCCAACTAATTAACCTGTTTGAAGAAAACAGTGGGGAAATTCCCTGGCAGTCCAATGGTTAGGACTCCAGCTTTCACTGCCAAGGGCCTGAATTTGGTCTCTGGTCGAGGAGCTAAGATCCCATAGGCTGCGTGGTGAGGCCAATAAATAAATAAATAATAAGATAAAAAAGTAAGAAGTTGGCGGTAAGAGTCCCCTGGTGACCTGGTGGTTAGGATTCCATGGCTTCCACTTCTGTGGCCTGGGTTCAATTCCCAGTCAGGGAACTAAGACCCTACAAGCTGTGTAGAAAAAAAAAAAAGTGGGTGATGGCATGTGGCAGAAGTCTGCGACTAGGTGGAGCCAAGGCAATGTGGACTCCAGTCTGACCTTGTGTTCTGGTGTCCTGTTCAGGCAATATACTTACAAAGGCCTCCAGTTCTCAGGAAGTGAAGCGTCAATCAAAGGTGGTGACTGTTGGAGTGTTTTAGGGGGTTCCAAGGACTGGTCTTGGTAGGTGTAATATGGCTCTAGTTAACAGCTCAGCACTGGCCATTTCATCCCTGCGAAGCGCAGTGAGGAAGTTTGGTCGGGGTACCAGGTGGCCTGGGGTTGGATGCAGGCTGACCCAGGGATGGCACTCACTGTGCCCTCCCATCCTCCAGGGGAGAAGAGCCTGCTGGACCTCAGGAAGGAAGGTGAGGAAACTGAGGCATAGAGGCCATGTAATGTTTTCTGTTCTTATAAATATTTTTGATTGCAGACTGATACAAAATATTTTTTACTATGTGATACTTGATGCATATGAGAGAGTAAACATACCATGCATGCGTGCTAAGTCGCTTCACTCGTGTCCTAGTATTTTGTGATCCCATGGACTATAGCCCTCCAGGCTCCCCTGCCCATGGGGATTCTCCAGGCTGGAGAATACTGGAGTGGGTTGCCATGCAACCCACATCTCCAGGGGATCTTCCCCATCTAGAGATTGAACCTGTGTCTCTAATGTCTCCTGCATTGGCAGGTGGGTTCTTTACCACTAGTGCCACCTGGAAAGCCCCAAATATGCCATAAATACAGGATATAATAGCAAGATGAAAACCAGGGCTTGGCCACACCGCCAAAGAACCAGAATATGATCAAGGTCATTACATCTGTCTGTGGTCTACTCCCCGTCCTACCCCCCTGTGTCCCTCCAGGCAGGATCACATCCTGAATTTTGTGTATTTATTCTATCATTTAATTATTTATTTGTGTTGGTCATGCTGTGCTGGCTTGCGGGATCTTAGTTTCCCAACCAGGGACTGAAGTCGAGTCATAGCAGTGAAAGTGCCAAATCCTAACCAGTGAACCACCAAGGAATTCCCCATTCCATCACTTTAAAATAGTAGTTTTCCCAGCTGGAAATGCCTAGACAATATACATATATATATTGTTTATTTTTATTATTTTATTAAAACCTTAAAAAATTGAAGTAGAGTTGATTTACAATATTGTGTTACTTTCAGGTTACAGTGAAATTATTTAGTGAACTATATATACAGATTCTTTTCTAGATTCTTTTCCATATAGTTTATTACAAAACACTGTGTTTTAGTTCCTTGCTCTATATAGTAAGTCCTTGTTGTGTAGCTATTTTATATATATTAATAGTAGTGTGTATGTGTTACTCCCAAATTCCTTTTTAAGGATTAATTTTTTTGCTGTGCTAGACCTTCATTGCTGCATGCAGGCTTTCTCTGGTTGCAGTGAGCAGGGGCTACTCTCCAGCCGTGGTGCACAGGCTTCTCGTTGCGGTGGTTTCTCTTATTGTGGAGCATGGGCTCTAGGACATGCGGGCTCGGTAGTTGTAGTACACAGGCTTAGTTACCCTGCTGAATGTGGACTCTTCCTGCACCAGGGATTGAACCCATGGCCCCTGCATTAGTAGGTGGATTCTTCACCACTGGACCACTAGGCAAGTCCGCAAATTACTAAGTCCCCTCACTAAGGTGAGGGAGTGAGTCCCTCCTCCCTCGCGTTTTGTTTATTTTTAAGCATTATAAAAATAGTGTCACACTGTGTACCTTCTCTTCTGTGATTTAATGCTCCCCCAGCCCCACCGGAGCCAGGGCACATTTCCCTCCTGGCTCCCTCCCTGCCCTTCTGTCTCAGTGGCCCACCCTGCCTGAGTCACAGCAATAACATCTTTCAGGTGCCACTTCAGGGAAGACCAGAGATGACTTCTTCCCCTGAGCCTTTATCCAAACTGCTGGGACTCCCTCCTTCTGAGAGAAAAGCCGTGAGCTCCTCAGCGCACATCAGAGACCAGATGTGGCTGCCATCACCTGCTGGCATCTCTGTCCTCCCTGCGTGGTCCTTACTCATCCTCTCTTCCTGCCCGGGAGCAAAATTCTACTTCCCTGTCCGACTCTTTGCGACCCCATGAACTGTAGCTCGCCAGGCTCCTTTGTCCATGGGGATTCTCCAGGCAAGAATACTGGAGTGGGTTGCCATACCCTCCTCCAGGGGATCTTCCCATCCCAGGGATTGAACCTGGGTCTCCTGCATTCCAGGCAGATTCTTTACCATCTGAGCCGCTAGGGAATCCCTCCTTTATAAAGATAAAGTGGTCTTAGGGTCCCTTTCCTGACCAAAAAACTCATTTCTGTCACTCCTCCAACTGGCCATGACCTTCCTGGAATTTTTCAAAACTCCATTCAGAGCTGTCATCTTCTGGGAATCTTCCCAGTCTAACTTCCACCCTCTCCCTCAGCTCTTCTGCACACCTTTTTTATGGACTGTGCTTCTTGCACCAGTCCCACAGAATCCTGCTGAGAAGGGCTTTGGGGGTCAAATAAGTTTGGGAGTGCCACCTGCTACTTCCAGCCTCTTGGTGTTTATGGCGCTTATTAGCATATTAGTATCTTCTCAGCATGTTGGCAACAGAGAGGCTTACAGGGATGATCCTTGCTTAGTTTGTTTTCCAAAAATATTTACTGTCTCAAGTAAAAACTTATTACGTGTTTGGAAGATGTGATCTAGAAGATTCTCCAGCCCCTTTCACATGTCAGTTTGTCCTTGTGATCTTATTCTTCTCAGCAACTGGACTGCAATTCCTCTGACTTTTAAAATTCATCCTTTGTGAACTAGTGTAGTCCAGAGCACCCATCCCAGAGGGTCTTGAGTTGAATGAATGAATGAAGCCATCCGCTAATCAACTGGTCAGCTTAGTAGAATCCTCTTTCCTGTAAGGCTGGCAGAAACCAGACCCAGCTGCTCGTTGTAGCCTGGGGACATGATTGTCTCTGGCCAGTGTTAGACCTTTCCCGTGGTATTTCTACAAAGCCTAATTCCATCACCCCTGGTAGACTGCATCTCTTGCATTAGGCTTCCTGTAATTTTCTTTTTAGGCATCTGTCTCCCTGTGAGTCTGGGAGCCTCTGCAGGGCAAGGACCATGTCACACTCACCTCTCTGGGTTCCCATAAGCAGATGTTCAGTCCCCACTGAGCACCGAATAATGAACCTCTCCACCAACTGCACCCAGAGAGCTGGTGGTTAAGACCGCAGGCTCTGGAGCCAGACTGGATGAGCCCCCAAACTACCTGGGTAACCTCAGGCAAATTATGTAATCTCTGTACTTCAATTTCCCCACCCTAATGAGGGTGATGATAGCAGTACCTTCCTTACAGGGTCTTTGGGAGGGTTAAATGAGTTAATACTGTAAAGTATGTGAAACAAACAAAAAAAAAATACTGTAAAGTATGTGAAACAATACCTGGCGTGGAGAATGACTTTGGTCTGTGTTAGCACTTATAACAGCAACTACTGTCGATTATACCAGGGATTATGATAAAGTCTTTACCTACCTCCTTTCAATGACACCTCCCTCTAGTCTCTGTAAAGTAAATGATGTTTGGGAATTCCCTGGCTGTCCAGTGGTTAGGACTCTGGGCTTCCACTGCAGGGGACACGAGTTCCATCCCTGGTCAGGGAACTAAGATCCCCGCATGCTGCAGGGCGGGGCCAAAAAATTTAGTAGGTGATGTTTACATTTTTTGGGTTAGGACGCTAAGTCCTCCCAAGAGGACACGAAGTGGCAGCAACAATGGGACCAGGACTCAGGTCAGACAGATCAGCCTGTGGTAGGCGGTGCTGCTCACCACTCAGGGATGGGGCAGCTCTTCTACCCCTTATCACCTGTAATTACCCCCCAGTGAGAACTTGGTTTATCCCCTACCCTTCCCAAAGAGATGGAAATCCATGGCAGGGTTGGGTTCTAGGTATGCGCGTGTACATAAGAGAGAGCGTATGTGAAGTTGCTCAGTCATGTCTGACTCTTTGCGACCCTGTGGACGGTAGCCTACCAGGCTCCTCCGTCCATGGGATTCTCCAGGCAAGAATACTGGAATGGGTTACCATTTCCTTCTCCAGGGGATCTTCCCAACTCAGAGATCGAACCCGGGTCTCCCGCATTGGCGGCAGACGCTTTAACCTCTGAGCCACCAGGGAAGCACACAGAGCATGTACGCATGCGCATAACGGAGCCCGCGTAAGCGAGCCCAAACTCGGGACAGTTTGCCAGCACCTTCGTGGTAGACCCAGAAAGACCACGATATTAAGACAGGACTTTGAGAATATACAGCAGAACAATCACGCGTCAGTCAGCAATGCTTCTAAACAGCCAGAGAGATCCTGGAATTGCTTGGTATCACTGCCCTCAGGACCTCGCCGGGGTCCCTGTGTGAGCTGGGAAATGTTTGCAGGCAGGACACCGGTGATCGCTTTTAGCATATTTTAGCCAGGTAGGTTATCCGGTGAAAGAAAGATTCCTGAGGTTAGCAGCCGACGATTAGGTAGGGTTACAAAGGGGCCCCCAGATTCGGGAGGGCGCATCCCTGACTTCTGATCCCGACAAGGGCCTCCGCTGGCCTTCACACAACCCCCGAGACTGACTTTATTCTGTCCCCGGAAGCCACGGGCTTAACTGTCTTCTTTCCATCCTGGCCAGGGCTTTATTCTAGCACCTTCCTGGGAATGGCCACACAAGAGAAGTGCAATGTGGGGGCCTTGGGAGAGGGGCCGAAGGTGCTGATGTGAACGCAGGAGGTTTATGATGCCCGATCGGAGGCTGTTTCTCTTGGAGCAGAGAAGGTTGGGGTCTTCCTTCCAGGCAGGTGAGGGGCTGCTCCCTCAGCATCTGAGCACAGGTCCCGGGGCCCCACACAGTGGCCGGAGGGCTGGAGTGAATGGGGAGGGTCTCCCATCAGGTGTCACTAGGCAGAGGCACCCACAAGTGGAAGCAGCCGGTGAATCTGGCAGTTGGTGGGGGGGGTGGGGGGTAGGTAGGGAAGTGGGAGGATGCTGAGGTCTTCCCGTCCTGGAAAGAGCAGGGAATGCCCAGGAATCAGGTGACTGACTGGGCTACGAATGTGGCCTGCGTGAGACATCCCCCCCCCACAACCGCCCCGCCCCGTTCCCGGGGTCATGGAGCCTCCTGTGGGCTTTCGTTTTGTGCCAGCTGACCCCCCTGCAGTGTTCCTTCCAGCTCTGAAGGGTTCCTTTGTTGTGGGGGGGGGGGCGGCCCTGTGTAGGCCCCAAGCTGGTCCCCACTTCACTGCCTGTGGGATCTAAACACATCTGCTGGGACCTCAAGCCCTGGCCTCCTCCCTCTCTGCTCCTTGAGTTTTGGTGTTTTGAGTCAGATTTCTGTCCCGGAAGTGCCCTTCCTCTTCCTTTGTCTCATAAAGATCCTCCCCAGAGCACAGCCCTTTGAGGTCTGTGGGTCATCTGAGCCCACCCTGAGCTGTGTCTTCCTTCACTTGGTCTTCCCGCCTCCACCAGGACGGTCTATAAGCTGGCTGGTCCTCTCTGCCTATGCATGTGGCCTGCCCATTCCGTTATACCATCCTCCAGGTTAGACACGTGACACTGTTCTGTGCCCAGTTCTATGCGGAGCACACAGTGGGTGCTGAATAAACACATTAAAAAGCATATATATACATATATGTATGGCTGATAATAATAATATAAATGTATTGTTTATTTGGCTGTGCCAGGTCTTAGTTGCAACACGTGGGATCTTTGATCTTCGTTGTGGCATGTGGGATCAAGTTCCCTGACCAGGGATGGAACCTGAGCCCCAAGCATTAGGAGCTCAGAGTCTTAGCCCCTGGACCACTAGGAAAGTCCCATGAATAAACACATTCTGCTCAAATGAACTGGTTATCATCCGTGGGTGGGATCTAGACAGGAGAGCAAAATAGCACCAATGCAGGATTTGGAGTCAGACAGACGAGGGTCAAACCCCCCCCCCCCCCCCCCCCACTTACTGGTTTATGGGCCCCCTGTCTGAGGCTCAGTTTCCTCATCTGTAAAGAGACAGGATTTACCTCCCAGGCTGTTGTGAGGATTCACTGAGATGCCGCCGAGGCTTCGCAGACTGGAAGGTGCTAGAAAGTGTCATCCACCCTGACCTCTCTTGGAGGAGGGCCTCAGCTCATGCACCCTGGCTCACACACAGATCCCTTCAGCCCTCACATGGAGGTCTCCTCCCCCAGGGAGGCCTTGAGTATGGGTCTGACCTTGTCTGAGATACAGAGTGTGGAAGATCCATGACAGCCTTCATGGATCAATAGGCAGGGACCCCGGTACTTGAATTTACAGGTCTGTGAACCCAGAGAGCAGCCTGAGGAGCAGGCTGAGTATCCCCTCTCCCCATCAGCGCTCCACCACCAACTTCCGTACAGACCTTGTACTATTAAATGTCTCACCTCGTTGCTTTACTGGCTACCTCAGCGCCACCATTTCCTAGCTGTGTGACCCCAGACAAGTTACTTAGCCTCTCTGAACTCATGTCAGATGGGGATAATAATACCCTCATAGGGTTCTTTGGCAAATTAAAAGATATGTTCCATGTAAAGTGCATTACAGGGCTCTTGGCACTCAGTTCAGTTCAGTTGCTCAGTCGTGTCTGACTCTTTGCGACCCCATGGACTGCAGCACTCCAGGCCTCCTTGTCCACCACCAGCTCCCAGAGCTTACTCAAACTCATGTCCGTTGAGTCGGTGATGCCATCCAACTACCTCATCCTCTGTTGTCCCCTTCTTGGCGCTAGTCAGGGCTCAATAACTGTTAGCTATCATTCATAATAATAATAACCGTTCTGAGTGTCCCAGTAAATTGGTCCCCTCATTACCCTATGCAGTTCAGTAAATTATTTCCTCATGACCTTGTTAACCACTCTCTAACCAAATGAATACATTCACATTATCTTACGCACCCTGGGTGTGCACCGTAAAAGCCTTCCCCTTTTATTTCATTGACAGCCCTGTGTGTCCCCGTTATATCTTCCCCTGTGTTTTGTGGGCACCGTCTCCAGTCTGTGGTAGTCGGGCCTTAGGTGATTTATGAGGACCCATAACTGGAGCTAATATGCTATGACTTTTTGCCCCTCATGGTGAATACACATCCTGTTAGTGAAGAGGTTAGTCATTCTTTTTTTTTAACTTTAAATGTTTGCTGTGTATGTATGTGAGTGTGTCTGTGGGAAAGAGCAATGTTGATTTTATCTTTTCTGTCTAAAGTGTTTTTCCTGTGGAAGAAACACTTTTGTAGGAAATGTAACTGGAACATGGGACTGAAAAGATGGCAATTGCCTGTGGCCCCGGCACTCGTGCGGGGGTACAGCTAGTCCGGTGAGACAATGGTATATGCAGTGAGGGAGCGGGAAGTGAGGCCAGACCGAGGGGAGGCGGGTGGACAGGAGGGCTCCACCATGGCCGTGTGGAGAGAAAGCATTTCTGGTGAGAGACAAGTGGGGAATTTGGAATCCTAGGCACAAAGTAACTGTGGGCAAGGACCTAGAAAGATGGGGAAGAGAGGAGAAAGGCCTCGGTACCTTGAGCCCCAAGAGCGTTTGGTGGCAGCTTGCATTTCTGCAGAGAGAATTTCCACTTAACAAACATGTACCCCCCACTGCAAGGCTAAGTAAGTTGGAAATCAGGAAGAGGGGGAACGAGGAGCCAGAAAAACCAGAGGACACAGGACTGGAGGTTTGGGTGGCAGTGGGGAGGGTGTCATCAGATTAGGCTGTAGGAGGAAATGATTTCTTTTGAAATATACTTTCTATCTTGTCTTTTTCCTGTGCACATTAGCCTGTGTTTTGTAATGCACCTAAAACGAGAACACGGTGGCTGGCTGGCTTGTGATTTAGACCTAAGCGTATGGAGATAGAGGGGCATGCCCGAACACTTTTTACTGATGCGTTGCTGGATCAAAAACATTTTGCTTCTGTTCCTGTAAAGACAGAGACTTGTTGCAAGGCCAGGAGAGAGCCGATGAGGGAGAGGAGAGCTACTTCATGAAATGACGTGGACAAAACCGTGGCTGGAAAAGATGGGCTGGTGCCGGGAGCCAGAGGGGGTGGGGCCCCTGGGGATGGATGACAGAAGGCTGAGGGGGTTCAGTGACCCGCCCCATGACCATGGGCAGGTTCTTCTCTGTGACCCAGGACAGTGTTTCTCCACGTTGCCTTCTCCTCTTATAATGGAGGAAGGAAGGCCACCACAGAGAGGAGGGGGCACCCGGAGAAGTTAAATCCATTTCTCTGGGGATGGGGCCCCAGCATGGATAGTTTCTAGTTCCCCTGGGGCCATGTGACAGGGTAGCCGAAGCTGAGAGCCAGTGACCCACGGCTCTGAGTGCTGGAACATTGAGAGGGCCTGCGGGCCTGCTCAGTCGCTCAGTCGTGTCCCACTCTTTTGAGACCCCATGGACTGTAGCCCACCAGGCTCCTCCGTCCATGTAATTTTCCAGGCAAGAATACTGGAATGGGTTGCCATTTCCTTCTCCAGGGGCTCTTTCTGACCCAGCGATCTAACGGGGGTTCTCTGCATTGGCAGGAAGATTTTTTACTACTGAGTCACCTGGGACGCCCCAGCCCCATCGATGTTGAGAAGATGCTGGCAAAACCAGGCGCCTGTGGCGAGGGGGCCCTCCAGAGAAAGGACAGGGAGAGTGAATGCAGAGACCCAGCAGGCGAATGGGCGGCGGGACACCGGGACTGATGAATTTGGAGGGGCGCAGAGGAAGATGTTGAGGCTCGCTCAGGCAGCCTTGCCTGCGGATGGGGATGGGGCCGGGAGGAGGGGCAGCCGCCGCTTTGAACTTGCGTGGAGCCTCCCTCAACCGAGAAGGGGGGTAAGTCCAGGTGCCTAGCCGGGCTGTCTTCACCTGCGCGTGCTCAGCGCCGTGGGGGGACGGGGCGCACGGAAGCGCTCCGGGAATGTGGTGGAAATACCCGCCTTGAAAGAGGGGAGCAGACGGCGGCCTAAGCGCCCCGCGATTGCGCAGCGCCGCCCACCCCGGCTCCCGCCCCGCCGGGCGCACCTGCAGCTGCCTGGCCCCCACGGCCACTGCGGGTAGGAGACTCGGCCGCCCCGCGTGCTCGCGCGAGCAAGGCCGGGTGCGAGCCCCGCGCGGGGTGTATCCACAAGGCCCCACGCGTTGGTTGGGCTTCTTATGTTCCCTCTAAGTTTTATTATGAACATTGTTCATCAGGAAAGCAGAGAAAACAATTCAAGGAGCACGCGTGGCCACACCTCCTAGCGCGTGTTTCGCATTTTGCATAATTGCTCCCCTCTCGCTCCTCCCAACACCGCCCCCCAGCCCCCGCCTTCGCCCCAGCTACACAGTGGTTTGTCCTGACTCTTCACCCCCTGAGGTTGAAAATGTAAGGCTGACCCCTATGACCACATACCGTTATCCCTCTTAACAAAGCTGTTGATTCCTAACGATTCAGGTTTCTCCAGTTATCCCCCAAATGACTTCATGACTAGGATCTTCAAACCGGTTTCTAATTATATGATTATGTCTCATAGGTTTGCGTGCATGCGTGGTCGGTGAGTCGTGTCTGACTCTTTGCGACCCTATGGTCTGTAGCCTGCCAGGCTCCTCTGTCCATGGGATTTCTCAGGCAAGAATACTGGGGTGGGTTGCTATTTCCTCCTCTAGGGTATCTTCCTGACCCAGAGATTGAACCCACGTGTCTTGTGTCTCCCACCCACTGAAACACCCCTCCACTGATTTTCCTGAACACATACACCACACACTATTTAAAAGTCACTTGGACTTTTGGAGAGTTCAGGCCTGCAGCTTTGTGCGTTTGTCTGGTTGCTTCCCCATAGTGTCATTTGGTTTGTTCCTCTATCCCTCATGTTTCCTGACAGCTGAAAGTTACTTCTAAAGGCAGAGATTCAGGTTAAATATCTTGGGCCAAAGGACTTTAGGGTATGCTGGGCACTTCATATTGCATCATCTTATATTGTGCTATTGTCATACTCTGGGAAGGTTTTTATGATCCACTTTCCTGGACTCCTCCCTAGAGAGTCTGATTCAGAGAGGCTGGCTTTGGAGCCCAGCTGTCTGTATTTTTCAAAACCACCCCAAGTGAGCTGAGTGCCCTAGTGCTGTGGCCTGCATCCCTGAATAGCAGCCAGCTGGTAAAGTCACGTTCTTGGTAGTCCAAAAGGCAGGGTGTAAGAGAGTAGGCGGGATGGTGGAGGTAGGTGAAGTCCCTGGGGCCCAGCCCTGACCAGGGCAGGTGGTCACTGCTGCCTGGGTGTGAGGTGGGGGTTGGGCATCCCATCCCCTGTCAGGGGGATTGGGCCACCTGGGGCAGTTCCCAGGCTCAGGTGGGACTTGTTGCAACACCAGAGGTGCCTCCATGAACCTCTTGGTGCTCCCAGGGCCCAGCGCAGGGCCATGTCTACCATGATGTGTGCTGAGTGGAAGACACGGCTTCCAGAGGAGCCCTGGGGAGCTGCTGTGAGAGTGAACTCCCAGCCCAGCAGCTCTTCTTTCCATGTTCCCTCCTGGACTTCTTCCTAAGACTCAGATAAAGGATTTCCAGCCTGTGGAAGCCGCAGCTGTGTGATAAGGCCCAGAGAACCAGTGGGGCCCTTAGCTTGTGGTGGTGGCAGCCTGTGGGGTCAGGGGAGGTGAGAATGATTGCGGTAACCAGGTGGAGTCGTTCAGTGAGGCGGGAGAGGCAGGTGTGCTGGGCCTCTTGGTGAACCAGGCACTCTGCCCAGTGTACAAAAATGAGAGAAGTGATTCCTGCCCTCAAAAACAGTTTCAGAGGAAAAACAGAGAGTCAATAGATAAGTCAATGAAAAAGTGTTTCCCCCTGAGGTGTGTATAAAAACTGGGAAATACCCAGAGGGAACAGTCTAAACTGGACACATTTAGAGGAGCTTTTAGGTTTATTTACTTTTATTTGTGCTGGGTCTTCGTTGCTGCACGGGCTTTTCTTTAGCTGCCGCGAGGGGGGGGCTACTCTTCCTTGCGGTGCACGGGCTTCTCATTGCAGTAGTTCCTCTTGTCGCAGAGCTCAGGCCCCAGAGCACAGACCCAATAGTTGTGGTGCACGGGCTTCGTTGCTCTGTGGCCTGTGGGATCTTCCTGGATGAGGGGTCAAACCTGTGTCTCCTGCATTGGTAGGTGGATTCTTTACCACTGAACCACCAGGGAGGCCCAGAGGGGATTTTAAAATTGGACCCTGATGGATGAATAGGAGCCCCAAATGAATAAGATGGCTGGGTAGGCTGTCTTTTCTTTTACCAGAACTGGGCTTGACTGGTAAAGCAGTCTAGGAGCCCAGCAAAATCCCATTTTGGGAACCAGCAGACTTGCCTTCTTAGAACAAGCAAGTTAATCTTGTAGGGGCTTCATTTTTCCATCTGTAAAATGGGAAAGTAACCCCAGTTTTATATAACTTAGGGGCTAGAGGAGCTGGGCAGGGGAGAAATGTTATACAACTAAAATGAGCTAAAGATGCAGACGTGGTTTAGGAAAAGATTAGATCAGAATTCTTATTGGTGGAGTTGGAGGTGAAGAAAAATGGCAGAGGTCCAGGTGTAAAAGATGTCCAAGCTGAACTCACCTTCAAGGCCCCGCTCAAAGCTTGCCTCTTCCACCCTCCTCTTTTCAGTCTCCCTCCCTCCTCTCCCTCAGTGTCCACTGCAGAGTGAGATGGGATTTCTCACCCTCTGCTACTGACTGTGGTCACCTGCGGGAATATCTCTCAGGTACTAGGGTGGGGCACGCTGAGTTGGCGGGGGGGGGGGGGGGGGGGGGGGGGGGGGGGGGGGGGGGGGGGGGGGGGGGGGGGGGGGGGTGGAGGCTGTATTTATACACACCAGGCAGGTGATGCACGTGTATTGAATGAAGCCTCAGTCCTCGAACTGGAGGCTTTGAGAAGGAGCTACGTGGTGGAAAGGAGGCAGAGTTGTGGCTGGTGGGGTCACAAGGCCTGGGTTACACTCCCCGCAACTGTGGAGGCAACGTGGGCAAGTCTGGGCTTCAGCCCAGAGCTGGATTAAATAATAGCCAAGGTCCCAAGACTTGGACATTGTGTGGCCTGACACTGTGGCCATCCACAGAAGGCTTATGTCAAGCCCCTCCAGGTCATCTTATGTCTCACCGCTCCCACCTCCCCAATCCCAACTTGCAAGAGACTGGAGGGGGAACCTTCTCAGGCTGACACTTCAATTCCCCAGGCTTTTATTAAGCATCTACCTTTGTACCCAGTGAGCACCCCAAAGACCCCTGGTCCCACCATGGTTTCTAGAATGCTCAGCATCTCTCAGGGGCTTCCCAGGTGGCACTGTTGGTAAAGAACTCGCCTGTCAATGAAGGAGACATGAGAGACCCAGGTTCAATCCCTGGGTCGGGAAGATTCCCTGGAGGAGGGCATGGCCAGCCACTCCAGTATTCTTGCCTGGAGAATCCCATCGACAGAGGAGCCTGGTGGGCTGCAGTGCATAGGGTTACAGAGAGTCAAACACAACTGAAGCAACTTTAGCATGCATGCATGCACACAGCATCTCTCAAGTTGATAAGACTGGACTCCTGGAGAGAACCCATTTGGCGGAGTATCATAAACCCCCAAGCCAGTCACTTAGCAGCTTCAGGCTCTAGTTGCCTCATCCGTGAATCAGTGTAACCACCCTGTGTGGGTCTGGAGGCAGAGGCTGGTTCGCTGCTTCTAGCTCTGAAGGGTCAGGACTCGACGGACCAAGGGTGATGTGGTGTGCAGGGCTCACCTGGGAGTTCCAAAGTGCTCAGCAAAGCCAGCGCACTTGGGAGCCTGTCCCCCTGTGGTCACTGGGACACCTGTCCACCTGGGGTCCTGGTGCCCCTCAGGAGACCCTTCGGATGTCTGAGGAGGAGGCCTTGGGCCTGCCTCCTTTCTTCTCAGTGGACACCCCCTGGCTCAGGCCCAGTCTTCCTGGGCTCATACCTGTCTCAAGGAAGATGCCCAGAGCTTGTGTGTCCTCTGGGTCCTGAGGGGGGACACAGCCCCGAGGACCCAAGCTGGAGCCGCTGACAGGCCAGAGAGGCAAGAACCCCTCCCTTTCTCCCTCCCGCGGCCTCCTCCCCCTCCCGGCTTCTCCAAGGCCTCTGGTCTCCCTGCTTCCTCCCAGTTCTCACCCTCTTTTCCTCCCCTTAGCTCTGACCATCCTGCTCTGTGCTCCCCCCACCCCCCTCTTCGATTTGCCTGAAGGGGACAATCCCTCTCCCCTACTCCCTCCCCTTCTCCACTCCGATCACCTCCACTTTCCTATGAAATTGAGAAGGAGAAAAAAAAAAAAACCCTCATGCTCACAACGCAGCAAAAAACAGGTTTCAACATTTTACAGGTTTCAACATTTTTCAGGCCGCCTTGTCACATCTTATCAGATCAGCCAGGAGCCTCAGGCCAGGCACTCTGGGAGCTGCTTTGGAGAACAGAAGCTGTAACATTCCAGCCTCGGCCCTGCCCCACCCTCCACACCCCTTGCCTGCCTCCCCTCCCTCCTCTTCCCAAAGCAACAGCCCACAGGGCTCGCCCCTCCCTCTACTGGCAACTCTGCGAGACCCTTGGCTTTGCATGTCCCACCCCCTCCCCAACCATCACCTTCTCTCCCCCCAACAGCTGCCCAGAGCTGTGGCCCCTCTGGGCTCTCTGGGTCTGAGGTGCCCACTTGGCCCTGAAAGGTGGCTTCTAGAAGTTAGGGAGCTGAGGGAGTCATCAGAGGCACTCACAGAATGTCCAAAGGGCCACTTGGCCAGTAGAGCCCTGAGTTGTGTTTCGGGACCCTGAGAGTTTAGGGAGGGAGAGGAAGATGCAGAGATACACCCAAACCGTCCTCAGAGGATGCTGCCAGCAGGAGGGAATAGCTTTTTACTTTGGTTCCATTTTTAGGGAGATGTGTGGGTCTCCTTGGGCTTCCCTGGCGGCTCAGACAGTAAAGAATCTGCCTGCAGTGCACGAGACCCGGGTCTTGTCACCCATGGCAATGGGGACCATCGGCCTGGAAAAACCTCTCTCTCTCTCTCTCACTTTCATACTAGGCTGCCACCTTCTTGTTCCTGCCACACTTGTGGTGACCTTGGTCACACAGTACAGAGTGACAGATCCAGACAGGGCTGACCAAAGTCCAAAGGCCCAGATTTCAGCCAAGACCATCTGAAGGAGAGACCCAGATTGTGGGTTCCAGGGCGAGAGAGACGAGCTCCCAGGTGGGGGTCAGGTGGGAAGTCCCACTGTGGGTGCAGAGAGGGACTGCCCCCCACCTACCCACCTACACACACACACACACCCAGGAGGACACAGCTCTGGACTGGAGGCTTAGGGTGCATCCGTGCTCACCCAGGGAGGAGGGTGGGAACAAAAGTGGCCCAGGGAAGGAGCACAGGAAAGAAGGAAGGTCTTCTTCCTTATTATTTAGTCCAGGGTGACTCACTCTGTCCAAGTCTACTGGCTTCGCATCTCCTCTCTCCTGATCAGGAAAGCAGGAAGCAAAGCAGACCCAGGTGCTCGGTGCCAACGTTGGCTGAGCCTAGCCCGACCCACCTGCCTCCGGCTGGTTTCCGGAAGGCCCTCCCCACCTCTTGGCCTGAAGTTCTAGCATCCCAGCAGTGAGGTCCCCGCCCCCATCCTCGTGCCCTTACTCCCTTGCTCGTGGCATCCAACACCCCTACGATGAGGTTCCCCCACTGTGTCACCCTTTTTCCTGATGCCCCCTGGGGGAGGCGAGGCCTCAGCCATCATTAGCTGTAGGACGGAGTCCCCAGATCTGAACATCTAGCCTCTGTCTTTCTCTTGGGCTCAGCTCTGCTTCTCTGACACTGTCTGGACCAGGGAGCGTGCAGGTCTCACCAGTCCCACAAACTTCCTCTGTCTTTTCTCCCGAACTGCTTAACCTCTTACATTTCTTTTCTTGGTTGACTGCATCTCCATCTTTCTGATCATCTTGGCTCAAAATCTTGGTCATCCTTTCCTCCTTCCTGTTTTCTCCATGTGACCCATCCTTGCTCACTGCTTCCTCTTTGCTCCTAAAGCCACTGTCCAGAGACCCACAGCCACAGGCCCCACTAACCTAGATGGGAAGTGCTCGGGGCCCAGCTCAAATAGGCTTACTCCAGACCCATGAAACCTGTTCTAGGGTTCAGTTCAGTTCAGTTGCTCAGTTGTGTGTGACTCTTTGTGATCCCTTGGACTGCAGCACGCCAGGCTTCCCTGCCCATCACCAACTCCTGGAGTTTGCTCAATGTCCCTCAAGTTGGTGATGCCATCCAACCATCTCGCCTTCTGTCGTCCCCTTCTCCTCCTACCTTCAATCTTTCCCAGCATCAGGGTCTTTTCCAATGAGTCAGCTCTTTGCATCAGGTGGCTTCAACTTCAATATCAGTCCTTCCAATGAATATTCAAGACTAATTTCCTTTAGGACTGACTGGTTTGATCTCCTTGCAGTCCAAGGGACTCTCAAGAGTCTTCTCCAACACCACAGTTCAAAAGCATCAATTCTTCGGTGCTCAGCTTTCTTTATAGTCCAACTCTCACATCCTTATATGACTACTGGAAAAAACCATAGCTTTGACTAGACGGACCTTTGTCAGCAAAGTAATGTCTCTGCTTTTTAATATGCTATTTAGGTTGGTCATAGCTTTTCTTCCAAGGAGCAAGCATTTTTTAATTACATGACTGCAGTCATCATTTGCAGTGATTTTGGAGCCCAAGAAAATAAAGTCTGTCACTGGTTTCCATTGTTTCCCCATCTATTCACCATGAAATGATGGGACTGGATACCATGTTCCAAGGGGTACGATCATAATGCACAGACTGGCCTGAGACTCTCCTTAGCATAAACTGTCCCCCCAGTCCCTCCCCCATTCCTTTCCCAGCCTTTGGTCTCTTGGTACCCACCCCCTAGCCTCATTCTGCAGTTTGAGGATGTCTATGCTTAGTCACTCAGTCTTGTCTGACTCTTTGCGACCCCCTGGACTGTAGCCCACCAGGCTCCTCTGTCCATGGGGTTCTCCAGGCAAGAATACTGGAGTGGGTTGCCGTTCCCTTCTCCAGATGATGTCTAACAGATTAACATTCCAAAGCCCAGCTCAGGAACCTTCAATGGCTGCACAGGTCCCCACAGTAAAACTTGGCACTCAGGGCCCCCTTCCCCTCTTCTGCTCCTTTGTAAGGTCCCTGGACTCTGGCTGGGGTGGACCCACTGCTGTTGTCTCCCACCTCTTGTCTGGGGCTCTTGCCTGGCACCCCAGCACCACCCCCCCCAAGGGAGCCCAGCCATCCTTCACTAATTCAGTGCCTGCTCCTTCGTTGGGCCTTCCTGGTCACCACTCCTTGGGACCTGCCTCCTCTCTTGCAGGATGCCCCTGCTCTTACCATGTGCTCTCTGGCATGAGGGTTACTTGGGTGGGAAGCTGCAGGTGCCTGGGGACCCTCTGTCGCTTGTTCACGACACACACGGCACCCAGACCTAGTATGTGCTGCAGAAATGCTTGTTGGTCTGTAATTGACAGACGCCTCCTGGTCTGGGTGCCCCGAGGTCTGTGGCTCAGTTCATCTCCATGTTTCCAGTGCTTGGCACTTTCCCCAGTTCAATCATCACTTCAACGTGTTTTGAGTGAACAGGCGGGAAGTGAATTTGTTTACCAAGGGAAGACTTTAACCTCCTTTCCTTAAGGGCGGGCACCTCAGTGCACTCCATGTGTTTATTGCTCGCGGGGCTCCAGGCTGGATGGCTGGGGCTGAATCAAGACGGGAAACTAACAGGAGGCCTGGGCCTCCCAGCCGTCCAGGCTCTTGCAGTTGCTTCTTCACTGATTCCTCTCGGGACCCTGGGTCCCAGCTCAATGTGTGGACCCTTTCTACCCTCACCTTTCCCTTCCTGTGTAAAAATAAGGGTGGTCCTGAAGCCACCCAAATCTACTTTTGGTGAGAACCAGAGGACCCGTTCATGCCTACTGAGCGAGTGAACCAGCTGCTGATGGGCAAGGTCCAGGTAGATTGTGATGAAAGGCGACCACTGGGGTGTCTAGGTCTGCTCTCTGGATCACGTGAGCCCCTTGGACTCTGAAGCAACTCCCTCTCCTTGGCTCACCCTGAGATGTGTTCGGGGTTGGGTTGGGAGAGCAGAGCTGTGCTCAGCACCCATGCAGCCCAAGTGTGCTTAGGGAGGTTGAGTGGATGGGTGGAAAAAAGTGGTAGCTTGTGACTCTTGACCTAGGTCCCTCCCTCACTTTGTCACGAGCTCCCTGCAAAAGCACCAGGGTAAGTGGCCCCCGCTACTGGTGTTTAAGCTCTTTGGAAATTCCAGGAGTTGGGTGCATCTGGGCCTACTGGGCCCCGTGCCCCTGCCCTGCCCACCCACAGGGTACCTGTGCCCCTGAGTTTGTCAGGCTCCCCTCGTGATGTCCGCCAGCCCTGAGTGGCCTCTTGAGCTAAGTAGAAAGGTAGTGGCCTTGAGTTCCAAGGCCAATGCCTGACTCTTTTCTTTCTGCCCATTTTCAAGACTTTCTTTCCCCTTCTGGAAGTTTCCACATTGCCCCAGGCCAGAGTTGGGCCCCTCCCGACCCAGGAACAGGAAGGGCATCTGTCCTGGAGCCAGCAGGTGGAGCACCAAGCTCTGGGCCATTGTAGGGTTACCAGAAATGGAGAGAGAGGCAGAGCAAAGGACCACAGAGGAGGTGGTTCTGGCTCCTCCCTTGTTCCATCTCCCCACCCCTTCCTCCCAGAACCCCTGCCAGTCAGCTTAAGAGGCACTGATTCTTTGGGTCAGAATCTTAGGGTGCTCTATCTGGAGCTAGCAGAGAGTCCTTGCCATTGAAAAAGCTGAGGGCAAGCAGACCATGATTCCAAGAAAGGCATGACTCCAGGAGACTTGGCTGTGGAGCTCACCCCGAGACTGGAGTGCCTAGGCAGGGACCCTGGGTCCTTTTCCTGGGGTGCACCCTTGGACCTGCCTTCCACAGCGCTGCCCATATGTGGCTGCGTGACCTGGGAAAACAACAAACTCTCTCTGGGTCTCAGTCTTCGCATCTAGAGAAGGGATTAGACGAGACCGGTGGTTCTCACTTTGCATCCTGCAGAGTGGTCATAGATGGGGAGTGAGGGGAAGGTGGAGGGGTGGGCCTCTGGGTCCCTCCCCCCCCCCACTTTTTTTTTCAATCTAATCATTTTAAGTGTACAATTCAGTGGCATCAAGTTATGTTTGCCATGTTGTCCAACCATCACTGTTGTTTCTAGAACTTTTCATCATCTCAAACAGAAACTACCCTCGGTGAGCTGTGACTCCCCCTCCCAGCCCCCAGCTACCTCTAATCTGCTTTTGGTCGCTATGAAATTGCTTATTCTCGGTACCTCGTGTAAGTGGAATTGTACGGTATCTGTCCTTCTGTGTCTGGCTTATTTCACTTGGAATATTATTGTCAGGGTTCATGTGTGTTGTAGCATGTATCAGAGTGTCTTTCCTTTCTGTGGCTGAATGATATTCCACTGTATGGATTTACCACGTTTTGTTATCCATTCATCTGCTGATGGACACTGGGTTGTTTTTGGCTGTTGTGAATAGTGCTGCCATGAACAATGGTAAACACGTATCCACTTGAATCCCTGCTTTCAGTTCACCTGGGTGTATACCTTTTCATACTGTTCATGGGGTTCTCAAAGAAAGAATACTGAAGTGGTTTGCCATTCCCTTCTCCAGTGGACCACGTTTTATCAGAACTCTCTGCTGTGACCCATCTGTCTTGGGTGGCCCTACCTTGGAGTGGAATTGCTGGGTCATATGAGCTTCCCAGGTGGTTCTGCAGTAAAGAATCCTCCTGCCAATGCAGGAGACGTGAGTTCGATCCCTGGACTGGGAAGATTCCCTGGAGAAGGAAATGGTAACCCACTCCAATATTCCTGTCTGGAGAATCTCATGGACAGAGAAGCCTGGCGAGTTATAGTCCATGGGGTCACAAAGAGTTGGACATGACTGAGCACGCATGGATGATGATTCTACCTTTAGCTTTTGGAGGAATAGTCCCTCTTTTTATCTGTTTAGTGTGCTGGGGATGTATATTTGGAAAAAAATAGCTAACAAAAAACACCCTAAGCTAGATGACCCCTGAGGCCCCTTTAATCTCTCAAATACTATGATGTTGGAAGGGTCTCAGGTCAAAAATGTAGGTAAATTTGAGTGCAAGGGAGGCCACCTGGTTGGGTGAGGGGCCCCAACCCACATGGCCCATTAAGGGAAGCAGGGTGGGGGACAGCATGGTGTACCCCCACCTCACCACGGCAAGTGGTCCCTGCAGGGCAGGGCAGTGCTGGGTGGACCGCAGAGTCTGTGGGTCCACGGTGGCACCGTCACGGGCCCTTGGGGGCCTCACCCTGTATGCCGACCACCTCAGCTGGGTCAGCATCGGGCAGCCCTGTGCTCACCAGGCAGACCCACCTCCAGCGTCTGGAGACAGAGGTGCCGCAGGTTGGTGAATGGCTTGGTGGGGGTGGCAGTCTGATGAGACCATGCGTGGCACTGAAGCCTGGCCGGTTTGGAGAAGGTCTTTCATCCTGAGAGTTCAACCCCAAGGCCTCAGGAGCCGCCTGTCGCCTGCTGGCACCTGCCACCCTCTCCGCCTGGCTGCCTGTGTCTGTCCTCAGACCAGCTGGGCGGTGGGTGGTTGGGGTGGAGGGTGAGCTGTCCTTAGGGGAGGGTGGCAGGGCCCTAGGGCCGGGCCGGGCAGGAGCTGGTATAAATAGCCCTGCCCAGCTGCGAAGGCCTGGCAGGGCGCTCTGCCCTCCCCCTCACCAGCTGCCGGCGCCAGGCGGGTCCCCACCTCTCTTGGGAGCCCAGCCATCGTCTCAGGTCCTAAATGGAGGAACTTCCCCAGCGGAACCGAGGAGTCTTGTCCTGTGTGTAGGTGGAAGCTCCGGATGCTTGGAGGCTTGGGGAGGTGGGCTGAGGGGCTACAGAATAGCGATAGGGGATCAGGCCCTTCGGGAAGGAGTTCTTTAATTCTTCCCCTGGAGAATCAGCCGGCTGGTCCTTTTGTAGGCCAAGTGTGCTTGTGTCCATGTGCGCATGTGCTTGTGGTACGGTGGGAGAATGAGAGGAGGCGCAGTCTCTGTCCTCAGGGAACTCACCCCAGCACAGCCATGGAATTGGAAACACATCATTTCAGCACGTTGAGATAAGAAGGCCTGAGTAAGGTAGAGAGAAAACACGGAGGGAGGAGAAGTTACTTCTGTCTGGGAGCCCATGAGAGGCAACCCAGGAATCGGAGGTTGGAGGCTGGTGAGATGCTTGCCGGGGCCTTGGGCAGTGGAGAGGTGCTCAGGGTGGATGGCTGATAGACACATCCGCTTAAGGCCACTTGCACTTTGGTACGAAGAATGGCGATTGAGGCTCACAGTGTGACCTCCACCCGTGGAACATGCACTTCACTGATGGGGACAAGGAGCTGTGAGTCAATGCAAGTTAATGCACCCGTGGTGGGTGGAATCTCAGACATGAGCATGTGTGGGCAGGAGGCTCGGGCCGGGTGTCAAGGCGTGTTTGGGGGAGGGCAGCCATCCTGTAGATCAGTCCCATGGCCACAGCCTCGTTGGCCCCAGCGCCAGACCATAGAGCTAAACCCCCATCCCCAGAGGCCCTGGCTCATTACTGGCAGGATGTCCATTTCTGAGCTGAAATCCCTGAATGGAGCGTCCTGGAAAGGTCCCTCTGCCCTTGCCCTCTGGGTTCCCTTTCACACTCAGCCAGATCACAGATGTCTGTTTGGCCATCCTGGTGAGGACTGAGCTGCCCGGAGAGGGGCCAGCTTTGCTCTGGCCCAAAGCATCCTTCCCAGTGATAGATGGGAAGGGGCTCTGGAAATTCTGGTGTGTTCTGTCAAGTCAGGGATGGGAGGGCTCAGGAATGAGGTTGATGACATACCAGGGGACAAAGTGCTGGGGACGCCCCTAAACACACAGTAACCACCACAGCCACCACGACTAGAGGGCTTCGTACATGCCAGGAGCTTTATGTCCTTCATCCTTCCCATCACGTGTATCTTCTAGATGAAGAAAGTGAGGCACGAGGGGTTAATAAAACACTTGAGATCGGCAGCTTGGAAACAGCAGAGCTGGGTTTGAATGCAGGCAGCCTGGCTCCAGATATACAATGGGTTGGACATGGAAAGCAGAGAGGAGATAGGGTTTGGTGGGAGGAGGGAAAAGAACTCATATCTCCAAGGCTGGGGCTTGTTCTCTGAGGCCATCACTCCTGGAGTCAGACAAAATCTATGGTCGCCCAACTTCTCTGCCTCAGTTTCCTCATCTGTAAAACCGAGATGACAGCAGCCACGTCGCAGAGCTGTTGCTGAGGATTAAGCGACATAGTATCTGTGAAGTGCCTGGCATAGACGTGCTAAATAAGTGATGGTCGTTGTGATCTCTAGTGCTGCACATGACTGCAGGGGAAAGAGGAAGTCTGCTTGCTGGACGGGAGATGGCAGCAGTCCAGGAGGAAGGATTCACAAGCAAGGGCGGGTGCCCCCAGCAAAGCACAGGGCACCACACCATGGCATCGCCTCCTGGGAGATGTTTGGGGGGCAGCTCTGGCTTTTGCAGGCAGCCAAGCCCTGCCAGGGCATGGGGCTCCGGCATGCTGCTGGGCTGGGCAGGCCTGCTGGGGACCCATGGGGGTGGGGGTGATTGGTGCAGTCAGGGAGCAGGGAGCCCCTCAGAATGCTGGGATGAGGAGCAGCCTCACCGAGTGGAAATGAGGAGCCAGCAGGGCTTCCCCACACCCTGGCGCCCTTCCCTGCAGTGTAGCCGGCCTCACCTGGCTTTGTGGGTCCAGCTTTGCCTTGGACAAGCCACTTCTCTTTGTGGGCCTCTGTTTTCTCATCTGTATAATGGGCTTTGTGCTCGCTAAAGTCACCTCTTATAGGTTCTCATTTTGAACCAGCTTGGCTTGAGGGTGTGCTGGCCTGTGGAAGTGCCAACAGGTGTGGGAAGAGGATGAGAAAGGAGGCGAGGAATGGGGGGTGGAGGAGGGGTGAAGGAAGGGTCCTTGAGTGCCCTTGGGTCCTCCTTCATTCCTCTGGGCAAAGGGAGGCTGGAGCCTTGGGGCCCTGGTGTGAGAAGACCAGTAAATGGGGGCGGGGCCAACATGGGACAGAGCTCCCTGGTGCCAGAGGTGGTCGTGACACAGGTCTGCCCAGGTTGCAGGTTGCAGTGGGGCCAGGAGGCCAGGTTGAAGGACGGCATAAGGTCCACAAGGCCAGTCCACCTTCCAGGGACAGGCATGGATGGAGGCGCCTGCGGTGGGAGACTGGGGAGGGCTCTGGCCAAAGGAAGGGACATGGAGGTTGGGCAGTGGGTGCCAGGTCTCTCTCCCCATGATGCTCTGGGACAGTTAGGGACCAGACCAGGGTATAATGACGGAACAAAAAATTGCCATAGTCCTTTAGAGGGTCTGTCGTCGCCTGCTAATGCAGCATATGCAGGTTTGATCCCTGGGCTGGGACGATCCCCTGGAAAAGGGAATGGCTACTCACTCCAGTATTCTTGGTTGGGAAATCCCATGGACAGAGGAGCCTGGCGGGCTACAATCCATGGGGTTGCAAAAAGTCAGACATGACTGAACACACAATATATATTGATTATCATTATTGTCTCAACAACCAGTTTCTAACTGTAAATGGCAGGGGCAGGGAGGGCGACCGAGCAGATGCTGTGTGTGTCCTGGTGCCCATCATGGGGCTCTGGGCTGACCCACCCTGTCACCTGGGTTCAGTCTGGAGGCCCAGGGTGCAGACGGGCCAGGCCTGCAGCCACTCCCACCCTGCAGGGCCCAGGCAGGCCCTGCCCAGAGGAGGGTGGTACATGCCCATGTGCTCTGGGGTCAGGTGAACAGGTTCCAGTGAGCCATCCCTTAGTAGCTCCGTGGTCTGGGTTGTTTAGTGTCAGGCTAAGCCATGGGAAACAAGCTGCTGTAACAACCCTCCTAGGTCCTAGGGTTGTTACAAGGGTTAAATGAGGCAAATCCAAGGAAGAGGCTTGGCCTGTGTGGGGCACAGAATAATTCTCTAATTAGTTAATCTCGGGGGAAAGTCAGGCCTGCAGCATACCCCTCCTTCTCCTTGAAAGGGTTTGGCATTCAAGATCTGGAAATTTCTCATAAATGTTGCCATCCAGACTCCCAGACCTGGGTCCCCTATCCCTCCCCAACAGAAAAATGAGGGCCTGCCTGTGTCTCTGATAATGGAGCCCAGAGTCAGCTCCAGGTGGAGGGCACCATGCTCATGACAAGAACTGTTAAATGGCAGACATTTGGTTCATCCCTGTGTTTAGTCCAGAAAACTCTTGCGTGCTTTTCCCTGATCTGCCTCTTGGGTCTTCTGCACCTTCCTCCCAAGGCTTCGTCTTCATTTCGTCCTGGGGACTTGATTGAGGCCACTGCCAGACCAGAGCCTTGGTCAGTGCTGAATACAGGGAGAGAGGAGGTGGGTCCTGATGCCTACCCTGTTCCAGCTCATGCTGGCCCTGATCACAGACAGGGCTGATTGAAATTGGCCTTGGAGTCTACTGAAACCCACGGATCGTTTTCTCAGCTTCTCTCACAAAATGTCATTCCTTCTGTTCTGTGCTGGGGAGGGGAGTGGAGGAGGAGCACCTTGGTTTTCCAGTATTTTAATCTCTTGTCCCTCCTCCTCCTCCAGCTCCCACAAGACCTTTCCCCCCATTCACTCTTTTTTTCTTCTTCTTATTTTATTTTTTGTCTTTCTTTTCTTCCCTTTTTTTCCTTTCCCCCTGTTCACTCTTTATAAAACCCAAGAGGTTGACAGACTATTGACTGAAGAATGTTGGATATTAGAGGGATATGATTTGATCAAGGCTATTTGTGTAGGATTGGGGGGGTATGATCTGAGGTCTTCTCCCTCCTCACCCTGAGCTAAACTTTCATGAAACAAAGCCAAGCTCCAGTCTCTGGTCAGAGAAGAGACGGAGCTCTGGAAATTTCTAGGGAGCTGCAAAGATGGTCACAGAGGCCCTGGTGGACAAAGGACAGAGGACCTGGGGAGAGATGCTGGGAAGCTCTGGGCTAGGTGGGCATCATCCTCAGAAGAGGCTGAGGAGCATGGCCATGGGTGGCACTTGTGTATGTGTGCATCTATGTGTGCATATGTGTATGTATGCATGTGTGTTTATATGTGTGTGTGTATGTATGTGCGTGTGTGTGTGCACACAAGCTCCCTGCTGGGACTGATGCTTCTCTACTTTTTGCTTTCTCTGGAATATGATGCGGGTCAAGCCAGCTCCTGCCATCTTCCTTTCTGTAGATTTTGTTTCCTTCCCATGGATCACTGGTAATCTCCCATGTGGCCCTAGAAACCAAACTCCCAACCTGACCCCTCCCTATCAGGGAAATTGGCCCAGAGCCTGGGAGGGACTTGACCTGGGCCCCTAATACCATCTTTCCATCCAGGGTATTTTTTATAGCATTACACTGCCCACTGGTGTCCCTGAAAGCTGGTAATACCCACAGCAGAGGGCTGACTGCCTTAGATCAGTGCTCTGTGCTTCAAGGGACAGTGCACAGCTAAGGTCAAAGGCAGTGCATTCATTCATTCATTTATTTTTATTTATTTGCCTGTGTTGGGTCTTGGTTGTGGCGCACAGGCTCCAGCGTGTGTGGACTGTGTAGTTTGCGTGTGTGGGTTCTCTAGTTGAGGCGCACGGGCTCAGGAGTTGCAGTGAGTGGGCTTAGCTGCTCCTCGGCATGTGGGATCTTAGCTCCCCGACCAGGGATTGAACCCACGTGCCCTGCACTGGAAGGCAGATTCTTAGCCACTGACCCACCATGAAAGTCCCAAAGGCAGCGCATTCAGACACCAGGTTACTCAGGACTAGGGGTTCAGGCTCACGGGCCCTCAGCGGCTCCACCTCCCCCGAGTGCTCACAAGAAGAAATGATGCCCACAATGGACCATGTGCTTGGCGCCTACAGTGCCACTACCCTCTGTCTGCCCACAGGTCTCTGGCACTGGGCCAGCAGTACACATCCCTGGGCTCGCAGCCCCTACTCTGCGGCTCCATCCCAGGCCTGGTCCCCAAGCAGCTGCGCTTCTGCCGCAATTACATCGAAATCATGCCCAGCGTGGCTGAGGGCGTGAAGCTGGGCATCCAGGAGTGCCAGCACCAGTTCCGGGGCCGCCGCTGGAACTGCACCACCATCGACGACAGCCTGGCCATCTTTGGGCCCGTCCTCGACAAAGGTACCGTCTCTGGGCAGGATAGGAGGTGGGGGGGGCGTGGCTCAGGACACAGGGGAACCACATCAGGGTGCCTCAGCTCTGAGCTCAGGGTCCCCAGGGGAGGACAGAAAAGCTGGTCACCTCCACACAGAGTGGGCCAGGTCCCTCTCTGGCCTGACCCAGGCTGTCACTGTGGCTGCCACACCTTCCCAGGCGCTTCTGGGGGTGCTGAGCAGCCTAGAGATCCTGAGATCCTAGGGCGGGCGAGGAGGCTGTGGGTGTCCTTCCCTCCTGGCTGGCACAGGGGAGGGCCCCAGGCTTTGATGTGAACTTCTGTGACGTCTTCCCAGTGCTGTGTTAAGTGCTATGCAAATCTAGCTTTAGGGTGAGACGAAAGCACCTCCAGCCCCAGGTCTCTCCCACACAGAAAATTCTGGAGCCGGGGAAGCTGCCTGGTGCTGGGGGCATTGCATGGCATCCCGTGAGTAGTTTCCGCTGGTCGCCGTGCCCCCAGCAGGCTGGCTGTGCCTGTGGACTGTGGTGGGGCTCCAAAACCTGCTGGCCTCTGGGCAACTTTCCAGCCATCACGGAGACTCACAGGTTGTGTCTCAAATGAATGGGATTCACATAACTTGACTTTGAACAGGAAGGCTCTGGGAGAAAGGGATAAGGTGGGCGACTGGTCCCAAGAAGGAGACTTTGGGGCTGATGAGTTCTGGGCTGAAGATGGGCAACTCTTTGAGCAATTGCAGTGTCTAGGAATGCAGTGATCCTCCTGCCCTCCCGGGAGCTACCATTTCTTTTCTGCAGCAACTTGAAGCCTCTCAGCCACCACCAGGCTTTGGCACCCCAACCGATGAACCTGGCCTTCCCTCCGTTTAGAAGAGCTGCATTTACAGTCAGAAAGAAAAGGGACCCGAGACCCAGCTGGACCTGGGGAAGGGTTGGTGGGGGGAATGGCAGGGAATGAGTGCGGGAAGCCGACCCCCCATTTGGGAGTGCAGTCCCCGTTTACCTGCGCCTCTGGTGCGCCTTGTAAGTCCGACCTACAGGCTATTGTCACAGCACAGAAGGGCAATTAGCGAATCAATGGATGATGATTCTGTTTACGCTTCTATTACCAAAGCTAATTATTCCCTGTTTACATAAAAGGTTTGGCCTCTAATTGGGGCCAAGTGGCGGCGGTTTGCATTTCAAACCTGATCTTGCCGGCGTGTCAGTCTCACCGCCTTCCGGTGCCCCACCTCGGGCCAGGTAGCGCTTAATCAAACAGCCTGGCGTCTAGACGCGCTCCCCAAAGCAAGACTCACCTTCTGATTGCTCTTCCCTGCGCGGGACGTGAAAACCTGTGAAAACCAGATCTCTGAGCTTATTATCCCTTCAAGTCTGTGTATAACGTTTGAAATCCCCGTTGTAGGTTCTAGGACTTACCCACATCTCGAAATTGCAGGAGGGCAGTTTTATGATGGGGAGGCGTGGGTAGGATGTCAGAGAAAGGAACGCGAGGGGAGCTCAGGTTCCCAAGTCAGAAAAAGGGGAACTCAGCGGTCTGCGGGAGGAGGCTCCCTAACCCCGCGCCCGCACGCGCTCCCTAGCGCCCGGAGCCCGGCGTGAACGGGTTCGAACCCCGCTCTAGGCTCCACGCTCGCGCCCCGCCTCTGGCGAGCCCCCCACCAGCGCCGGGCGGGCGGCCAGGGTAGGACTCTGCCCCCGGCTTTGAGACCCAGGGTGGCAGGGAGGCGGTCTGTTCCGGGGCGCGCGCATCTTCCGCTGCCGCCGGGGAACGACTCCCCGGGGCCGGCGCGCCCGGAGCGGCGGCAGGGGGCGCCGGGGTCGGCGGCCGGAAGGCGCGAGGCGGCGAAGGCGGGGTGCGGGCGGCCGGGGATCTCGGTCCCCGGGAGGGGGCGGGCGGCCCGGAGGGGCTTAGGCGGCTTGAAAGGGGCCCGAGCGGCGCCCCCCACCGTGCGGCCCGGCCCCGCGCCCGCTGCGGCCGCCGCGCCATTCACACGCCCTCTGGCCATTCGGCGCGGCGCGGCGCGGGGGCGGGGGGCGCCGCTTCAATGGGGATTTCGCGGGCCGGCGCCGGGGCCGGGGGCGCGGCCCGGCCGCGGGAGCCGCCCGTTGCTACGCGGTGGCGGCCGGCCCGGCGGCCCGGACCCGGCGGCCGCATTATGCGGGTAATGCGGTGTGACACCGCGCGAACAAAGGCGGATTGAGCGGCCCAGCGGGCCCCGCCGGACGGGGACCGGCACAGCGGGGCTGTCAGCGCCGCTCCCAGGCTAATCCCCGCCCCGCCCCCGCCTCCCCCGCGTCCCCGGGGCTGGGAACCGAGCGCGGCCCGGGGCCCGGGCGCCGCCGCCGCCGCGAGAGGCCGCGGGCCGGCCGGAAGCGAGGCGCTCGCCCTCGGGGCCCCCCGGCTCCCGGGGCGCTGAGGGGTGGGCAGCCCGGGGCCGGGGTCGGAGCCGGGGCTCCGTGCCTCAGGCTTCGGCCGCCCCCGTGGCAATCGGCCCGGGCTGAGCGGGTCCAGTGCCCCGGCGGGCCGCCCCCACTCCCCGCCAGCGTGCCCGCGAAGGGGGCGCGTCCTCCTTTGCCGGTGGTCCAGGAGGGCCCCGGGGCCTCTACAGAGGCGGCAGTGGCCACGAGAGGGGACCGGGCTTCCTGGTACGCCGAGACCAGAGCCACAGCCCAGGAAAGGAGACATGCAGGCCAGTAGCCTGCAGGTCGGCTCCCGGTTCTCGGGGTCCTCATCAGTAAGGAGAGATGGTTGGACTGCAGGTCTTCCAGGCCTTTGCCTCCCTAGTCGTCAATGTTTGTATCTGCAAAATGGGCCTACAAGAAGGCTTTCTACCTCATAGGGTAAGAGGATTAAATGGGATAAAGCACATTAAGGGTAAAATCTGGTGAATACCCACTACTCAAGGTGGTTATCATTATAACAAAGTTGCAGGAGCACCCTGAGAATCTTCTCTTTCCCTTTTCTGGATCCTGGGACAGAGGCAGGGAGCGTGCCCTGTGTCCCTCCATCCTCCTGGGAAGCGCTTGACCTTCTTAGTCCAAAACCTTGGCTCTGTCTTGGGTAGAGGACAGGAAAATGGAAGGGGGAGGCTGAGATGCCAACCACTGTTCTCTTGGTCAGGAACTTTGGTGGCAGAGGAAAATCGTACCCATTTTACAAAAAGGGTAACTGAGGCTCAGAAAAGGAAGAGGTCAGGACTTCCCTGGTGGTCCAGTGGTTTAGACTCCACACTCCCAGCACGGGGGGCAGGGGTTCTATCCCTGGTAGGGACACTGGGATCCCACATGCCATATGGCGCTGGCAAAAAAAAAAAAAAAAAAAAAAAGAGGAGGAAAGCATCTGCCCAGGTGTATCCAGGTAGGGAATGGGGGGACTTGGGCAGGTTTAGGCTGTTGGTTCCCAGGCCTCACTCCCCACAGACCTCAGGCTCTCTCAGGAATGGGAGGGCCCAGGCCTGTGCTGGATCTCCACTTTGGATAGGCAGAGGGTAGGGCGACCTGGGACTCGGACAGATCAAGGGCACCTTATCTCTTCAGCAACCTGCCAGAGCTGTCTTTCCACCCATTTCTAACAGGCTCCACTCTGCCAGTTAGTGACTCTGGGCCTCAGTTTGCTCATCTGTAAAGTGGAGATACCCACTAGGGGCTGGGCCAACCAAAGAGGGAATGGCATCTGGGTTCCTTCCTTTCCATCGGGGCTGGTGAGCCCCCTTTCGCAACTGGGGAAGTCAGGGATTGGCGGGGGGGCGGGGGGTGCAGCCTGTCTCAGGACCCAGTCTGAGCAATGCCTCCCTGCGCCCTCCCTGCAGCCACCCGGGAATCGGCCTTTGTGCACGCCATCGCCTCAGCCGGTGTGGCCTTCGCCGTCACACGCTCCTGTGCGGAGGGCACCTCCACCATCTGTGGCTGTGACTCGCATCATAAGGGGCCGCCTGGCGAGGGCTGGAAATGGGGCGGCTGCAGCGAGGATGCTGACTTCGGGGTGCTTGTGTCCCGAGAGTTCGCAGATGCACGTGAGAACAGGCCAGATGCGCGCTCGGCCATGAACAAGCACAACAATGAGGCTGGCCGCACGGTGAGCCCCAGCTACCCTCCCGAAGCCCTGCCCGAGACCCCTTCCGGGACCGGTCCCCACCCCTCCCTGTGGCCCATGTGCATGCTGGGCTCCCTGCTCGCCTTTCCTCCTCCTTTCTCCTTGGACTGTTCCCCAGCCCCCAGCTTCCTCCGGCCCTGAGGATGTTGTCAGCCCATGAGTATGGCAGTCCCAGGGAGCGGGTACCAAACAGCCCATTCTAGGCACTCTAGCTGCCTGTGTAGCTGTGAGACCCGTGGGCCTGGCTTTGAATTCAGCCTCCATCCTTTCCTAGGTTACCTGACTTAAGGCCAGTCCCTTAAGTTCCCATCTGTTAAACGGGGGTCACAGTCCTTACTTCCCAGGGCTTTGAGAGATGAATATGATTTCTGCCAATACCGAGGTGTGAAGGGGAGGGAAGCAGGGAAGCGGTGGTCACCATTCTTAGGTCTGAGCCTCAATCCCCAGTCCATTCTCATCCTGGCATAGGGGAGGAATAGAGGAGGTTTTCCGATGGGGGTGGGAGGGCCTGGTGGGGTCAGTCTGGGGACCAGCTGTGGCTCCTCTTCCCAGACCATCCTGGACCACATGCATCTCAAGTGTAAGTGCCACGGGCTGTCGGGCAGCTGCGAGGTCAAGACCTGCTGGTGGGCCCAGCCCGACTTCCGCGCCATTGGCGACTTCCTCAAGGACAAGTACGACAGCGCCTCGGAGATGGTGGTGGAGAAGCACCGGGAGTCCCGCGGCTGGGTGGAGACCCTCCGCGCCAAGTACGCGCTCTTCAAGCCGCCCACCGAGAGGGACCTGGTCTACTACGAGAACTCGCCCAACTTTTGCGAGCCCAACCCCGAGACGGGCTCCTTCGGTACCAGGGACCGGACTTGCAATGTCACCTCCCACGGCATCGACGGCTGTGACCTGCTCTGCTGCGGCCGCGGCCACAACACGAGGACGGAGAAGCGGAAGGAGAAATGTCACTGCATCTTCCACTGGTGCTGCTACGTGAGCTGCCAGGAGTGTATCCGCATCTATGACGTGCACACCTGCAAGTAGGGAGCCAGGTAGGGTGGCCGGGTGGGGAGGCTGGGGGGTGGGGTGGGCGGGGCCTTGGTGCAGGGCCCTGGGCTTGCCTGTCTTCTCTTCGTGACGACCCCATTCCACTTCTGAGCGATCCAGGACACCTGTGTTTCCACGGCCACAGTAGGAAAGCAGGATTTCCCGGGCTTCAGTGGGAATGGTCCTTGGGTAGTGTCTTGGATTACACAAAGCACAGATAATAACCACGTGTGTGCACATGAGGCTCCAAGCAGTTGATTCAGTGCATGTACCAGTTAATAAATTATGAGCCAGGCCACTTCACACAGCCACAGCTGTCGTGATTGAGCATCCTTGGAGCCAGAGCCGGGGGGATTGTGGGATTGGAAGCTGGGCCCCCTAACTTTTGGTCTTGACTTGGCTCCTGACTTCCTGTTCTTTTCACTCCTCTGGGCCTCAGGTTACTTACTGTAAAGTGAGGGGGTTAAAATACTTGGACTAGCAGGCCCCAAAGTCTCTTGTACCCCTGGGGCAGAGTCATTTTGCATCCGCCTTGAACTTAGAAGGCAGGATTTTGCACAAGCATAACTCCTACCACCCTCAGGAGGTGGGTGGGGGGAAGCGGTGTGTAAGCCTGTATCCCGGCACATCTGAGGCTTGGGTGGAGCGGGGCGCACTCTCACAGCGTTTATGGCCGGTGATGGGGAGGAGGAAGGAGTCAAGTTCAGAGTGATGGTGGTGAGTAATCGAGGGATCAAAGACTGCTGGAGTATGTTCCCAAGCTTCCCAGAGGTGGCCTGCGTGGGAGACACTGTTGCCCGGCCCTGGGGTCCATAGGTCCCCAGGATAGGTCAAGGTTGGCGTGTGGTGGTCCTGTTCTTGGGAGGGTTTCTCTGGCCTGAGAAAGGGCCTGGTCCATAGGGGTCTGAGGCCCAGTCCGGCTGCTACCACTTGCCAACCGTGTGACCCCAGCAAGACTGTCTCTTCCTCTGCCTCCCTCCCCAGAGCTGCTGTGAGGAACAGAGAGAAGGACACTGGGGACAGTACTTGGTTCATTGAGGAGGACTCACCCGCCTGGGCCGTCGCTGCCTGGGGCTGTGTTGGCAAGGGCACCCCACTGGGCAATGTGGTTGGGAGGGACCGCACGAGCAGGGGAGAGCTCTGATTGAGGGGTGACTGACTCAGCCCATCTGGGAAGTCCCTCTGTGTCGCTGAGGTTCCATCCTGGCAGGGACGGAGTCCAGAGAGACAGCAGGAGGCACCACTTCTCTTGGTGTCTGAATAAGAGCAGCATGGGCAGTGGAAATCGTGCACAGGTGGTTCTAGCCCCACTGCTTCCCAGCTGCAGCCCAGCTCCCTCACTTGCACGTGGTGGTGATGATGGGAGCCTGGCAGGATTTTTATGAGGTTCAAGCAAGCTGGCAGATGTGAATGCTGGTCTGAATATAGTGCGAACAGAAAGTGATAAATGCCATCAGAGCCCTGACACGAGGGCAGTCATCCTGTGAGAAATGGTGTCATCACTTGAGCAGTTACGTTTAACTGCTTTTCAGAATGATGGGAGAAAAATCAGTGAATAGGGGAGAACTCCCAGGCTCACCCTGCATGTCAGGAAAGTCTGAAAACTGCAATGCCTCCTTCCTCTGACGTCTACTCTGTCAAGCAGGACACAGCTCTGGACGTTATAAGAAGGCTATGGGGAAACCAGGCTTCTGGTTTGGACACAAACCAGAGTGTGGAGTGGGCATAGGGGGCCATCTGTTTAGCCTGCCCATTGCACAGATGGGAACGCTGAGCCCAGACCCCTGCCTCCAGAAAGCCCCGATCTGTGGGTCCTGCAGAGGCCACTCTGGCAGCAGCCCAGGCCCCGGCAGTTGGCTCCACGATGTCACAGCTCCGTTCCAGCTCCTCTCCTCCCTTCCCCTCTGAAAGCAGCTGAGCGAAGCCAAGCCATCTCCTGAGTGGGAAGGAGGTGTGCTGGGTGGGCCCTCAGTGTCCAGAAAAATCCCCCACCTGTGATCTGATACTGATCCTGTGATCTGATACTGATCTTAAGGGTCAACACTCCCCGTTTCTGAAACGGAATGGCACTTCCCCCTGTGGAACATACTACATGGACGTGGTAGATGGTGGCCCCTGGGCCTCTCATATATGGAGCCCTTGCTCTGGGACATGTGGATTCTTGTGTCCCCATGTGGTGCCCTTTTGACCAACAGTTTTTGTTGAGTGATTTGGGGCAAGTGGTTTTGCCTCTCTGAGCCCCGGTTTCCTCATCTGTGAACTGGGGGATAAGAACCACGACCCTTGCGGGCTTGTGTGGATGAGAGCCCTGTGCACAGGAACAGCCCTGACACAGGGTCCAAGGAGGAGGGAACATCCCGAAGCCTGGCCTCCAGGAGCAGCTCCCCTCCAGCCTGCTGCTGGTTCGGAGCCACAGGCCGAGACCACTACTACCCTCCTGTCCTTTCATCCACCGACGCTCTGCAGGCAGGATGGGAACTTCTGAGACGGGCTGGCGCAGGTGGGCAAGGGCAGGGCGCCCCCGAGCAGGACGCGTGCCCTCCACACGCTCAGGAGGAGCTCCAGCCTTTCCCTCATATGAGGGCCTTCCTTACGGAGAAAGCCTCTGCACTGCTTGTCGACTGTGTCCGCTGTCTCAGGAGAACCTCCGATTTCCCACCTCACGAGGACCAGTTTTGTGCCTTTGTCATCCCGATGCTGTGAGTGCAGCAAGCTAGCAAGGGCTCTGTACAAGAGGCAGGTGGCCTGGCAAACCCCACGCCCTGGCTCTGTCACTGCGTCATTGCGAGACTTTGGACATGTCTTTGGAATCTCGCTGAGTCTGCTTCTCCTCTCATAAAAGTCTCCTGCTGGCCAAGGAGTTCGGGGTTGATGGGGAACACCCATCAGAGCCCTTTGGGCTTCAAATCTTTTGTGACATGTAAATACATATCTGAGCACACACACACATCTTGAAATACACACACAAATGAAGAGAAGGTACAGATTGGTGCTCCCATGAGGAGGAATTTTTCATAATGCAATAGACTTTCTTCTGCGTGGACAGCTTGATACAGAAACAGTGGACAGGAGTCTACAAAGTTGGGAATCGGGCCCTAGATCTGCAGGGTTTCTCCTAGTCTCTACGCAAGACAGGTTCCTCTATCAGGCGAGTGACCTAGACTGGGCTTCCTGTTGCCCCAGCCCCAGCTAGAAGGTTCAGTTGCTCAGTTGTGTCTGACTCTGTGACTCCATGGACTGCAGCACGCTGGGCTTCCCTGTCCATCACCATCTCCCGGAGTTTGTTCAAACTCATGTCCATTGAGTTGGTGACGCCGTACAACCATCTCATCCTCTGTCGTCCCCTTTGCCTCCTGCCTTCCCTCTTTCCCAGCATCAGGGTCTTTTCCAATGAGTCAGCTCTTTGCATCAGGTGGCCAAAGTATTGGAGCTTCAGCTTCAGCATCTGTCCTTCCAGTGAATATTCGGGGTTAATTTCCTTTAGGATTGACTGGTTTGATCTCTTTGCTGTTCAAGGGACTCTCAGAGTCTTCGAAAAGCAGTTCAAAAGCATCAATTCTTTGGCACTCAGCCTTTTTTATTGTCTGGCTAGAAGGTGGAAAGGCAGGATTTGGATCCCAGTGTGTAGACGCTGATGCCCTACTGTAGCTCACACACCCTTCCTCAGCGGTTTACCCCAGGGAGAGTAAGGAGCACGGGACAGCCACTTGAGTCCCCCGTTACCTTCCAGTTCAACAGAAATGCTGAGTGAGACGTCGAACCAACAGCCTCTGAGCTTTGCATCCTGTGGGTGGTCCCTCCAGGAAAACAACCACGTTCCTAATTCTTCCTCTTTGCTTCCCAAAGGGCACTGGGAACGGGTGAAGTGTGTGGCTGGGCAGATTCACCGAAGTCCTACAGGAAGCAGGACCCAGAGCTGGGCTCGGCCCTCAGCATCAGACAGCATGGAATCAGGACTCTTGCCAGACGCACGTGTGGTAAATGACCTGGACCCAACCCGCCGCTGCCTGGGGGGCCTCCCTCCCTCTCTCTCATCTTAAGTTTCTCACCTTACTCTGGATGGTGTGTGGTTTTTAAAGAAGGGGCTTTCTTTTTCAGTTCTCCAGGGTCTGATAGGGACAGACCCGAGGCTTATCTTTGCACATGTTAAAGAAAATAAAAATGGAAAAAGAAAACAAAAACCCACTTCTACTCCAACAGAATAGGCTGGGCTCAGGTGAGCTGCTCTGCCTGGTGGTAAAGACATCGACGTGGGCAACATTCTGTTTCCCGATGGCTTCTCCCGGTGACATTCCAAGATGCCTGTGAGGTGGGAGTTAGGAAGTAGGACAAAGCCCCGCAGTCTCTTTTTCTCTGTCTACTGCCATTCGAATCTGATAGACTTTCACATTCTGATAAAAGCCATAAGTTTAGCTGGGATCAAGTGGTAGGGAGGCCACGGCCATCGTTAGAGTCAGGTTTCGAGTTTGAAGAACCGGGAGTTCCGGGCGTTTGAAGAGCAGCTGTATGTTCTTCTCAGTCCCCTTTTCTCTGTAACCCTGTTCTGCACGAGAGGCTCTTGTGAACTGCAGTCAGATCTCAAAAATCTTTTTCTACCATTCTGCGGTTTCCACCATTAACGCAGTACTTTTTTTTTTTCTTTTTGTAGTGAACGTTGTAAATAGGTTATGTGTAGGGGGCAAGACTTCTCCAGCTTAGATGGCTTCCTGAAGAAAGTGGTGTCTTTAAAGGGGCCATTCTGCCCCTCCCAGCCCTGCTCACCTGCAGATTCTCCATACAAACTCCAGGTTGAGCAGTTGGACTGTAGGTCACCTGAGTATAAACGAGACAGAGGGTCAGAGGGAGAGTAGCCGTCTGTTCCTCAAGTTCCGACTCTGACCAGTAGACGGGGAGGATACATATGATTCCTTCCTTTGCTCTCCTCTGAGGACACGTTGTCCTGCATCCTTTTCTTCCTTTGGTCTGTGTGAGGAACCAGGAACGCAGAGTTCCTTCACACAGGTCTTCCGGCCTCACCTGTGCGCGGATAGCATCAGTCCATGTAGTCTGTGAGGATCAGGATTAGGTGTTTGAAGCGGGGCAGGCCGTCACTTGCTCCCTGGGGTAGAGCATCTCACAGCTGAGTTCTCCTTGATGCATGCGGGTCCTCTGGAGGGTCTTAGGGGAAGTGAGCACAGGAGGCAAATGGCTCTGCCTTAAGGAGAATCAGAAAGGGGATGCAATAGGGGCCTAGGCTAGAACAAGTGACTTCTTCCTTTCCCCCTTCTCTCTCTGGTCTGCCTAACACTGACCTAAGAAACCGGGTTAAGCCATCTTCCTACGTGCTCAGGCAGGTTCGCCCAAGACGATCGTCTAGAAGCCGTGCCTGCACACCCGAATCTGCTGGCATCGAGCCCTGCTCAAGATCCACATGCCACCCCCTCTAGAGTCTGAAATGCCCCTCCCCATCTCATCTCTTAAGACTGAAAGAGTTTTAAATCATGTCAACCAGATAATGCTTGCTTTATGTGAGAATTCTTTTGGCAGAATGGATACCAATTTTCACAACAGTCTTTTCCTATCTATGTATTCTATATTAAAAGTGATAAAGTCATGTTTCTGGGGCGTATTCAAGTAGCTGACAAGTAATTATTTAATAATAGTACATTGAGTGCACTGTAATTATTCTCGCCGTAGTCAGGTCATAGTATCCAACAGAAATTTCCTACCAACCTGCTGTATCCAAAGTTTTGTAAAAAGTTGTAGAAGTTGTTGATCTTTTTGATTTTATATTCAAAAAGTCTCTTTTTATAAATATTATTTATTATACAATGTATATACCTTTGAGTTAACTAAGATTATATATTATATAAATATATATATATTTGGAGAAAATATATTTCATCATGCAGTTTTTTTCTGTTAAGTCATTAAAGAGAAGGTAAACAAACAAAAATGGATACATTGTACAATGTGTGGAGTCTCCAGATTCATGCTCAGGAGGTCCAGAATATCAGGTTCTAAATGTGGGAGCCTCCACTCTGAAATGAGGGGCCCAACTTAAGGTCATCTCCTGTTTTCTCAGCAAGATCACCTGAGATGTCATGGACAATAGGTCTGATCTACTCAAGGGCTTTCTCACAGGCTCTCTTTGTTCTAAGTCAGCTTCTAAAAGAATTTCAACTTTTAGACATGAGTGACTTGGGCAGTAAGTCCTCTCATAGACTTCCAATGCACAAATTAATATCACAGACACTCAAGCGATAGGGCTCAAGGCTAATGGACCATGGGGTTGGCCACCAACTTAATCCCTTTCAAACCCATGATTTCAACTCTATTTATTGGGAAAATAGAATTTGCCCTCCTGAAAATGAACTTTGAGTGGAAATGGCCCTCCCCTGCTAGCTCCACTCCAAGCTTTGGAAGGGGTAGCTTGGTGGGAAGGAAGAAATGGTGTGCCCTGGGCTCTAGAATGGGTGTCACTGGAAGGGTTAGACTTATTTGGGCAGAACAGACCCACCAGTGGGCATGCTCTAGGGAGGGCATGCTCTCCTTGGACCGTGGCTTCAAAAGGACTCACCCGAAGCTTACAGGTAACGCCTTTTCAACAACCAGATGCTGTAACTCAGTTTTATGACCACAGACAATCCTTTGGTCTTCAGGCCTGCCCATAAAATGTCACCTTCGGTTTATCTGGCATGGCAAAAAGGTTTTCTCTCCCTTTATTTACCTTTATTAGGAATTAAGTAAATTCATCTCACTTCACAGAAGAAATAACAGGAAAACAGAAGAATCTGCCTCCTGTGGTGGAGGTGGGCTGCCCGGGCTCTAACCTCAGATGAGTGAGGGCTCCTCGAAGTTCATGAATTTTCTTGTGCCCATGACGTGTCTTTATTTAGTACCTGAAAAGCTGAACCCACAAAAATGGTTCAGGTGTGCAATGAATGGGACGTGGAAAGGACACAGATCTCCCTGTCTCATGGGCTGCTTGTCTTTGTGCTTCACTTTTCCATAAAGCTAATAATACTCATCGACCCCAGTATTTTGGGTACTTGTTTTTAACCTATAAAATTGCTAAATGTTCAAATGGTCCCTAGTCACACTCACCAAGCCCATTTGTAATCCTTTCTATGATTAATTATGTTCTATGATTAAAGAGAACACAGTTTATAGCAGTGCTTGAACATTTAGTTTCTCCAGAAGCACAAATACTATTAAACATCTAAAAACAAGAGGAAGATCCAAAAAAAAAAAGCCCCAAAGAAGAAAAGAAGATAATATAATGAGTTCAGCATTATTATTTTTCAAAGCAGTGTTAGTTTATGAAGGAAGAAGGGAAGTCTGTGAGACAGTTCAAGGATGAGATACAAATAAAGGAGGAAGAAGCAGAGATTGGGGAACGATGATGGTGACATTATTCTAGGTGCGTTCGAGGATAGTGCGAAAATGTGCGAGGGTGATCTACACATACACACACACGTCAGTGAAGTTGTTGGTATTTCATCAAAATTATGGTTGCTACAGTGTCATCATTCCTCCTAGCTCAACAGAGAACTTGGTAGGAGGCAAAACATTATCTCCGCATTCATCTTATACTCCCGAAAATAGAGTGAGAGAGTCAGCTGTGTGGCGACCGTACGCTGGGAAAATTTCAAACCCAAGTCCTCCTTGCAAACTGTCTCCACTCCTTGGGACTCCTGCCGATCGCAGGCACCATCTCCTGCATCTTAATGCCACGGTGTCCACACAGCACACGCCTTCCGTGGGCCCGGCTCCAGTCTCAGCACCGCTTGCCAAGCTGAAGAGAAACTTCGGGTCATTTTGCAATAACTTCTGAAATTTACATGCTTTTCTGAACTCTCATACACACCTTTCCCAGTCACTTCTCTGAAGAGGCTGATGGATCAAGTTGTCAGGCAAGGAAAATGAAACCTTTACCTTCTGTGTTTGGGCTGGGTTGGTTGTTTATAGCTGACTCAGTGCTTCAAGTCTGTTTACCAGGATTTGATTATCAGACACCCTTGAATCTACTTTAAGACTTGTTGCTGAAACTTAGGCTGTTCACTGTAATTTTTAGGATACGAAAGTGAAAGCTCAGCTTTGTTCGACTTTTTGCAACCCCATGGACTACAACAGTCCATGGAATTTTCTAGGCCAGAATACTGGAGTGGGTAGCCTTTCCCTTCTCTAGGGGATCCTCCCAACCCAGAGATCGAACCCAGGTCTCCCACATTGCAGGCGGATTCTTTACCAGCTGAGCCACAAGGGAAACCCTTAGGATATGAAAAGGCAGTCTTAAAACATATTTCAGGTTTAACTACCATTATCCAGTTTTTCTGTGTTACACTAAAAAAAAAAAAAGTTTCAGTAAAGTTGTAAAACTTTAGGAAAGAAAAATAACCCCCTTTTTTGAGGCTTCAATTACATCTTCTGACAAAAAGTAGCCTGTTAACTGTTCATCTGCAGAAGAAATTTAGGCAGCGGCCAGAGGAGTCACCATCACTTTATCACCAGGCTATGCTATGTACACGCTCTGCCTAGCATCAGCTCTGAAGAGTTCTGAAAAGGCTGAAGCCCTCCAATCCCAAGGTTACACGGGGACCAGGGAGATCCTCAGAGGCCTCCACGCAGGAGGGTATGGACAGCTCCCAGGGGTCTGACCCTGCAGTCAGAGAAGCTCTAAGGCTGACCTCTCCCCACAAGTGTTGCTGGTTTTCTGGGTGGCTGTTAGTCCTACCCTGAGCTGCATCTAAGCATCAAGGTTTAGGCTAAAAGATGTGAGAGCTCAGAAACATGCCAAATGGATGGATACCAAAAGGAGCCATGTGAAGGAATCTCACGGAGGGTGTTTGCATCTTTCGGTTTGTTATGTGTCACAGGAAGGACTAATTTTACTTGGGAAACAATTTTCCTTTCTGGTTTATTGCTAACCCGCTTAATGGCTTTGGTACACTTCAGTTTTTTAATAACAGGAAATAAGTAAAGGGGGTATAAAGATTCTTCTTGTGTGCCAACTTTATATAAAACTGGCTATCAAACTGTATTTGTTAAATTAACTATATTTTCTAAATAATTAAAGCCAGAGATTTTAAAATAAAAATCATCATCTCCTTACACTAGTTATAACAAGGAGGGGCTTTTCTGAGCCCCTTCTTCATATACTCTGGTCAGTTATGCATGTTGTCTTGTACAAAATATTGGTCTGTGACAGGATGTTTTTAAGTATATGTACTCTTTATTGCATTCCTTCATTTGCATTAAACAATATAATATTTATATTTCTTCAATATAGTTCTGGACAAAACACAAAGACATTAATCTTATTTAACAAGAGACATAAGTTAATACAAGGTATGCTGCTTTCACGGGAAGAGAAAAAAGAGGCAAGATCTAAAACAGATAAGGGGATCCAGGATACTGGCCACCAGGAACCACAGAATTTTTATAATACAATCCACTTTTTTTTTTAAAGCCACAAAATAAGCTAGAGATGAAAACCCAAAAGAAAGCAGATGCGACATATAAATCTACCAAAAATATACAGAGAGCAAGATCTGGAGATAATTTATCTTCTACCACAGGGACAGATGAGAGAGCTGCACCACGGACCACTGTGGTGACCCAAGTACCACCTGATGCCAAGCCTCACGTTAAGTACCTCCAGGTGGCCCCTGTCCTGGGAGCCGAAGCTGCAGCAGCAGCAGGGGAGGGGCACGTGTTCCATAAGTCTTCTCACCAAACATGACGACCTGATCACATTTCTTCCAACTCAGAACTACTGTTCTCCTTCCCTTTGGAAGAAGCGTGCAGAGGGGGAAGGAGACATCTTCAGTGTACTGGAATGGATGTTAAAGGACTGAGGGGAGAGCACTAGAAAGTGGTTTATTTTTTCTGGAAAATAGTGTTTCATTTAGATGCTAGGGAGTACAGATAATTTAAAATAAAGGAAGGATACATTCTAAGTAAGTCATTAAGCTAGGGACAAAAGAAAAGTGGTGATCTAAAGAAGCCTTTAGTATTACTGGCCCACTTAGACCTGGGCACTAGTGAGTGCTGAGAGGGTTGTTACTTGAGTTGACACCTTTCTGTTTTGGGGTGTATGCTTTTACCATACACATCTCTCACAGGTTGTTAACAACATCTACCAAGTAGTAATGACCAGCGTTATCTCTTACCACTGAGCACATCACTTACATTAAAGGGATGGCACAGCCAACATGGTAATAATCTGACTTCCTATTAAGAAAGATCTCCTGATTGCAACCTAGAAACATCTCTGAAAATGACTGAGAACAGCATCTTAGAAATTCATAGCCCTGTTTCTTCAGGCAAAGATAACCAGCCTTCTGGGAGAAACTTGAACCAACTATCCAATGACCTGTAGTGTTAGCACAGGGAAGTTATGAGAGAATCCCTCTGAACCCAGTACCTCTAGTCACGGCTCCTAGTTTACAAGTGGAAAGCCTTCCTTCTACTAGGCCAACTGCTGTTTTGCAACATCAACATGTTTATTGAGCGTTTTCGGGTGGTGGTGGTAGGGAGCTTAGAACGTGTAGTGTTCATAAGTACAGTATGTTTTCCACGTTTAAGACTGAGCAAGAAGGAATCCGCTTACACGGAGAGGTGAGCACAGCATTCTAAAGCGAGTTCACACCTTCCACAAGAGGGAGTATCTCAGTGAGCACAGGGAAGGGAGTTTCATCGCACTCGTCATGCAGTGTGAGCACGTGTCGAAGGCAGGGGACATTTCACTGTGTTCAGCATCTTGAGGAGGTCGAGTGACGATCCCAGGCCATCTTCACCTTGGTCACTTTGCTTGGTCACTTTGCATTTGAAAATATTTCATGGTCATAGTCGAGGGGGCTACTGAAAAACCAAAACACACACGAAAAACAGATGAAGGGTCTGCAAAAAGCCCTTCATCACAAAACCACACTAAAAGCTTCTTAGTGGCTTCTCTACATTTTTCACTATGCATTTGCCATTAGAAGAGCATTTCACAAAAGAAAATGTTTACACTCCATGCATTTAAAAGCAGGTTCCAATAAATATGTACCATCGTGCTTTTTCCTGCCTTGTGACAAGGAAGTTTTGCGAAGCAGGACAGGGAGAGCAAACCAACAGTACAACCCACTTCCTTGCTGGGTCTCCTAGACCTACAACACAGTGGAGAATTCTAATAAATGGAAACAAAGTTGTCCAAGAGAGGTTGAGAATTCAAATTCACAGGCACTGTATAGCACTCTTAGAACAGGCACACAGGGGTTTACAAGACCAGGGAGTCTGGCTGGCGGTCTCGTGTCATATGTACTTACGCTCCTTCTTCTCTTAAGAGGGCCAAGAATTTTCTCACACGGTATTCGGGATCCATCTAAATACATCAGAAGCAATAAAGAAGACAGGTTAGTGGTGCCCTCTAACAACGATGCACTTACTTCATGCCAAGAAAATGACTGGTTTTATACTTTTTCAGGGCTTTGGTGAGCCACGGAAATGTGTTACCTGCTCCTTAACCAGGAGTCTGCTACAGAGCAAAGTGGACTATGTCACTCAAGGGAAGTGAGGAAGGATTTTGGAGCACAGAGAATCGCTATGCATGAGGTCATCCACAGGCACCTCAGCCCAGCGCCCCCTTAGCTGGTGCCGGGTGAGGAGGTGGCCCTGAGAAGCAGGTGTGAGAGCAGGGCTGGCCATTCACGGGGGTGCGAATGGCATCCAATTCATAGGGCTCATCCAAGGCATAGAAGTGGGACCAAAATGGAAGAAGCCAATTGATGCTGATTAAACAGTGAAAAAATAGCCTCTTAACTCTATATGAGTGATTCTTTAGCTTTTCTTAGTCTTGGTGTGCCTGGCATAGTTTTTTCTTCATAATTAATGATAACGGTTGTGCTGAAACTAAAACAGAAAATCAGTGGGACTGATTCCTCTGACATGCTCTCTGGATAATCCAGGTCTCCTGGGACTGAGAACAGCATTGTGAGTCTAAGAAAAGATGGGGGGGCTCAGTTCTCACTCAGGTTGTAGGGTCTGGGTTGCTATTATTAATTATCCCTACTCATTTTCATTTCCTATTTCTTTAAAAAATTTTTCACTATATATCTTTTCTCTTTCTTTTTAATTTTATTTATTTATTTGTTTAGGCTGCACCAGGTCTTAGGTGAGGTATGTGGGATCTAGTTCCCTGACCAGAGATGGAATCTGGGCCCCCTGCTTTGGGAGTATGGAGTCCTATCCACTGGACCACTAAGGAAGTTCCTCATATTCATATTTCTATGAATTTGCTTAATTTTGTTTTATTCTCATTGGTCTACCAGAGGTGTGAAGTTGTCAAAAAAAAATGATCATTAAAAACAGCTTTAATTCCTGAAGATGAATTTTTATTGTAAGAAACACACCTAACTTTGAAAAAATGTTCCAGGGCAAGAGTCTGTTCCCCAAGAGGGAACTCCCTGCCCTCCAGGAATAGCTTTCAAATGCTCGGCGCAGCTGTGGGTAAATGTGCAACTGGATTCCCCCCTCCAACCACTTTTTTTTTTTTTTTTAAAGACTTCTTCTCTTCTATCCCCCAAAAAATCCAAGTTTCAAATGTATCAAAGTTAAGAGGTCAGACTACAAAGGACTAAGAAAAAGTGTGAATAGTTAACAAGAGCAACATTTTTCCTCTTTGGGAATAGAATTACATATGAATCAATTGTCAAGTTCTTTTTCAAAAAAAAAGGAACTGGCTGGAGCTCTGCTGTAGTCAGTACTTGCAGGTCTTTGCCCATTAAACATATTTAATATGTGTGAGCAACGACTTACTGACTTGCCTGTAGCTATGGAATTAAAAGTCAAGGGAAAGGGAGGAAAAAAGTAATCTAGATAAATGACTTTATTCCCTCAGGTGACATCCAGTCAGAGCAGATCCTCAGCACTGTGCAAGTTTTAACAGAATTGTGTATGGTGAACAGAGAGGTAACATGACTTATATTCGGCTAAACTACATGCCTCTTCACTGAGACTCGGTCTCTCTAAGGCAGATCTAAAGAGAATTCACTCAGCTGCACGAAATCCATTTGACGTGAAGGGGTTCAAACTCAGAGGCCTATGAAGTGTCAGTCGCTGAAGATTAGGTCTGAGTGCCCCACTCTCACTTTCCACCCCACAAACAGAGGAGGCATTAACTTGATCACTGACCTGCGGGCATCAAAGGAAGAGAGGAAGGGGTAGGGATTGGGGAGAAAAACCCACATAGTTTCTTCTATGCAATTATTGAAAAAAAGTTGTGCTGAAACTTAAAGAAATGAAGCATAGAGCTGACTGTCTGACAGATTTATTTCTTCCAAGGAAAGAGCCAATACAAATGTATGTGCACCTTTACCAAGAATAATCCTCAGCAGAGTGATTAGTCTGGAACTTTAATTTACTACTCATAAGGAAAAACAGAAATAAACTGGCTTAAAAATAGTCCAGCTGAAGGTTTCTGAAAGCCACAATTTTAAAATAAATTGACCATCAAAGATTAAAAAAGCGTTCACTTTGTGATTGCAATTTGTTATTGGTTGAAGAGCCTATTTCAGCAGTAAATAAATTTCACCTGTGCCACCCACAGCTCATATCATTGGAACAACAGGACTGAGCGTTAATGCATGATGCTCAGAATGCAGCCAGTCTGTCCACTGAGGACCCAGGAGAGATTCATTCAACAGAAATTGACTGAGGGCCTGACTATGTGTCCAGCTCTGTCTCAGGAGCTGTGGACTTAGTAGTGAGTGAGAGGCAAGATCCCTGAACTCAAACAGCTTGGAAGCGACACATTTAGTATCTGACTAGTATGTCAGATAAGGACAAGAAGACACAGGATGGGCACAGGTGGGGGGCGGTGGGGTTACAAAAAGAAGAAAGGTAAGGTGCCAGTAGACGTGAGAAGGTCTCAAAGAAGCTTCATCTGTTTTTGCCCAGGCAATAGCCTGGGGCTTAGTTTTCTATGTGATCCTGGATGCTTCAACCCTACCGTAGTTTGCATGAAATTTCTAGGAGCCCTGCCAGGGGAGAATATATACAGCCTCTGTCTAATCTCTACACTCAATCACCTTGTCCCTGAGACAGTCTCCCAGGCCCGCTCTGGTGTCTGCGCATTGCTTCCTGACTTCTGATGGACAATGCCAGGTCCTTCCCCCTCCACCCTCTTAGATCACTAGCTGCGACCTTGGTTAACTCAGTGACAACTGGTGGGACTCTCAGGATCCTCACCTCTAAAATCAGGGGGCGGCAGAAATTGTTCTTCCAAGTCCTTTCTAACTGTAAAACCTAGTGACTCCGTAAATTAAAATGTAATTTTATCATCTTTTCTCCTATTTTTGAATTTTAAGTAGGAAAGAAAGTACCAATAAGTTGTTGTTTGATCTCAGAAACAGGTTACTAACACCAACTGGACTCTGGAAATAATATAGGAGACTTTCAACTTTAAACCTTAGTAAGAGAACGATAACACCTGTTGGGATAATACTGTGAACCTTCTGTGTCTGAACTATATGGAGAAGGAAGCATCTTACCTGTAGGGACATCTCAATCAACATTAGTAACTTCTTGATTCCTATCCAGACCTTCTTCCCTTTGACTTGCTGTGTAATTGTGGTGCGTTCTTCATCCTTGAAGTTGCCCAATAGCTATGAAAACAATAAAAGTAAGGAAAGCATTATATAAGGACATCAACAACATTAATTCCCACATTTACCCTTAAAAGAACAGTGATAAGAACTTCCTGACTGGTTCAACCTGACAGAATTCTCTCATATTTTAAAACCCAACTTGACTTTTCTGAATCCATTAAGTGCAATTATGAAAATGAAAACTGGAATCTTAAACCCTATTTTCTTATGGACCTTCAGTATAATTTAGAGGTATGTTTGCTGGGGGAAAAATAGCTCCAATCCATAATAAATATCAGTTAAAATTTTTAACATTCCATTCTAAGAATAATCTGTATATGTCAAAGCAGACTAAATTTAATTCTCTCACTCAACCTCGGCACAAAAACTGCTCAAACAGGTAAGCTGGAAACATTTATCATATAGCTTCTATTTCGTTGGGAATATGCCCAATTGTACAGGTCTTGAGGATTTTAAGATGCCTTCCTGACTCTATTGCTGCTGACAAGTAACTAAATAATCTTTCTTAACACTTCATCAAGTCATTTGTGAACACTAATATCAAAAGTTTAATAAAGGATATACATTTTTTAAAAAATTAAAGACTATGTCATCCTCAAAAAAGAAAATATTTCCATATTATGAACTTGTTAATAAAAAGATTCAAGGCTTTAATTATTGCTCAAATTGATTAACTGCAAGTAAATGGATTGAATGCTACTATGAAGAACTGAATTTTCTATATATTGATTATTCTACTTCCCTCCCCCTACCCAAAGCTTCTGGCCCATGTAATCTATGCATTAGTCATGCTGGGCACAGAGTAATTCATTCCTGGCAGTTTACATGCTGCTTCCACTGAGGAATGAAGAATTACTTCACTCTGACTTGTATTTCTCTTTTTCCTCTAATTCCTGAAAGTGACTGGAGGTGTATCCTGGGTTCCGCGTTCTGTGTTAACACAGAACTAAACACCAGGTGCGATGCCTGGGGCACCCGTAGCTCCTTTTGTTGGGCAGTGTGCACTCCACTCCCTCATCCTCACCTCCAGAGCCTCCAGCAGCTGCTCCCCTGTGGCGATGTTGGGCACGTGGATGGTGGTGCTGAAGGCATTAAGCATTTCCATCTCCTGAAGGACATCTTTGCGGCTCGTGGTCCCGATGATAAGAAGCTTGCGACCCTGATCATAGGGAGAAAAGGTGTTAAAACACAAAGGAAAGAACTTATTAGGAAATCAGACTAAGCCTGAACAACACTCATTTATTTAATTGCAGAAATGCAAATGCTTAGGCAAAATAGAAGGAAAAAATTCAGAACTATCCTCTTGAAAATCTTCTTTTTGGCCGCATCACACGGTGTGTGGGATCTTAAGTTTCCTGTCCTGCAATGGACGTGGGGAATCTTAACCGCTGGACTGCTAGGGAAGTCTCTTGAAAAATCATTTTAAAAATGTTATCAACAACATGATTCAGAAAAAGCGACACTTTCTTCAGCACGTGGTTCAGAAAGAAGCAACTGCTCTTTCTCCTCATCCACATCAGTAACATCCCGGGTCAGTAAATCAGGAAAATACACAAACCAAACAGAAAGATACTTTACTATATGTCTGCAATTCATCTCCACAGCCAATATACACATATTTCAACATATGTATGGTTGGGGCAGGGGAAAAATGAGTGAAAGTCCTTGCCACCCACTTAGCAAGACTTTATTAATGCTTTTTAGGAGAGGTCCTCGGATAATAATAATTGTTTACATTTATGCAGCAGTGAAAGGCATGGTGCTATATGTTTCACATAATTGTCTCATTTAATGTTTTTAACTTCATTTTAATTTTTAGCCCCCTAATATAACAAGGAATGTTTAAAAACTGTATCAGGCTTAGGCCACCATTCCTGATTCCCACAGTCCAGAAGCAACCATTTTCTACTCTCTGGGTTTTTCTTGATTTAATTCCTTATCTTTAAATAACAATAGCACTCTCTTATTTTTAGATCTTTCTTTTTGGCTTTAAATATTATTTCCTGAATTCCTATTATGGAAGATGGAGATTTAATACTAATTTTGCACTAACCCCGCACCTCCAATATGTCCCTTTTCTCATCCTTCCAATATAATTATTTCACAATCTCTGGTTAAATCTATACTCAGTATTTATTATGATTATATAAATATGATTTATGGTTAAGCCATGTAGTATCTTTTCTTGGGCAACATTTTGCTCTTGTTAAGAGTTAATAATTGCCATTTTCCCCCTTTGCTTAGTTTATCAGGTACTTACCACAAATTCATCCCCAAACAAATACAGCCACAAATATCATGCCAGTATGTCCAAACATGTTAGGGAATTTTAAAGTTTTGGGTGTATTTTTTAAAATTTTATTTATTTATTTTATTTATTTTTGGCTGTGCTGGGTCTTCACTGCTCCATGAGGGCTTTTCTCCAGTTGCAGGGAGCAGGGGCTACTCTCTTGCCGTGGTGCATGGGCTTCACACAGCAGTAGCTTCTCGCTTCAGAGCATGGGCTCTAGGCACAAGCTCGATAGCCACGGTACACAGGCTTAGCTGTCCTGTTGCATGGAGGATGTTCCCGGATCAGGGATTGAACCCGTGTCTACTGCATTGGCAGGCAGATTCTTTACCACTGAGCCATCAGAGAAACCCCTTGGGTGTTTTTCCTTGAAGGCATTCCCCTCGTGGAGTCCTCTGTTCTCAGAGCTCAATCTGAACCGACTGTTCTCTATGCTGCCTGCACAAGTTATAGCTATAGAACCTTCTTCTCTCCTCTCCGAGATTCATGTCTCCTAGCCCTCTCTCCCACCCCACCGCCCCCCCCCCCCTTTATTCCCTCTCTTCCATGGTACACAGACTTCAAAAGTTTCCTGAGGAAAAGTGTATAAGAGGTAAAAACTTTAAGACCTGGAAATGCCTTTATTCCATCCTTAATATTGTACACTTCATACTCGATAGTAAGGCTAGGTATAGACAATAAGGCTAGAAATAATTTTCCCCTCAGTATTATCAAGTCACTGTTCTATTGTCTTTTAATTTTCAGTGCTGCTGACTAGAAGACTGATGCCATTTTGATTTTCTGACTCATGGCTTCTAACTTTTAAAAAACCTTTTCTTTATCTCTGTGTCCTATAAGTTATAAACCTTCAGGTAAGTCACTCTTTATTTCCTGAACGTTTCTTTTTTAAAAAAATCACATACTGTTATATTTCATGGATACTATCTTATTTTAGATCTCTGTGAATACTGCAAATTTTTAAAAATGTTTTCTTATATTCTCTGCTTTGTCTTTGTTTCCTCTGAGTTCCTTTTTTCCCCCCTTATTTGTTCATTGGTGGTTTTCTTCAAGGGCCTGGTGATTGTTGGATGACTATTCATATTTAAGAGTTAAACTAATAACTGGAAGCTCTGAGTCTGAGGGTTTCACAATTGGATGGTAAGATTGGCTGATTACTGGGGGTCCCTCAAAGGTCAGGATGTGTACATTTTCCCCAGAGAATCTTTCAGTCTCCTTCCTGAGGGATACACAGCCTACTTTCCAACATATTTCGCGGGAATCCATGAGGGAAGGGGTTGGGTATCTCACCACTCAGGATGAAGACGTCCACTCACTCCTGTCTGCAGTACGGTGCCCTTTTAGATCCCTCTCATGCAGTGTCCATTATGCTCCCAAGAATTAAGTAGCAGTATTATCTCCACTTTACTGTGGAAGCTATTAAGTCTTATAGATTTGACTAATCTGTTCAAGGTCTAATAACTAATAAATGATAGAACCAAGAATGGAAACCAAATCCAGAATCCAAAATTGTATACTGCCTTTTTTCATGAAGAAAAACACATTTTAAAAATGTTTACTTGGAAAATGGAAGAAGAATGGACTTTAAACTATGTCACTAGATTTATGATACACACTCATTCCACAGATAAGACTTTAATTCAATCATTCAACCTATTCTCAGATCTCAGAAACTCAGGCCATTAAAATAAATGAGGGAATAAAAAAGTTATTATGTGAAAATTAAAGATTTTAAGAAACTGAAGCTGCTGCCGCTGCTAAGTCGCTTCAGTCGTGTCCGACTCTGTGCGACCCCATAGATGGCAGCCCACCAGGCTCCTCTATCCCTGAGATTCTCCAGGCATAATGCTGGAGTGGGTTGCCATTTCCTTCTCCAATGCATGAAAGTGAAAAGTGAAACTGAAGTCGCTCAGTCATGTCCGACTCTTAGTGACCCTATGGACTGCAGCCTACCAGGCTCCTTCATCCATGGGATTGTCCAGGCAAGAGTACTGGAGTGGGCTGCCATTTCCTTCTCCAAAGAAACTGAAGATCAGATGCCAAAACAATTACACTTTGGGTTTTGTCAATATTAAACCACTATTGCTAATAAGGTATGCTAGCTTTTCTCAGTCTTAACTGATTGTTTTTGTCCATCTATTGTGACAAGAATAGATATTATAAGAACATAAACAACAGCCTATCAAAGAAACAAAGTTGAGGCTTTCTGATATAAGCAGTAATTGGCATATCAAGTGCCTGTGCAAAGACAATGAGGGAGAAATATACCTATGAAGTATAGAGATTAAAGGGTAATCATTGTTATTATTCCAGAAATCAACTCGCCAAAAATCAAACACATTGTCAACAGACCCTTACCAAGCTTCTGGATGAATATGGAATAGACCTTACATATACAGAGAGACAGATACAAAAGAGATCATTAGAATACAATATGGAGAGGTAGAGGTAAAGGTACAGGATTTCATGGAAGAGAAGAAATGTGTGGCAGAGAAACATCTCCCTTTCCAGACAATATCTGAACTGTCTTAACAAGTGAGTGGGTTGACTTGGAGATGAAGGGGAAGGACATTCCAAGTCTGAAGGAGCAGAAACAGATAAATCCAAAGGCAAAATAACAAAAACTGAGATGTCAGGGGGTAATTAAGAACACAGAAAGACACCGAAGGGCTTTCCTGGTGGCTCAGATGGTAAAGCATCTGCCTGCAATGCAGGTGACACAGCCTCGATCCCTGGGTTGGGAAGATCCCCTAGAGAAGGGAATGGCAACCCACTCCAGTATTCTTGCCTGGAGAATCCCATTAACAGAGGAGCCTGGTGGGCTACAGTCTATGGGGTCGGACACGACTGAGCGACTAACACTAACTAAAGACATATAAACTTCTACTATGTAACAGTAAAGTAGTGCTTTTTACATTCAAGCTATTTTTCAACATTAAATTCTGAAAACTTGGGAACTTATCTCAAAACCACATAGGCTGGTACATCTTCATTATAATTAAAGATAACTGTTGGGACTTCCCTGGTGGTCCAGTGGCTAACACTCCATGCTCCCAATGCAGAGGGCTCAGGTTTGATGCCTGGTCAGGGAACTAGATCCCACATGCTGCAACTAAGACCTGGCACAGCCAAATAAATATTTTTAAAAAAGAACAAAATTAAAAAAAAAAAAAAAGTTACTTTGCTTTTTTTTCTTTAGGTTTTCAATGTTCCTAAGTCGCTAATTCAGGCTCCCTCATTTTGCTCCTCTCTTACAGAAGACAACACTGGCCCTCGAAGAATGGCTTGCTAACCATTCTAAAAGCTGAATGGCCATTTTCCTAGTGAAACTCTGTCTTATATTACCAGTGACTATGCGCTTCAGAGTGTTGAAAGACTGGGAAATGTGGAGCAACTTATAATGGAGACGCTAATTTATGTTTTGCTTTTCTTCTTGTTTAACAAGACTGCAAACACTGCAGAGAGGTCATGACCCAGGCAAGTTCGGGCCTTGACTTGTAAGCATCATCTTCAAGAAAACACCGAAAAACATTACCAAATAATTAAATTGTGCTGGGTCATTTTGTATATTAATTAGTGGTAGTACTCATGAGGCAGCTTTATCATGAAAAACCAGCTCTGAATATATTTAATATCCTAAATCACACTGGAGAACATTCTGGAGAAAAAGTTGCCAGCAACATGAGGTGGGAAGGCCAACTTTAAAAACAGAAGTAGAGTTCAACCCAGAAAGAGAAATCCAACTTGTTAATGTGTGGCTACCAGTCTGAATCTATAGTGCCAAAACATGCCCCTTGATGGGAAGAAAAGAGGCAGAGAGATAACTTACTTGGGAAAAAACTGTTCCCAGAATACTCTTTCCTGAGATTTTCCAGTTCTGATGCAATAAAGAAAAGGCCTAAATAAAATGACTATCTGCCAATCGGATTATGATAAACATTGTTCCAAGGTTAAATAAGTATTAGTTAACTAATTCTTACTACTATAAGAAGCAACTCAGGTGAAAACATTACCATGAAAAAGGCAGGGCTCAGTCAGGTGTTGATCCTTCAAAAAAACACTTCTTTACATGATGAAGAATGAGCCAAGTACTAAGCAGTATCTAAGCCTTTTGCCACACAAAGGACTAACCAGATAATCCACACCCTTTCATAGGTCCTGCCCATTGATTGGCCCCAATAAACTGATTTGTAACAAAAGTTCATGTGGAAGAAAGCTCTTTTTTTTCCTCTCCCTTAAATAAAAATGCCACCAATGTAATACTGCAGTGAAATGGAAGGGCTGATTTTAACCTGCTAACAAAAGTAAAGTCAGTTATGCAGTAAAGAAAGGCCAATTCTTTCCGTATCTTTCAGTGCTGAGCAAGGGCAATACACCCTGGGTGAGAAGAATGAACTGGGAACAATTGGAAACCCTGAAATGGATTAAGAAGTGAGTGTGTCGGGAGCCTTAAACTTTATTTTCTCGTTGTTAGAATTTGAAGCTTTTGTAAATAAAAGTGAAGTTTCTCTGAATTTGGAATTTATAAGCCCAGGAAGTAAAAGACAAAATAGATTAGCTGATCAGATCATGAACACGAATTGACTCTGTTCAAGTATGTATGGAATTATGAGATCTGGTTTGTGCCTCCAAAGTGAGTACGATCCAGCTGGGGAGAGTGAGTAAATATTCAGAGACCAAGGAACACACCATCAAACACGAATGAGTAAAGGCACAGGGGCACAGCTTTACTGGCAGAGGGTCTTCTGGGAAGATTCCTGTAGTATCACAGAGACGCTGGTGAAGAGGAGGCCCTGGAGGAAAAGGAATGAGTCTCCTAATTCCCCCGTGGGTGGTGGAAGCAGCTGAGCTAGAACACTAAGGGCTGAAAACAGAGTCTTCTTAGAGCAGAGGGGAGTAGGTAGCCAAAAAAAAGGGAAGACTCCGAATACTAAACTAAGGAAGGAAGTTTAGTATAAAAAGCAACAAGAAACTAAAGAAGGTGCTGGAGGAGGAAGAACTGGGATGAAGAGAAAGATGATCCTAGTAGTCTCATGCCGGGCGGTCCAGAGGCCTGAGGGGGCTGCTATGAGAAGGGCATCTCTGAAATAAGGTCTCAGAGCATGTGTGCCCAGGGAGGATCTGCATCTTTTCATCAGTGATGCACACACATGCCTCCCTTTTAAATGCAAGCCCGGGGTGGGCTGAAAGCAAGGGAGGAGAGGCAAGTTCCCTGACAGATAGGGGCTTGGTGCCATGGAACAAGTACAGGTTCCGTCATTCACACCTGGGTGATGTGGGTTAGATTACTGAACTTCTCAGCATCTGTCTCCTCCTCAACCATAAAAATGGGATTACAAATCCTATTTCTACCTGTTAGAGAAGAGCAGGAGGTGAGGATACTTGGGGGATGGGGACCTCTGCCATCACTGTCAGGGGAGGGAGGAAGGAAAGGAAGTGAGACGGTCTTGAGAGGAACCTGAAAAGTTGTCCTCTGCCCGGGATTGGGATGTCAGGAGTCTGTGACCTCAGGTCAGGTGGATGAGCACTGGGCACCTGAGAATTCCTCTTTCTAACAAGGCAGGCAGGGCACTGGCCTCAAAAGATGCCGAGAGAGCACACTCTTCCAGAGGGCCAAGATGCCCTCTGTTCAGGGGAGATGAGTGCTCCAATCTTCAGCTTAGCTAGGGTGACATTGAGGCCCAGACGAGGCCTAAAGCTAAAGATCAAATACCCCTCAGAAGCAGCGGTGGCAGCGGGCAAGAGTGAGGCGCCTTGATGAGAGGCAGCGACTCCGAGGAGAAATCAGCTCAGGGCAGAGGCTGCGAAGCTTTCCTGATAAGAGGTGCTTCAGTTCATCCCATATACTAGTTTCCTTCTTGAAATGGAGTAACAACTCATATTTTAATTTAGTTCAATGTAGATTAAAAGAAAAAAATTCTACTTACCATAGAGCTTGTACAACTTTACCACTACATTTATTTGCAAGCCTGAATCTTGTTTCTAGCCTGTTGACTCCCTGGGGGCAGGGCCATGCTTGATTCATCTCCGTCCTTGCGGTTCAGAGCACAGCACGCCTGGTGCACGAAAGACACTCCCATGTTCCCTCTGCTGAGAATGCTTTTCCCTGATACAGCCACGTGGTTCTCTGCCTCAGAGTCAGAGCTCTGCTTGAGTGTCACCTTTCCCATAAGGCCCACCTTTCCCATAAGACCCTTTTTCATCTCCCTTTATCAGGCTCTATCCGCCTCCCCCAACAGTAGGGATCACCTTTTAACATACTATATACTTAACTCATTTATTCTACTTATTTCTGGTCTTCCCTTGTGAGGACAGGACTTGTGTCTGTCTGGTTTTATTGATGGTTCCAGGGCTAGCATAGTGCCTTGAACGTGGTGACCCATTAAACACACTCGTGTTGAATGAATGAATGGTGATCTCAGTGTAGGTGTCAAGCGCCACAGATCACTCCTCCACTTCTCTGTTACATTTTCCCTTCTGGTCCTGGAACAACACACACTATACTGGAATGTTCAACAGGAAAATAAGTACCTACAGTTATAGTGTCTATATCTCTGAGTCCCAAGTGTTGAATACTGTATCAACAAGTTTTTAAGAAAACAATCTAGAATGAATGGCATGTATGCTTCATTTACAATGTAAGCAGATGCAAAGGATGTCAGACCACTTTCTTTTAGCTAATCAATTGATAGTCAAAAGTTAAGCTGTAACTATTCATTAACACAGACTACTCTCAGAGAAAAGACTCATTAGAAGCCATTACTTTAAGCTGGCAAGGTAAGTATTGTTACGCATCTCCTACAGCTCTTGGTTTCCCCAAATCCAGGGGAAAATCTGACTACTATTAAAAACAACCAAGAGTCTGGACAGTGAAATGAGAGCAATGGGGCCTCTTTGCATATCCTGCATGTATTTGATTTCTCGATGCTCCAACGTCTGTAACTTTTTTTGGTAGTTAAATGTTTCAGTTGAATAACAAAGGAAGGATGTTTCAAATAAATCATGCTACAACGAGGCAGACAACTACACTTAAACTCTCCATTAGATTTTACCCTGAAGCAAATTCTTAGTCTGCTGGCTTTGTAACCATCCTCCTGGTGCTGCCAGTAGGAAAGAGGTCAACAGGGAGGGGAATTCATGATGCACACTGACTATGAAATATGCAACTTCACCCCAAATAATTTAAAATAATTACTAAAGACAAGAGCAGACCACTTTGAGATACTAAAGAATATCTTAGTACCAGTTTGTGAAAAAGACATGGAATCATCAGACTATCCTCAGAGCAGCTCTGAAAGCTTACCTAAGTTCCCTCCTTCCCTGTCTCCTCTCCTGGCTATTTTGTAGGTGAGAAACCCGGGTAAGCTTTTACATCCAGGGAGGGAGCTGCAACTAGAGTTCAGGCCTCATGGATATTCCCACTATGCTTTGCCATCCATTTTTATTTGTGTAATCTTAAAATTCTATCAGCAGTGGCTGATTTCTTAATGATGAGTTAGATAGGTATACCACCTAGAAATTATGAATTATGACCTCTGAGGAGAAAAGGTTAAATAAATTTAAGAAAATAAAGATGTATGACCATGCCACAGTATTCTCAGGGCCAAAAAGGAACAGTTTTGTAGGTGCTCTCATTAGAAACTTAACTAAAATGATCACTGATTCATCAGCGAATCCAGACTCCTTCACCTGGCATCTATAGTAGACTTTCCCTCCCTTCCTCCCTCTGCTTTTACCTTAAGATGCCCTAAAATGTCCCCTGTGCTCTAATCAGGTCCCTTTTCCTCTTCTTTCTCATTTAATTTCTACCTCTGTGGTTTTTTTTTTTTAGCTGTGCAGGGTCTTTATTGCTGCCTGGGCTTTTCTCTAGTTGCAGAGAGTGGAGGTTACTCTCTAGCTATGGTGTGTGGACTTTTCATTGCTGTAGCTTCTCTTGTTGCAAAGCACGGGCTCTAGAGCACAGGCTCAGTAGCTGGGGCGCACAGGCTTAGCTGATCCTCGGCATGCAAGACCTTTCGGAGTCGGAATTGAACCCATGTCTCCGTCATTGTCAGGTGGATCCTTTACCACCGAGCCAGCAGGGCAGCCCTGTGACTTTTTTGCTTGTTTCAGAATTCATTAGTAATTTATTATATTTTTTAAAGCTTTACCAATAATTAATACTAAAAGAATGTCAAGTCAAAGAAAAAGGTGGACATTAAGGGATAAACTGATTTAATAAATGTCGTAAGGCTTTATTATCTGTAGAGATGACATTTGCCAGTAGAACTTATACATCAGGAAAAAATTTAATTTTAAAGTCATTTGACTTAAGTCATTTGACTTTTTAAACTTATTTTGTATTGGGGTATAGCCAGTTAAGAAAAATGTTATGATAGTTTCAGGTGAATAGGGAAGAGACTCAGCCATACATATCAGTTCACTTGCTCAGTCGGGTCCAACTCTGTTACTGTTAGTCAAGCAGCAAATTAATTCCAAAGGATTGGAACTTTGATAGTTATATTGTTGAGTTAAAAGTGAATACAACTGTATACACATTAACTTTTTCTTTTTCCTGATTATAAAGTAATAAATGCTTACTGTAGAAAATGTATAAAATACAAGAAATAATAAAGCAGAAAAACCCACCCATAATCTACCATCTAAGATAAGAGCAGTTATCTTTAAGACAGAGAAACAGAACTTACTTTTACTTTTGCTTTCATTTCACTCTTTAAAAAAATTATTTTGTGCATTTTAATATGAACATCAATTAAAGAATAATAAATGCATTAAAATATTGGGAGGCTGAGCGCAAACTTTTCTTTCAAAAAGTTTGGTGGCCGTAGATATAAAGACAATCCCAGAAAACAATTCTGGCATATTCCCTCCAGCCCTTTTTCCTTTATAGCTGAAATCACACCTAGAGAATAACTGAGGATTAAGTGGAAGGTGATCTGATCATTAGGCAGGCAGTTTCTGACACTGGCCCAGTTTATACAGATACTGGGGGTCACTAGCAGACAGCCACCCAGCTTCTCATCTCCCTGCTCTGGATGGTGTTTCTCCCTGTCCTCCCTCCCCATGATTACTCCTTTCTCAGGGAACCGGCACCCTCTTCCACTTGCTCCAGGGCCGGCCCTGGCAGGGTCTGTGGGAGCGTGATGGCTGGCAGGTAGAGGCCAAGGAAGGTGTCGTTCCTGCTGATGTGTCTACAGGGCTGGCTTCTGGCTATCTGGAGCCTAGCTCCTTTGATATGGATTAGTTACTCTGTTGGTTTTATATATTTTTGTGTGTGAGGAAAGACAGGAGTCAGAGTTTTCTTTAAAGTGAATACTAAACTGAGTTGTAATTTGTAGTTTACAAAGAATTATAATCAACATTTATCTTATTTAATTCTTACAACGGTTCCCAATTTACAGTGAGAAAATTGAGGCTCAGAAATTAAGTGACTGGATTCAAACTCAAGCTTTCTAACTCCTGAGCTCTCATTTACACTGCCAATGCCAGTTCTATTAATACATGTAGTTAAGACCCACCAGCTTCAAGATGTCCATTCAACAAATAGTATTATTCATATAGCCTAAATAGGTCTGGAAAGAGAGAGAAGAGAGGACGGAAAGGAGAGAGGGCGGGAGGAAGGGAAAGAGGAAGGGTGGGTCCACACAGATTGTCTGGAGCGTTCCCTGTGAAAAGCACTCTTGCCATTCCCCAATGTGACAGGTAGGCAGGACTGTCAAGATGAAAAATGGTTGCAGACCAAGTTGTGACTTAAAAAGATCAAGGCCGTGCTCCACCTATATTCTAATAACTATCAGGAATATTGACAGACCTTTGTAAGGTCCTCCTTAGTGGTTCTTCCTAACCAATAGTTGTCATGCCATCACAGTATAAACCCCAAGGAATCTCCAAAGGCCTGTATATTTGCTTTGGGGACAGGAATGTAGGAGAGAAGCTGTTCTGTTCCACTTGGATTAGAAGGAAAAAAGGGAGTTGGGGGGGGGGACAGTCCTTGGAGGCCTAGTGTAATGGGCAGTGTCCTCAGGACCCCACAATCCCACCAGAAGCCCTGGTCCTCTCTCTACTCCTCATGCTGCTGAACTCTGAAATTCCTATTTCTACTTCATTCTCCCTTTTATAATAGGGATCTCCAATCCCCAGACCAAGGTATTTGTCTTAGGACTCTGGAAGCTTCTGAATTTCAGTGAATGGGAGATGGGGAAGTTGAGTGTCTCTATTTCTTTTGCCAGTATTGCTAGTGAAGGAATTTGAACCTGGGCATTCCAACTTGGAACACAGAACTCACTTTCCATGGAAATGTGCTACATACAGCAGTTACACTCTGTATTTTTCCTAACTTACATGCTAAAAAGGTTCTGTGGACTATCTAAAGGCACCTCTCTTCTTGAAACAACTGGGAGATATATTTCCAGTTCTATACAATAGCCTTAATAAAATACTAAACCTCTAAGAACTTTAAAACAGTAAGAAAACAGGAGGAAACAGAATCTTAGATGTCAACCCTTGGCTCCAAGCACTGGGAACATTCAAATCACTCAAGAGAAACATTGATCATTTTTTAAGAATAAGATTCTTTACAAATGACATTCTCTGTGGACAACACTATACTCCAACTTCTCAGTAACTCTGTGCTTTTCACAATAAGGCATTAATACCTTATGTCTGTGCAGCCCACAGGTTTATACAGAACTTACACTATGTCCACTGGCTGTCCATGGGGTGGGTAAGGAGGAATCATCGCCATTTTACAGATGAAGAAATAGACACAAAGATGTTAAGGGACTAGTTGAAGACTATAAGGTCAGATGTCTGTGCTAAGATTCAAACTCAGGTTTTCTGACTCCAAGTCCAACACAATGAGTAAGCTGTGCAGAGAGTACACTCATAACTAGATTCATGGCCTCATGGAACTCTAGGATGGTAGAATCAACACTTCTCTAATAAATGCTGATGTCATGTCACAGTAATATATCAATATTTAAGGCAATGAGAACTATGGTGTTGGATAAGATTCTTGAGAGTCCCTTGGACTGCAAGGAGATCCAACCAGTCCATCCTAAAGGAAATCAGTCCTGGGTGTTCATTGGAAGAACTGATGCTGAAGCTGAAACTCCAGTACTTTGGCCACCTCATGCGAAGAGTTGACTCATTGGAAAAGACCCTGATGCTGGGACGGATTGGGGGAAGGAGGAGAAGGGGACAACAGAGGATGAGATGGTTGGATGGCATCACCAACTTGATGGACATGGGTTTGAGTAAACTCCGGGAGTTGGTGATGGACAGGGAGGCCTGGCATGCTGCGATTCATGGGGTCGCAAAGAGTCAGACACGACTGAGTGACTGAACTGACTGACTGAACTGACTGAAGGCAATAAGAAGATATTTTGTCTCAACAACATTAGCATTTCTCTATGGTTAAGATTTAGAGATTGAATCCTGAGATACCTATAAATGGTGTGTGTGTATGTATATATCTAGCTTATAATTTTTGTATTTAATTAATATGTATTATAGATGTGCTCTACTGAAAAACAAAACTAAAACTATTTAGAAAACATGGTTTTACTGTGGCTGATTCATGTCAATGTATGGCAAAAATCACCACAATATTGTAAAGTAATTAGCTTCCAATTAAAATAAATAAACTAATTTAAAAAATAAAATATAAAAAAAAGCAAAAAAAGAAAACATGGTTTTATTTAGCAGATATTTGTAGCAATGTTTTATAAAAGGACTCACCAAACTTCTTTCACTGATTTTGATGAACTTAAAACTGTTCTATACACACACACACGTGTATATATATATATATATTTTTTTTTCAACTTACACAGAACTTTCTGAGATAATCTACTAAGCGAAGTATACTTTTAGAGAATTTATTTATAAACTATAGTAGCCATCTAATATCGCTGACTTAACAAATGGGAAAACTGGGCTACTAAACTGTCAATCATCACCCAGATTTTTTCAGTAAAGAAGTCTAATGCAAAAGTCACCACATCAGTGATTACAATTAATGTGTCTGGCAAAATGACTAAACCTCTTTCCTAAAGTGGTTATATATCTTATTGAGTCATATTATAGTCATTAGCCCGAGTTAATTTTGAACAGATAGACAGAGAGATATTCGTGTTTAGGCCTGCATGATTTGGAGTCTCTTCCATTATTTGCTTATTTCGCTAAAGCAACCCAAAGCCTGAGGAGTTGCTTAATATCACCAAGACTTCCTAATAATATATCTGAAGTAAGATTGCACTGAGATATCATATAAGGATTACAGGAAAAGCAATCTTGTCTAGAGATCGGTGACCTTAAATGAAACCCATGGACAAACAAGCATGTCTGCCTGAATTGCCATCAGGAAATTACTAACAGTCTTATTGGTTCACACATTACACCCTTCCCAGCTCTAAGCCCTACTTCTTTCTTCTCAGGTTAATATTCCTAAGTGCCAGAGCAGTGAGGAAGGAATTTTTCTCAACAACTTTATTTTTTAGCTAAAAGTCTTAACAACTGTGAGGTATTTTGAGGTCTACTTCAGTAATACTGCTATTACTTTGGAGTGGTCTTCTTTTGTAAAAGTTCACAGTTTCCAAAGATTTTGCCAGCTGGAACGCTGTGAATAAACTATAAATGTTCTATGGTATCAATACTATTCAGCCCTTGGGAAGGGGGTTAGCACCTGGTGGGGCTGCACCTCTGGCTACTGTGACTGGCCTCACCCACTTACCCAACTATATCATCAGATGTTGTTATTTTCTGTATGCCGTGATATGAAAAAGGCTGGGAAGCACTGAAGTGAAAAAGCTGTGGTTCTCTGTAAGTTACAAGGTTACTCTGGTACATATGGATGAGGTCTTCCAAACTGATTTGCAAAAACTGTCAGGTAAACATTAAGGCAGTCGGGTTAATGGGCTTAACTGCTCTCACACTTGTTGAGGAAACTAGGAAGTCATGTCATTTCACAGCTGAGGAGTTCCTTTTCAGGCACTTTGTCTCCCGGAAGGAAAAAAAAAAAAGAAGGTGCCAGAAGAGATCTAGGAGGAAAATAACAAAGCCGTTCCTGTTACAGTTTGCAAGAAGGTTTACCTGGCCTTACTGCCTTACTACTGCCTCTTTCTTGACGGGAAGAGACTAAGGCTTTCATCCTCCTGATCCTGAAAAGCACATTCCCCTCGACTTCCATAAATCTGCAAAACTTGAAAAGAGCCCCAGTGTCATCGAGCAAAAGAGCCGGCTTTAGGAATCTCACTGGAAGGAGGGGTGTCTTCGAGCCTCTCACTGCTAAGCCGGACATTTCCTAACACTGGATAAATTGTACGTCCAGCTCAGGGAGGGTGAACTGCAGTGGTCTTTTACCCTCCAAGCCAATTGTTAGCTTTTCACAGGAATCAGCAGGGAAGCACATGTGAAACCTCTGTGGTGATGGTGAGCACCCCCATGCCTTGTGTGACTCTGCATGTAGATGAAGCAGGCTGGGAGCTTTCTTAGCTACTGCTGCTGAGTTCTCAGAGCAGCCCTTTTCTCCAGCGTGGCTCCCTGCTGGGACAGCCCTTTTCAATTTTTCTATCCCCCCTCGATCTCTTCTCCTGCAGAACACAGGGAAACTTGATTGAAATAAAGACCTCGGGAACATGTTTTATTTTCTCCTGTTCAATCCATTTTAGAAAAGCTTTTAATTGGTTTTAAAAAGATGCTAAACAAAATGTGATGATGTTTTTCAGTCTTCATGAACTACAGATACCACTTTTTATACTTTCAAAGGGCTAATAAATCAATCATGAAATTAACTCTCCAGCTAAATTGAAAGCAAATCCACTGAATACCGGGTTCATTAAAAATCTATGCATTTACTTAGAAAAATTTAAAATTCAAAGAAAATTATCCTAGTAACTGAAATCTGACTTGAATTTTTAGTCCTACACTGAAAATCCAAGACCAAAGCAATCACAAAGGAAAAAAGGAGGGCTTGTGAACCAGTTTTAATAAAGCCAATTTACAAGGAAGGAGGGGAGGTGGGGGATGGGGAGAAGCAGAAAAGAGAATATCCTGATCCATAACAACATAGTGCCCCTGAAGGGATCCTTTTATTTCAGCATGTGCACACATGCACACACAATTTTTCTATGTGAAAGCTGAATTACAACAAATGCAAAATTAAAGATTCTGTGACTGATAATGATTATTGTACTGTATGCATGTACAGTTCCTCTTTTTAAAGAAAAATGCCTACAACTTTTCTGTTTCCTTGACAGTGATAAAATAATAGCTTTCTACTAAAAGTCTATGCATCCTTACAACATTGGGATTCATACACTTTTAATATTTAACTGCAAACAGCTGAAAAGCCTACACGATAATGCTTTGGCAAAGTGAAGGCTTCTACTTCAGAATGACAAAGTCTTGACACTGGATCACCTTGAAAAAGTCTCCCTTATTTTCTTCAGAGGATACAAACTAATTTAAAAAGTAAGATGGTACAGAGAAACCACATTTTTATTTTGTTAAATATATGCCAACTAGAAATATCTTAAGCATTCATTTCTTCTGCCACTGATTCTCTTACACAGCAGGTCATCCAGCAGTCCAGCTCAGAGCCACCCAATTCTGATTAAGGACAGGCTGGTATTTTATTAGAATCCCCACCACTTCCGATCACTAAGGCAACCAGATCTGCCTTTTACTTCTTACATGTTCCTATATTCTTCCTTTCCAATCCTTAAGAGAAATTCGTTCCACATCCCTTTCTAATGATCCAACTCCTGTTTCAAAGATTTCTCCCAAGCTGGGTCATGTACGCTTACTCCTTACATTCAGCTCTTCATAGAATCCTCCTTTCTTTCGTTTAAGCTTCTGAAACTATCTATCATAACCATTTTATTAAGATGTAACTCCTATTAACACAAAGTTCACTGACTTAAAGTGTACAGTTCAATGGTTATTAGTAGATTGTGCAGACATATGCAACTATCACTGGACTCAGTTTTAGAACATATTCATCATGCCCCAAAGAAACCCAGTATCCACCAGCAGTCACCTCTCATTCTCCTCACCCACTCGTCCAGTCTCAGGCAACCACTGATCTGGTTTCTGTCTCTATAGACTTGCCAATTCTAGGTATTTCACATAAATGGAATCATACAATATGTAGTCTTTTGCGACTGGCTTCTTCTGCTTAGCATGTTTTCAAGGTTCATTCATGTTATAGCAAGTACTCAGCATTTTTTTAAAATGCCGAATAATACTCCATTATATGTATATACATTTATTTTATTTGATGAACATTTGGGTTGTTTCCACTTTTTGGCTATTATGAATAATGCTTCTATGAAAATTCATGTACAACTTCTTGTGTAGATATATATTTTCATTTCTGCGTGTTATATACCTAGAAATAGAATTGCTAGGGCACGTGGTAACCCTATCTTTAAGCTTTTGAGTGCTAAACTGTTTTCCAAAGTTTGGACAGTTTACCTATTCCCACCAGCAGTGTATAAGGATCCAATTTCTCCATCTGCATGCCAACACTTGTTATTGACTTTTTTTCCTTGGCCATGTCACATGGCTTGTGGGATTTTTTTTTTTAGTTCCCTGACCAAGGGTTGAATGGTACAGTGAGAAACCAGAGTCCTAACCACTGTACATCCAGGGAATTCCCCTGACTTTTTAATTATGGTAATAAGATAATGTTCCTTTCCTCAAAGGTCTTACAATTATTTTTATAAAACAGAAACAGTTATTCCTAGGTCTTTATTCAAGATTTTGGAAGTCATTTGTTAATGTGTTCTATTTATTTCTAAAAATACTCACTTCTCTATTTTCAGCTTATATATAACCTAAAACTTCAACTATTGGGAGTAACAGTTTACAGGAAAATGATGTAAAAAAATCCTTCACAGTGCAAATATACAGTAAGGTTTCAAGATTGTTGTAGGTTATATTTCTTTTCACTAATCTAAGAAAAAAATAAACCCTAGAAAATCAAGACAAGTCCTCTACCTTTAGGTCTAACACAGACACACATACAGTTTTAACTGTTAACTTAAATATCAGATTCACCAGCTTAACCTTAAATATTTTCCATACAACTTGCTTTATGTCTCTAACTTCAAATATGGAATTTCCATACAGTTTTTTAAGTTAGTACATCACCCCTTTGTATCTGCCTTTGGTTGGCATTTCTTCAAGGTTACAACACGCAGAACCAACCAAGAGAATTCATGTCTTGTGTCATAGCCAAACATGCTCTGGCAGCCTCTCCATAATTAACATGTTTAACCAACCCTCATAGGTCAGTTTAAATGTGTTAAGCTATCAAAATTACCAGTCTCCAACAGCCACATCAGTAAAAATGGAACCAGAGGAACCAAGATCTTGGCTATAAACTCACCCTTCAAAAGTGCCACATGACATGAGAAAAATTCAAACTCATCTGTAAAAACTAAAAACAAAACAAAACTTCCTGCAGGACATAAATTTCCCCAAATACAAACTCTTAGAAAAATCTATGAAAGATGGAACAAATGGGAACATGTATTTAATCACTTCTACATTAATATCATGTATTAATATCGCTCATGGGAGAAGGGGTGGGAAGGGATGTGTAATATGGTGGTGAATTTATAAAGGAACAAAACAGAATACTAACTGAAACTGGAATTTTGAGAGTTTCAGAAAAAAATGGAAAACTTCTCTGATTCAGAGAAGTGATTAAGAAAATTATTTACCTTAAGACAGAAGGCCAGACTGGATGACCTTACAAAATCCCTTCAACAAGATAATTTTACAAGTTTTTGATAATCTGCTTATTTAGAGAGTGCACCATTGTATAATTTACTGGAACAACTCTGTGAAAATGTTCCTTATATTATTTTTACCTGCGGAGGCGCCTTTTTCAGTAACACAAGAAGAGCCTGTAGTACCAGATTAGAAAATCGAGGGCCAATAGGGACATAATCTGGAAGAGAAACATCGCTGTGTTTAGGGATTCGATATACATATGCACATATTCCAAACATACAGATTTTTCTGCATCAAGAGTAAAAACAGTCCTAAATAAAAGTCGTGTAACTAATGAGAACAAGAAAAAAGCTTCTAAATATCCATTTTGTGCTTGTGTAGACATCTTTGTCTGATATTCAGAGACAGTTTTTTTAAAAGGGGAAAAAAAAATCCCCAGGTCTATTGACTAAACATTTCCAAGAAGTTATCGCAAACCTTGGCAAACACAGGTGAGTATACAAGGCAACAAAACAAGATACTAGAAAACGGATAGAAGGGGAAGTAACAAGCAGTAATAATGGAAGTAAGGTATTTTGACACAAGTGAAATGATGGTAAAGCCGTGAAGACTGGCCCACAGATGGCGAAGAACAGTGAATTTCTCAGAGAACTTTCTATCTGTTAAGCTCCTACTCATCCTTCAAGATGCGGCTCAAATGTCACCCCCTCTGCTTTCTCTGGGTACCGCGTGTGCACCCTCGCCCTGTGCTTACCGCTGCCTTCCAGCAGCAGCCCTCTGAAGCCAAAAGTGATCTTCCCTTTTCTGAATGCCCAGAACACACGGCACGTTCTACTTTATATTAATTTTTGCTGATGTATGTCATAGTGATAGCATCTTACTACTTATTTTTCTGAAGCCCTAATGATTCTAGCCCAGTAGTAAGGGCTCAGCAAATGCTTACCAAATAAATGAACCAACATGAACAGATAATAACTATTCATACAAGTGAAAATATACTCAGAGGGCAAACATTCCTGACACAGTACTGTTGCTATGACCACACATCTCAATTGTGTTTAGGTAAAGGAATTTGAGCAGAGCTATGAGTATGTGCCTAAATGCTTTTAAAGAAATAATCCCAGAAACTGAGATGAACTGTATCAAAAAATAGCAGATCCAAAACCCAGGTCACCAGATAAAACTCTATTTAAGAAGACCTCCTACGTATACCTACTTTGTTTTATAACAAACACTACTTTAGGAAACAGGAAAATAGATCATAGAGGACATAAAATAAGTCTCAAAATCGTAGGGGAAATGTAGTAAGAACAGTTAATAAGAAATCATTACTACACCATTATAGACCCCTTAAGGAAGAAGGGGGTTAGTTAACCAGGCATTGGTAGTATTTTCAGATATTTATTAAGTTACCAGGTGGGATCAACTTCAATCAATTTTGCTACAGCATCCTGAGCCACTGTTATAATGAATTTATCCCAGATTTATCTAGTTTGTGTGAAGAAATAAAATATAAGAGTAACAGCACTGTTTTGGCATTTATTTGTGGAATACACCTATGAGCTGAGTACAGGGACTGTTTTATTTATCTTTGTATTCTATAGGCGTGCACTTAAACATAGGAGATGTTTAATAGGTATTTTAAAAAATTACTTTAGAGCACTTGTAACTTTCAGAATGTTTTTAACTTTCACAACATTATCTCATTTCTGTCTTCACATTTACTCTGTGGGATAACTAAGGAAGAGAACACAGTCTGTGCTTCATCTGAATGGAAACTGAGACAGAGCTGGCAACTTCTGCCCCAAGTGTTACTGCTAACTTGTAGCTTTCACTCCAGCCCTAAGCTCTTCTTTCCTTAGTTCTGACCCAGTTAGCAAATAAGCTACAGGCAGCTCTGAGATAGAATACAGCAAATATTCTACCATCAATGAAAATCACTAATCATTTATTATGGTCAGGGAACTTTGTGGAAGATACAAAATATGAGACATGGGCCCCTATAAAAGTTATGGTCATAAGGCATATTTACCACTGACACCACTGTTGACTTCAGATATAAGAGAAGTTATATTTCCTTATTAGATAAAGAAAGCTATTTCTATTGCCCTATGGACTATAAACACCTGTATTTTCTCTTGTAATTTGTGAGACATTAGCTGTAATGTGGCAAGGATGGTACAATGGCAGAAGGGATGACTCACCAAGCAGTCTCTCAATGTCATCCACAACCACACAACTGAGCTGGGATTTGTATGCATCATCAAAGATCTAGAAGAAAAGCAAAACCATGGATTATCTCACTGCCCTCAAAAATTACAAGAATTTCCAAGAAGATAAAATTTAGCTAATTCTTGACCAATGCCTCCCCATCCCAAAACACAGTAAAACACCCAATATTTCTATTCTTTTAAAAAAAGTTTTATTTATTTCTGGCTGCGCTGGGTCTTTGCTGCTTTGTGAGGGCTTTCTTTAGCTGCAGCGAGAGGGGATGGGTGGTGGACAGGCTTCAGTAGTTGCAGCATGCAGGCTCAGCAGTTGTGGCAGAGGGGCTTACTTGCTCTGCGGCATGTGGAATCTTCCCAGACTAGGGGACTGAATCCTTGTGACCTGCACTGGCAGGTGGATTCTTAACCACTGTGCCGCCAGGGAAGTCCCACCCAATATTTCTGACTACACAAAAGTAGACTTTAGTAGATAACAGGACTTTAGAAATTCAAGAGTTCTTACAAATTTACAAGTGAGGAAATGGAGACCCGAAGCAGCTAAATGACTTGCCCAGGACATCACAGCTAGATCACAGCTGATCACGGGGGAGGTAAGGCTACTTTCAGCTCCAAGGGCTGGATGCGTCACACTGGGGCGTGCTCAGGAAAAACTGGAATTTATCAACTGACAAATCCATCAAGTTTATCACAATGGTCTCTCCTCTCTCTGTCAGGGGCATGACTTCAGTTCTGTGACTCAAGGGCTAAACTGAGCCACAGGAATGTGCAGGGTAAAACTGAATGTCATTTTATTGGTGTAGGAACTGTGGCCCTGTCAAACAGGAATAACATTGAAAGCACAGAATTCTGTCAGCCCAAATAAGAGTGTAACAGCCAAAGTGTCTACAAAAGAATTAAAGTTAAGTATAAAACATCAGATAGAGGCATCGTTAGAACTAGACAAAAGATGACAGTACATTATTTTAAGATAGCCAAATAAATGGAAATTAAGCAAGCAGTGAAGGAGGTTGTTATATCCTGGCAAGGAAGTAGCAATTTCAAGCCAGATAGAAGAAGAATTAATTCTTTTTTAAGTTGAATATAAGTGCTCAAAGTCTTGAGACCAGCGTTTTTGTAAATGTTGGCGGTTCCTATTCCAGTGCTCAGTGTAGCCCACTGGTTTCATTTCTAATAATTAATCCCTGCATTCCAGTCCAATCTGACTGATGAGTAACCTCAGTGTACCAAGATGGTAACCACCACTCTCCTGATTTTGCTTGGTAGTAGCATGATATTCCTTACTGGGTACCTTTTAACTATAGAAGATAAAGAATTAGGTACAGGAATAAAGTAAATTAAACCTATAATATTAATCTTTTTCATATTATGTTTAAAGACAACCTGTGAATACGTGGTCTTTAAAGCATTTGTGACAATTAAGAAAATTTACTACGTTAGATTAATAGATTAGCCTTGCTAGTTCAATTTAAAACATGCAGTTTACTAATTAATTTTGATAAACTTTAATGCTGGAAGGTGAAATATAACTTTAATAGCCTTGCAAATAGTAACCTGAGATTCACCATAATTATATTATTGTGTGTGTGTGTGTGTGTGTGTGCTCAGTCATGTCTGACTATTTGCTACCGCATGGACTGTAGCCTGCCAGGCTCCTCTGTCCATGATTCCATAGACAAGATTTCCAGGCAAGAATATTGGAGCAGGTTGCCATTTCCTACTTCAGGGGATCTTCCCAACCCAGATATTGAACCAATATCTCTAGCTTCTCCTGCACTTGCAGGCAGATTCTTTACCACTATGCCACCATATTGTTAATTTATTAAATAAATGTAATTACAGATTTACTTTGAAACTTAGAATGTTTTGCTTGTTAAACAACTGAAGTACTTCAAAGAGAAAATAAAAACATTTTAAATGTCTAAGTACAGTTAAAATATTTAAAGAAATTGGTATGACAAAACCCACTGCAATGTTGCGAAGTAATTAGCCTCCAACTAATAAAAATAATTGAAAAAAAAAATAAAGGAACAAATGAATAATGAAAAAAAAAATAAAGAAATTGAAGTTGTAAAAATCTCTTTTTAAGCTACCCTTTACTTGGCTTATAAAAAGAATAAGTGGATTATTTTTAAAGTTTAAGTTTTCTTTTGTGTTGAAAACCTAGATTTTAAATTATATAATTTTAATATGTTGAATTTTAATTTTCTAGACCTCTAACTAGCTACACATGGTCTTTTCTATGCTCAAAAAGTCACTCTCAAAGATGCAAAAATAAATAAATAACCCCCAAAAACTCATCAACAAAAATAAGCCCAAAAGCAAAATGTCAACTCATGTGACAATCTACATGGTAAGTTCCTCCCTAGCACACTGTATATTCTTTAAGGTAGGAACTGTCTTCCTTAGCATTATGTCTTCAGGGTCTGATGCTTCACTGGCGCCTAATAAACATCTGCTGCATACATGTGGGAAAGAATGCCTCTGCTGCTTTTCTTTGCACCATCCCCTATACCCGTCAGTCATCTACCCTTTCATCCTTAGCCATCTGTCTCCTCATTGGATTGTGAGGTGGATAAAACCTTTATTCATGTTACCCCCCTGTACCCAGCACAGAAGAGTATTTATCTGCTCAATGGATTCAATGGTTGAAACAACACAAAGTTCTAATTTCATCCTGTCATAAGTTACTTGCCTCTCTTCTCCTTCGGTATAGCATTTTCTATTGTGTATATATTATAGATTCATAGTATTCTTCCGTATATTACACCAGATTGTTAGCTCTTTGAAGGCAAGTACTGTTGTATTTATCTCTGTATCCATGTCACTTAATATGATGCCTTATCAGAAAGTGATCAATAAACCCTTATTGAAGGAATACACTGAAATATATGCATTAAAGTCAAGTAGACATACCAGGGCAGTAGTTGGAGATGCATGACTGAAGTCAGAGTATGGACATCTCATTCAGGGCAGTGAATGCTGAAACCATGAGAGGGAAGAAATCTTCAAGGAACAAAGGTAAAAGTAGAAGAATAAAGGGCCAAGGACTGAATCTTGGAGCGTTGTTCTGTTAACTCATTTAACAAATATTTTTGAATTCATATCATGTGTCAAGCACTAATGAAGGCAGTGGAGAGAGTAATAGCTAAGGTCACTTGTAACTATGATGAAGCACAGCATGATGAGGTTAGAGGAGACACAAGAGGATGTGGTGGCGCACAGCCCAGGAGCTGTGGGAGTCTGGGGTGACGCCACGCACATCCTAGTGCTCTTTCTGGCACGTGGTCAGACTGCACTTTCCCAACCCCTCTTGAGTCAGGGATGGTAATGGGATTTGCGTTGGGAATGGGAGTGGAGTATTTCACTTTCTGAAAGGAGCTTCGAGAGCCATGGCTTGGTTTACTGTGCTTCCTTTCTCCTGGCTTGGCTATTGTGGAATCACACGTGCGATGGACCCACTATTACCTATTAGCTTGAGTCTCTGAGAAGCTGCAGCAGAGCTTCCTCTCTGAGTTATGGTGGACATGTAGTGTGAACAAGAAATAAACTCTGTAGTGTTAAGCCCGTGAGATTTTGGGGGCTATTCATTATAGCAGCATAATTTAGCCTATTGTGACTGATATAAACGCTTATGAAATTGATGATGGTCTCCTAAATTCAGGAAGTGACATTTAAGCTGAGAACTGAAGGATGAACAATTCACTAGGAAAGAGGGGAGAAAGTGATCTAAGCTGAGCATATCAACTATAAGGAGGCACAGAGAAAATCCAGGAGCACTGCAGGAACTAACACAGTCAGTAAGAACTAGAAGGAAGAAGGGTCAGCATCGGCGCTGTGTGCATGGGACATGGTGGGTGAGAGATGAAACAGAAGAGAAACGGAGAGACAATGGAAACGTTTAGACCCTGTGCCACTGCGGTTCTTTGCTCTTTTTTTGAAGACTGGACTAATAGCAGCCAGTGTGGCAAACTCCGGTGATTTCTAGAAGTCGTTAAAAATAATGCTTGGCTCTTTTAAAACATTTGCTCAGAATTCTATTGATATGAAGGGCTTTGATGCAAGCATATCATTCTGTCTGACAGACTGTAATATCGTGGAGTTGAGTCACAGGGGCCCAGGACATTGTGGATGGGCTACTGCAGTAGTTCTACACTTTCTCTCAATCAGCCCTTCTTCCTGCTCAAAGCTTATGGAGTTTATAAACATTACTTAGGACAGTGCTGGGGTCCGAACTAATGATAAATTTTCACCAATTTATCTCAGATACTGTGATTCACAAAGCATTTCAAATCATTTCACAGCTGACTGCATGGGCTACCTCTAACATTTTAGAAGAAAATACCTACAGCCTTTAATGTAGTCTGTTTTGTTTTTGTTTTTTTACAGACAGTTCTTAATGTACTAATTACTACCATGGGGAGAGGAGTACTCGCCGCTAACTCTCTTAACAACATGCTAACCATGACAAAGGCTATGCAATTCCAGTTGTAACTTGACCAGTTTCAGTTGACTCTGCTTTAATATAAATACACACACATCTTTCACTTCTCACACACATTCTTTCCCATAGGTAGTCACAGGTGTAAGATAAGGTCACCACTATTCTCCTGACTCCATGTTTCTGCCTAGTCGCCTCAGCCTCTTCATTCTTGGCTTCCTGGCCCCATGCTAAATAAGGAGATACCCGGACTCCATTGGCAAGTATATGCAATTAGCTGCCAGACTAAAATTTGAGATATTTACATACTGAGTGGGGAAGTTCTACCATAACTGCAGATAGATAAACCCCAAGAGGAGGAGAGGTACTAGAAGGAGAGATGCAGAAAAAGTAAAACTGTACAAACTGCCTCAGCTCAGACACAACAACTAAAGTGCTGAACATGTCATCAGTAATAGCACCCAGGGAATACACACTGCCTTCTCCAGACCAAAAGCCAAAACAACATTTAGCCAGGTGGGCTGACGCTGGGGCTACTGGTGGTATCTTACAGACTCTTTAAAAAATTAACTTAAATTCTGATCCTTTCATGTAGTAAGATGAGAGTACGATGCTCAAGTTTTTCCTGCTGGAGAGGTTATCAGTAGGGGATCACAGAAGGTATCATGCAACGTAGGACACTTGCAAGAGGGGAGCTGTTAATAACCCTGCTAGAAAAACAGGCAAAAACCATGACCGCACACAGCAGACTGGAGGATATGGTCTTCCCAGCTCCATCAGGGAGCTTCCTAGAGCATGTAAACTTATCAGAATATATGCATCCTGAGAGTCAGGTGAGAAGTCTGAAAGAGAAGGCTGAAGAAAAGAATGGGGAGAATGAAAGAAAGAAAAAAAGTGTGGAGAAGAGTGACAACAGTCAACAGGGCAAAAACGAGAGGTCTACTCTAGAAGATGAAGACTCTAGAAAACACAAAAACCCATAGTCTACTTAGCTGTGGACATAAGGAGACCGTCAGCATGAACCTCTTTGGTGCCTCCTCTCTTGTGTGCAAAGGCAGGCTGTGGGTCATGAGAGACGACCTAAAACGTGGGGAGCCTGGGCCTGTGGCAGGAGCATGCTGGACGCACTGTGAAAGGAGGTATGGAGCTCCTGTTGCCGAGGGCTTGGGGGCAGGTTTGGTCATGGACCTTGAGGGCGCCGAGAGCTCTCAAGGCACTGAGCCCACTCCTGGAATCTTCACATGAACTGGGAACCACCTGTGTATTGGGGGTGGGCAGCAGCTGCAGCCTCTGGAGTCTACATGAATGCAAATGGGAACACGCCAGCATTAGCTCCACGTTAATCCCAGGCTTTTAGAATCACAAACCCCAGCAAAGCGTACTCCAAGTAGAGTCTGTCCTCCATTTTCTAGAACCTCTTTAGGGCTCTGAGGTAAGTGAAGCCAAATTCTCTGGTTCTTTCGGGGCTGAAAGAGTTCACCTCAATTCAGAAGTGGTTGGCATGAAGTACCGAGTGAGTAGGAATCTGTTGACAGTAGGAATTTGATGACTTAGAAAATCCCCAATGTAGTAAATCTGTCAGCAATTAGTTGAAAGCATACTCTAATCATATTTGGTAGCACATAAAAATGTAAGTGAACAAATTCAAATCGGTGCTATCAGTAATAATCTCTCGTTTCTAAAAATAACTTGGGAGTAGACCAAGCAAACATTAGCTGTCTTCTAATGAAACTGACTCAGGAAGTGGACCTAAACTTTTGGCAAAGTGCTCAAGCTTCCTGGAAATGACCTCAAATTCCCTTATTTGGTCTCCCTGCTTTTCAGGAAAAATTCTTACATTTTCACAAAACATGAGAGACAGACTGGGATATCTTTAATAACATAAGAAGTCACAAGGTCTGAAAGTTAAGTTCTACTGAAGAGCTGCACAATCCTCTTTTGCGTGCCAGACAGATACAACTATCAGAAGACAAAGTATATTAAACAAAAAGAACAAGTGCTTGCCCCCCGCCCCCCACAGCAGTACAGGGACCTGTGGTCACTTACAGGGTGTCCACTTGTCAGTTACTGCAAGCACAATCTTCAACAAATCAGCTACATGATATATTAGGATGTTAACCAAAAACATCCAAATTCTGTTGCTTAGTAACTGCTGTCTAAAGATCCAATTTCCAGCTCCGCTCTTTGTATGGACTAAACCATGAAAAGAGGAGGATTAGACACCATGATTCTGTTCTGTGCAGACTACAATTTGCAGTGGGATTTACAGGAGGATATTCAAAGAAGATTATTTCTTTCTTGCAAAGCTAGTGGAAAGGAAAATGTCTTCCATTAATTTTCAGTCCTTTTAAAAACAAGACTATATGACCTTACTAATGGGCATAGTTTTAGAAATCACAATTTTTTTACTCAATTTTGTTCAAACAATGTAATCACATCCGATTGTCCCATGTCATCTCTGTACTGATTGTACACTCAGAAAGCATACTAGTTAAAATCAAGATCTGCTGCATTGTTATTTTTTTCATTTAATGCCATTAACAGAACTAGCAAATAGGTTTTTTCTTTTTTTAAAGTATAGATGCGGAAATGGATAAAGAATTAGATTTTTTAAACAGGATAATGTTGGGGAAACAAAAACAAAATACGGGAGAAGAGAAAGATATGTAAATACTTCAGCTATCTTAAGGGAACATATAGTATCTCCTCCCCAACAGAATGTGAGAATAATACCTCATACAGAGTTTGCTACTATTGAGGAGTTTATCTACACAGAGAAAGGATTTATTAAGCAAATTAAGAAGTAGAATTGAATCGAGTATAAACTACTTTCATATATTTTAGCACCAGAATCTATATGTGAATAAGAAGCAATAGCTTAATTACAATTAATGGCCTGAAAGTTAAGTATCTTAATCTTAGATACTCATTAAAGCAAGCCTAATGGCTCTCTCCACTAACAAAAACTCTTGGTTTAAGTAACAAAACCAAGCAGTAAAATGACATATAAAAATATTATGGGCAAGAGTCCAAGGAAACTGATATTCTTATATGATGGGGTTTCGAGTGTAAACTGAAACAATTTTCTTAAGAAGTAGGTTTTATAAACATTAATATTTTTACATAAGTTTTAATAGCAACATTTATCATAAATTTACACCCATTAATATTTTTACCTTAGCAATCTCAGCTGTGAGAATTCATCCTAAGGAAATAATCAGAAATGTATGTGCAATAATAATGATAAGTAAGAATAACCACTATACTTTATTGAGCACATATTACATCCCAAGGCACTGTATGATACAGCACAAAAATCACTATCTCATTTAATTCTCATAACAATCCCTGCTGCTAAGTCGCTTCAGTCGTGTCTGACTCCATAGACGGAGTGTGAGACCATGTGAGACCCCATAGACGGCAGCCCACCAGGCTCCCCCATCCCTGGGATTCTCCAGGCAAGAATACTGGAGTGGGTTGCCATATCCTTCTCCAATGCATGAAAGTGAAAAGTGAAAGTGAAGTCGCTCACTTGTGTCTGACTCTTAGAGACCCCATGGACTGCAGCCCACCAGGCTTCTCCATCCATGGGATTTTCCAGGCAGGAGTACTGGAGTGGGGTGCCATTGCCTTCTCCGAACAATCCTAGGAGGCACCTATTAATATTATCCTCATTTTGTAGATGAGAAAATAGAGGTTTACAGGTTAAGTGACTATAAGAGCTGGTAAGTGCAGTGGAGCTGGGATTCAAATTCAGGTCTATTAGAAACCTAAGTCCAAATTCTCAGCCAGTAAATTTTGATGCTACTCTCAGAAAAATGTAATAAGAAAATGGGGGCAGTCACTGGAAGTTCTAGAGAAGGAAATGGCAACTCACTCCAACATTCTTGACTGGAAAATCCCATGGACAGAGGAGCCTGGTTGGCAACAGAACATGGGGCTGCAAAGGAGTCGGACATGACTTAGTGACTAACCAGCCACAAATAAGAGTGCAACAGAATACTGTTTATAATTGTGAAAAAACTTGGAAACAACCTAAATGTTAAACAAAAAAGGAATGTTTAAATGGACATTACACAGCTACTAATTTAACATAATATTGGGATAAATTTTAATGACAATGAAAAAATTTTATAGTAAGTGGAAAAAAAACCAGTATGTCCAATGTGATCACCAATACATAATACGTTGTGTGTATGTGTGTCTGAGAAGAAGATGGAAGAACAAATACGGACTTTATTTTCTTCTGTGTTCTTTTCTGCATTTTCTAAATTATTTTTGAAATTGGGAAAAGCTATATTTTGGGAGTGGGAAGGATGTACCTAAAAGGAAAGAACTGTCTTCTCCAGAATGACAAAAAATTATAAATTATTTGTGCTTTGGGGAAAAAAAAGACACCGTCTTTCCCTTTTCACACTAAAAACAAAACAAAACAAAAAATGAAGGCAAGAGAACAATGGTGGGAGGTAGACTAGAACGTCTAAAGAATGGCATTTATATTTCATTTTCAAAAGCAAACTGGAAGACTGAGCACCTTTAGATGGGTCTGAGCCCTCAGGCTTTTGTCAAGCTATCATTAGGCAACAATGTGAAAACTATTTGCAGGGAAAGATTCTGCAGTATTTCTAATAAATTTCTAAGACACCTCTGCTTCATTCTTTTCTCCATTCTGTTCTTTAGTCACAGAGAATAATATTTTTCTACAAGGAAACCCAAAAAGTCTCAATATGAATTTACTATACTGCTGAAGCAGAAATATTTTTTGCAACTTTAAGAGTATACAGCTGATCCAGACAGTGAATCATGAATCCAAGGGATTTTAAGTAAGCTGGTATAGACACATTTTTATACTCCTTAGTCTTCCACTCAACTGAAACCTTACCTTGAAAGGCTGCAACAATTTAAAGATTAAATCATAAGTTATTAAGTCATTAATTTAACCATTTAAGCCTCTAAAATCAGCACATATTACCTTCCCCCCTCAAGTCAATTTGCAAGAGATTGAAATAATAAAAATGATAATATCTCACACTTACAAAGCTGCTTTGATGTGCAGGAGCCTAAAATACTTTTAAAAAAACTTTATAGAAAAGACTAGGACCATCCACCCACATGTCAGAGTACATCTGAGGTAGAACCTGGCAGCTGGTGAAAAGCAATGGAGTAAATTACCATCTGCACAGAAGACTACTTTTAGACAAGTATAAGAGATAGATGGAGTTAGGAAAATACAAACAGAATCAGCTGCTCAATTAAATGGGAAGTTCAGTGGCTATGGTGTCCAAGAGCTGTTGAAATTTTCACCAAAAGAAATGGTTTAAGGGTTCCCTTTAGAGGGAAACATTGTAAAAATTACAAAAAAACAAAAAGAACAGCAACCCCATCTACATGAGGGAGGTTCCTGGTCCTAAAGATTCTGTCCAGGTCTTCCCAGGAATGATAGATACTACTGGTTTCATCTCAGACACCAGTAGTGTGTCTTATGATATTTAAGTTCTTTTTTGTGTCAGGCAACATTTCCCTCACTTTCACACTCAATTTTAATGACCCTGTGCAGAATATTTATCTCGACGATTCAGTGTGCGGGGCTGGAATCCTGCTCCAAGCTCTGCCTCCTCCATCCATTCAAGCAGTCGACACAAACGATTTTCTGCTGCCTGCACAAACATGAAACTAACTTCTCAAACTTACATTTTTTTGGAGTCTGCTTTTGAAAACATGTATTTTCCTCTTCAATCTCCTCCCTAAAGAAACACTTAGGTAATTCTATCCTACATCTTTATAAAGCGAGGGCCTAGGAACGAAGTAACAGCACACCTGAGCTGTCTTTACTGGGTAGTAGTCCCATTCTCAAGATTCTTTTCCCTTACTCTGGCAGGCAGATTCTTTTACCAGCTGAGCTACCAGGGAAGGCCCCTGACTTTCTCACATCTCTTTTAACTTGTAACTTACAGCCAGTTCTTATCTATAAAAAAATCAAGCATGAAAAAAAAAAAGAGTTTAAGTAAAAGAAATACTTCAACTAGATATGTAAAAACTAACCTTTCTTCAGTCTGGGAGTATGCAAAATCAGAATATCAATGAAAACCAAGTGAGGTGAAACAGCATGAAGAGTGTTCAGCACTGATTTTTGTTGTTTTTGTTTTTAATGAGCAACCACCTACTATCCTAGATGCCTTACACGGTACTTGCTTGAATGTAACAGCAATGAACCAGATGATCTGAGAGGTCTTTCAGCGCTAGGATCCTGTTCTATGCTGTTGTAATTTTCACTGGTGGTTCAAAACAGCCATGCTAAGAAGGTGACAAATGGTACTTGGAGAAACGCAGAGAGATGAGGACCACCTGCCCTAGGTCTGCCGAGCGGATGCTGATTATTATCTAAGACATCACTATCTTTCTGTAGGGGTTTTGAGAATATCTTTCCAATGATATAACTTTGTTCTTTCCCAAACAATATAGTCAACTTAACTGACCCCAGTCTGATTTTGCAGACTGACGAGAGAACTTAAAAAATCCTAAATGAATTTGCTCCACTCTACTCAAACACGCTTAAGTCAGACCTTTCAGTTGATACAAACTTAAGAAATGAAAAATAATCCTAATTACATACTAAGCAAAGCATAATCTGGGAGATAAAGGTACTCTAATAAAAATACATTACAAAGTTAAATACTATATCTAAAACAGTCACTGTTTCCCTCCCCCCAAATTCTGCTGATAATTTCACTTGAGAAGAACATAACTGTTATGGCTTATATATATACATGTGTGTGTGTTTGTCTACGTATATACATGTGCAAAGATAAATGTATATGTACATGTGTATGTATACACACACACACGTACATCTAAAAGGTAGGAAGTCAAAATGAAAGTAAAAATCTCGATACCTTCTTCATGGCCTGACACTTGGCTGTCTCAGAAAAGCCAATCATCTTATCAGGAGAACAGATCTTGATGAAGGGGAAGTTGGATTCCTCTGCAATCCTAGCAGCTAAAGCTGTCTTCCCACTGTGAGGAGGGCCTGCATAACGACAGGAGCAAGTCAGGGGAAAAAAGCCAACCTAAGCAAAGGAGAACCAAACAAGTTTAAACTTTTATCCACAAAGTACTGAGGCCTCAACCAGCTGCTCATTAACATTTCCCGACACAATTTCATGGCAGACATGTTTTCTCTTATTAGCAACTAAACAAACTGATTAGCATTTCTCAAAAGTATGATGAAACATATTCCTTCTTTCTTTGTCACATAACCTTAATCTTTCAAGCTTCTGGCTAAATATACAAAATGCAAGGGTTTTGCTTCTTTAAAAAAAAAAAAAAGAGAGAGAGAGAATACATTCAAATGCATATCAGTACTTATTAGTTCTATGAAATCATTTGTCTGACAAAAAAAAATACAATCTTCCTAGGAGATGATATTAAGGGCAGGGAAAATTGCCCCTGCTCCGTTGCTTCTGTCATGTCCGACTCTTTGCGATCCTATGAACTGAAGCCTGCCAAGCTCCTCTGTCCATGGAATTCTCCAGGCAAGAATAATGGAGTGGGTTGTCATGCCCTTCTCCAAGGCCTCTTCCCCAGCCAGGGATCGAACCCAGGTCTCCTGCATCTTCTGCATTGCAGGCAGATTCTTTATTGCTGAGCCACCAGGCTAGAAAACTAAAGACTCAGGTCTTCTCATGAAGGCAACCAAATCTACAAACTCACCTGTATTTAGACAATTTCTCCTTTCCTTCCATGTAATAAAAGATGTGCCCCTCTCCCACCCATAAACCGACCAATCATTCTTTCCCATTTTCTCAGGAACCTGACATTATCAACTGAACCCTCTCCCCAATATGTTTCACCTCTCCCTCTTCCCTGGAGCCTTTCCAACAGCATTTAAACATGCTCTAGTTTACTGACAGTTTAATAAAAAAGCCTCCTTTTTGACTTCACTACTATCAACACTGCTCTGCCTTGTCCCTTCGAAATGGAACCTCCCTAAACAATCATCTACTCCAGCTGCCTTCACTCACCTTCCAACCATCCTCAAACCAACCCCACAGCTTCCATTCCCATTACATGGCACAGTCTCCCATCAGGGCCACCAATGACCTCGATCTCACCAAATCCAACACTGTAATCTGTTGGCGTCTTAGGGGTACTTGATACAACTGACAGCTCTCTTCTTTCTTTAAATTCCTTTCTTGGTTTCTGTGAGAGCACGTTCTCTTTTCCTTCTCTTAACTCTCTGGTTATTCTTGCTCAGTCTCCTTTGTCAACTCTTCCTGCTTTACTTAGTCCTTCAACATTGACATACCTCAGAGATCAGTCCCAGACCCCTCTTCCTTCTCAAACCTTCCCTTTCTCTAAGTGACTTCATCCACTCCCATGGATTGAACAATAGTCTACACAGTGACAACTCATGAATGTACACTGCTAGCTAGACTTGTCTTCTGAGCATCTACATATCCAACGGGCTACTCAACATTTTCCATTCAATTATCCCATAGAATAGAACTGATTCAGCAACTCAGGGAGTTTAAGGAAGATATTTGTTGTTTAGTCGCTAAGTCGTGTCTGAATCTTTTGCGACCCCATGGGCTGTAGTCTGCCAGGCTCCTCTGTCTACAGGATTTCCCAGGCAAAAATACTGGAGTGGGTTGCCATTTCCTTCTCCAGGGGATCTTCCTGACAAAGGAACTGAATCCACATCTCCTGCACTGCAGATGGAGTCTTTACTGCTGAGCCACCAGAGAAGCCCAATCATCCTACAGGAACCTTGAACTTCTGTGTCTAGAAATGAACTCTCGATCTTTGTTTCTGAAATGAACTTCTCTACTAGAGCTCCCACTCTTAGTAAACAACATCACTCACCAGCCCTGAATAACAGAAACCTGGGGATCATGTTTGATACCTCTCTCCATATTCAATCTAGCTACTATTTCTAAGCTTCAGCTTCCTCATCTACAAAATAACAGATACAGCAGCATCTACCCTTGCAGGACTGAAGTGGGGCTTAAATGAGAAGGTATGTGTAAAGTGCTAGCAGAGTGACTGGCAAACAGTTAAGAGTTCAAAGAATGTTAGCTTCATTATGTTTAATAATTAATCAATAATTATTATAAAATCTCTATTATTCTACCTCCTAAATATTCCTCAAAATAGTCTACACAACTCCATTTCTCCTACTACTATGTAGCTTCAAACCATAATCAGCTCTCATGAAGACTACTGCAACCGCTTCTCACCACTGGTCTTTCCTGTATATTAATATTTTCGCCATTCCAATCCAATCTCTATCACAAAGTGGTCATGATGTTTTGAAAATACAAATCTGATCATGTCACTTCAGTGCTAAAAACCCTACAAATGTCTCCTTGTTGCCCCTCAGATAAGAGTCTAAATCATTAACGTGGTCTACTAGGCTTTGCACGAACTGGCTCCTGTCTACTTCTTCAGTCTCATGTCTTAGCCAGTCTCCCTTTCTGTTTCAGTCTCTTTTCAGCACTGGGCTTTTTCATACACTGGTTGCCGTGCTTAGAACACTGTCCCCAGTTACTCTGCCTAACCAGCTTCTCCTCATCCTTCAGATCTTGGCTTAATGTGTTTCTCAGGGAGCCCTCACCCTCAGACCTTTGGAAAGAGCTAGATTCCGTTGTCATGTGGACTCACTGAACTTTTCTGTTGTTCTACTAGTAACTATAAAAAATAAATGGTGAATAGAATATCCTTCCTTTTTTGTCTACTTGGTAAAATCCTCACTCATCCTTCAAAGTCTATACTGAACAGTTTCTTTGACCACTTCTGGGCAAGATGACTTGCATCCATACACCCTTACACACAAACATGGTAGTTAGGCCTTTTTCATGGCCAAACTGATCTCTGTGAATGTCTTTGTGTCTCCCACAACCAATTCAACGCCTGAAACATAGTAAGTACTCAGTGAATATTTATTTAACTGAATTGAGTACTATGTTGTATTATAAGAGTCTATTAAGTAACACAGAAATTTAGATACAGTCCTATAAGAAAACTAGTTGCTATCAATCATCAGTAACATTCTATTCCAAGAAAATTTAAATTTGTGCACAATACTGGAACACAGAATGGACTGCTATTTTCAGATCATGAACAAGCTTAGAACTGAAAATTCCGTTTTCTGGAATGTGCTAAATGGTTTTGTGTAAGTGCTTTTAAAAAAACAACAACAAAAAACTTTTGATGCCATCTCATCACTTTTTCTCACCTTCCAAGAGGACGCTGACCAATGGTGTGCGGTCACTGTTTTTAGTCTGTTGAACCAGAAGTTCCCCATCTTCTAGAACTCGAGTAACTGGATCACCCCATTTGATGATACCATTCATAATGTAACTTGCATAATCCTCTTGGTTTGTGCCAAATGCCTATGAAGGAAAAGGGCAGTTTAATGCATTTCCAGCATTAGTATTAAAAATTAAATATTTAAAGGTATAAAGGATGAGCAATAATTCCTAGATGCTAGTGCTGTAACAATATCCCATATTAATATAAAAACTGCGAAAATAAAAAAATTGTTTTATAATTTCTCACTTAACTTTTTACCCAATTAGGGAAAAAAACTGCTTTTACATGAGTTAATGGAATAAAAATTAGATTCTAGGCTCAGATTCTATGAGAGTCCAAGCCCTCTCAATCTCTGAGATAGGGTATGTTCCAACGTGCTTGTTTTTATAAGGAGGACATGGGCTATTTCTGTTAAGAACAAAGAGAAAAAGGGAGAATATGGATTTAGAAAATGAAAATGGTTGACTCAGCACACAGAGATACTACCCTAACACCAACTATAGGTGTCAGGGATTAAAATGGAAATATGAAATTGTACTGGGGCTCTATGATGACCTAGATGTGTGGGATGGAGGGAGTGGGTGTGAGGGAGGTCCAAGAGGGAGGGGATTTAAGTACATACATAGATGATTCTTGTCTAACTTGATGAAACTATGAGCCATGCCATGTAGGGCCACCCAAGACAGATGGGTCATGATGGAGAGTTCTGACAAAATGTGGTCCACTAGAGATGGGAACGGCAAACCACTTCAGTGTTCTTTCCTTGAGAATCCCATGAACAGTATGAGAAGGCAAAAAGACAGGACACTGAAAGATGAACTCCTCAGATCGGTAGGTGCCCAATATGCTACTGGAGATCAGTGGAGACATAACTCCATAAAGACTGAAGAGACGGAGCCAAAGCAAAAACAACATCCAGCTGTGGATGTGACTGATGATGGAAGCAAAGCCTGATGCTGTAAAGAGCAATATGGCAGAGGAACTGGAACGTTAGGTCCATGAATCAAGGCAAACTGGAAGTGGTCAAACAGGAGATGACAAGAGTGAATGTCAACATTTTAGTAATCAGAAAACTAATATGGACTGGAATGGGTGAATTTAACTCAGATGACCATTATATCTACTACTGTAGGCAAGAATCCATTAGAAGAAATGGAGTAGCCATCACAGTCCACAAAAGAGTCTGAAATGCAGTACTTGGATGCAATCTCAAAAACGACAGAATGATCTCTGTTCATTTCCAAGGCAAACCATTCAGTATCACAGGTCTATGCCCTGACCAGTAACCCTGAAGAAGCTGAAGCTGAACAGTTCTATGAAGACCTACAAGACTTCCTAGAACTAACACCCCAAAAAGATGTCCTTTTCACTATAGGGGACTGGAATGCAAAAGTAGGAAGTCAAGAGACACCTGAAGTAACAGGCAAATTTGGCCTTGGAGTACAGAATGAAGCAGGGCAAGGCTAATAGAGTTCTGCCAAGAGAACGCACTGGTCATAGCAAACACCCTCTTCCAACAACACAAGAGAAGACTCTACACATGGATGTCACCAGATGGCCAACACTGAAATCAGACTGATTATATTCTTTGCAGCCAAAGATGGAGAAGCTCTATACAGTCAGCAAAAACAAGACTGGGCTCAGATCATGAACTCCTTATTGCCAAATTCAGACTTAAATTGAAGAAAGTGGGGAAAACCACTAGACCATTCAGGTATGACCTAAATCAAATCCCATACGATTATACAATGGAAGTGACAAATAGATTCAAGGGATTAGATCTGATAGACAGATTACCTGAAGTACTATGGATGGAGGTTCGTGACATTGTACAGGAGGCAGGGATCAGGATCAAGACCATCCCCAAGAAAAAGAAATGCAAAAAGGCAAAATGGCTGTCTGAGGAGGCCTTATAAACAGCTGTGAAAAGAAGAGAAGCAAAAGGCAAAGGAGAAAAGGAAAGATATACCCATTTGAATGCAGAGTTCCAAAGAATAGCAAGGAGAGATAAGAAAGCCTTCCTCAGTGATCAATGCAAAGAAATAGAGGAAAACAACAGAATGGAAAAGACTAGAGATCTCTTCAAGAAACTTAAGAAATACCAAGGGAACATTTCATGCACAGATGGGCACAATAAAGGACAGAAATGGTATGGACCTAACAGAAGCAGAAGCTATTAAGAAGAGGTGGCCAGAATACACAGAACTGTACAAAAAAGATCTTCATGATCCAGATAATCACAATGGTGTGATCACTCACCTAGAGCCAGACATCCTGGAATGCGAAGTCAAGTGGGCCTGAGAAAGCATCACTACAAACAAAGCTAGTGGAGGTGATGGAATTCCAGTTGAGCTATTTCAAATCTTAAAAGACGATGCTGTGAAACTGCTGCACTCACCAGCAAATCTGGAAAACTCAGCAGTGGCAACAGGACTGGAAAAGGTCAGTTTTCATTCCAATCCCAAAGAAAGGCAATGCCAAAGAATGCTCAAAATACCACACAATTGCACTCATCTCACACGCTAGTAAAGTAATGTTCAAAATTCTCCAAGCCAGGCTTCAACAGTAGGTGAACCGTGAACTTCCAGATGTTCAACCTGGATTTAGAAAAGGCAGAGGAACCAGAGATCAGATTGCCAACATCTATTGGATCACTGAAAAAGCAAGAGAGTTCCAGAAAAACATCTACTTCTGCTTTATTGACTATGCCAAAGCCTTTGACTGTGTGCATCACAACAAACTGTGGAAAATTCTGAAAGAGATGGGAATACCAGACCACCTGACCTGCCTCCTGAGAAATCTGTATGCAGGTCAGGAAGCAACAGTTAGAACTGGACATGGAACAACAGACTGGTTCCAAATAGGGAAAGGAGTACGTCAAGGCTGTACACTGTCACCCTGCTTATTTAACTTATATGCAGAGTACATCGTGAGAAACGCTGGGCTGGATGAAGCACAAGCTGGAATCAAGATTGCCGGAATAACCTCAGATATGCAGATGTCACCACCCTTATGGCAAAAAGCGAAGAAGAACTACAGAGCCTCTTGATGAAAGTGAAAGAAGAGTGAAAAAGTTGGCTTAAAGCTTAACATTCAGAAAACTAAGATCATGGTATCTGGTCCTATCACTTCATGGCAAATAGATGGGCAAAGAGTGGAAACAGTGACAGATTTTACTTTGGGGGGCTCCAAAATCACTGCAGATGGTGACTGCAGCCATGAAATTAAAAGATGCTTTCTCCTTGAAAGAGAAGTTATGACCAACCTAGACAGCTTATTAAAAAGCAGAGACATTACTTTGCCAACAAAGGTCAGTCTAGTCGAAGCTATGGTTTTTCCAGTAGTCATGTACGGATATGAGAGCTGGACTATAAAGAAACCTGAGCACTAAAGAATTGATGCTTTTGAACTGTGGTGTTGGAGAAGACTCTTGAGAGTCCCTTGGACAGAAAGGAGATCCAACCAGTTCACCCTAAAGGAAATCAGTCCTGAATATTCACTGGAAGGACTGATGCTGAAGCTGAGACTCCAATACTTTGGCCACCTGATGTGAATAATTGACTCATTTTGAAAAGACCCCCATGTTGGGAAAGATTGAAGGCAGGGGGAGAAGGGGATGACAGAGGATGAGATGGTTGGATGGTATCACCAACTCAAAGGACATGAATTTGAGTAAACTCCAGGAGTTGGTGATGGACAGGGAGGCCTGACGTGCTGCAGTCCATGGGGTCACAGAGTCAGACATGACTGAGTGACTGAACTGAACTGATAGCTGATTCACCTCATTGTACAGCAGAAACACAACACTGCAAAGGAATTATAGTCCAATAAAAAATAATAAATAAAATAAAATTTTAAAAAAGTGTGAAGTGGTAATGAGGAGATCCTGTCCACATAAGTCTGGTGGTAGAGGACATAAGTCAAATTTCACCAAGGTAAGTGTGTATATAAATGTAAGATTTAGCAAGAGGTAGAAATGAGCAAGGTAATGAAAGACTGAAGGGTAAGGAAAGGAAAGTGATTGCTATACATTATAACTTTATTTGCTCTACATATTGGGGCTTAAATCACATCCCTCTTTATTTTCAGCTTCTAATCTCAAATTGCAACTCCCATCAAACCAACTGCCAAAAGCAGTTTAAAACTTTAGTAGCTATTTACTTAACTGAATAGCATTTCCATAAGGTTAGGAGAAGAAATGAGTAGGAAAATAAAACCCAGTGTAATGTAAAAGTCATACACCTTGAGAATTTTGAATTGAAAAAAATGATCACAACCCTCAAGTTAATTTTTCATTCCCCAATTATGGAAAAGTCTTAACAGTTCTTTAGAACATGCTCCTCACAGAAAGTCATCCTTTGTAATAGTGTCTCTAAACAGTATACAGTGGTCTCATCACTCGATCACCTTGCTACCAAATCATTCTTCAGACTACTATTTGGTCTCTTCATACACTAGTGCTTTGATTCCTGAGTACTCCCTGTTCTGGATATGGTAAATTCAATGGCCCTATAAAAAGTTACAAAGGAAGAGCCTAATAAATACTGACTGGAAGGTTGTTGTAGGAAATATGTAAATTGGCTGGTTTTTGTCTTTAATTACCCCAGATATATACTTCCAAGCCTCATAGCAGTGTTAGGATACCTGAACCAGAAAACAGTGACCCTCTTAAACTACTACATAACATACACAGTCATCCTTACTCATCCTGTCATTCATTTTTCATTTTATCCCCCAGACTCCTGGAATAAATAAAAGCAAGTTACTGCTTACTTAACTAAGTTGTCATAATTGCCTCTTCCTTATAGCCAAATTACTTGCTTTAAAAAATTTTAAGATAGTTTGATTATGCTGGGCTCTAATATTTTTGGTAATTATTATGAATAACAACAGCAAAATATTAAACCATTTCCACTGCTGAAAGTATTTTATATTTAAAAGTCACAACAGTCATAAAAAAAAGCAGACAGGGCTAAAACAAGCTAATTTCTGTCTTTAAAGGAGATAAGTTCAACAATTATTGTCAAGAGTATATAAAGAATTTATACAAATCAAATAAAAACAAACAACAGAAAAATAGGCAAAAGACATGAATGGCATATCATAGAAGATTCTCATATGGCTGACAAACATATGAAGAAATAATTCATAGGTAATCAGTGAAATCCAAATTAAGACAAAAATCAGATCCCATTTTTATATCTAGAAAGAATAGTGAAAGTGAAAGTGAAGTCGCTCAATTGTGTCCAACTCTGCGACCCCATGGAATGTAGCTCCTCCATCCATGGGATTTTCCAGGCAAGAATACTGCAGTGGATTGCCATTTCCTTCTCCAATTTTTACATCTAACTGAATGGCAAAAATTCAGTCTGACAATACCAACTGCTGTACAGGATGTAGAGAAAGGATCTCTTTTACATTATTGGGGGCTTCCCTTGTGACTCAGCCAGTAAAGAATTAGCACGCAATGGTAGGAGACCTGAGTTCGATCCCTGGGTTGGGAAGATCCCCTGGAGAAGGGAAAGGCTACACCCTCCAGTATTCTTGCCTGGAGAATTCCTTGGACAGTATAATTCATGGGGTCGCAAAGAGTCAGACATGACTGAGCAACTTTCACTTTTCTTTACATTATTGGACGAAGTGTTTATCGGTTTGACCACTAGGAAAACATTTTGAACTAGTTCAAGGTTGGACATTCATATTCCCAGCAACCCAGCGATTTTATTCCTAAATATATATATCTAGGAGAAACTCACTCAAGGATGCCTTAGCAGCACCTGTTTGTAATAACAAAAAACTGGTAATATTCCAACTGTCCATTGACAGGAAAACAGACAAACTATGGCAGTCGCACAATGCAATGTTATTCAGCAACGAAAATAAATGAGGTATGGCATAGAAAATCATACAGATGACTCCTCATAATAAAATATGTGACAAAACAAAGTCTCAGAAAATTAATATATACTACATTTTATACACTGTAGACTAATGAATGTATGTCATCAATTAAAGATTAAGATGTATCCAATTCCGCGCACCCAAGGTCCATTTAAGAAAGAAAAAAGCATACACACCTTTCTAAGAGGCCTTTCTACAATTTATTTTTATACTAATATAGTTACTCAAACATGAGTGGTTGTTTTACAGGAAACAGGCTGATGTACCTTATAATATATGCTAAAACTCCAACTATGACTATTGAGTTTTAAGTATATTTTAAGAAAATTGACCTTTTTTAAAAAGGGCACTGAGCATAATTAAAAGTTTCAGAAATGAGAGTAGTGAGAGGAACTAGAGATGTTGAGCAAGAGAAAGGAATGCCCTGGAAAAGGTTGGGGAAATGTAGAAAAGAGATGAGAGTTAATTTTAAATGTCAGTCTATATATGAAGGATGGATGAATTAGGATGAATTTAGGTTTCTGTAGCTTCAGACATGTAAAGAACCAATGAGAAAACTAGTTCAAAGCAATTTAAGAATTGTTAGAAAGTCTCAAATTTGAATGGCCTGCCTTATAGGATGGTGAGTTCCCTATCATGAGAAATATTTCAGTAAGTCTTGGCTTCCCTGGTGGCTCAGACAGTAAAAAATCCGCCTGCAATGCGGGAGACCTGGGTTCGATCTCTGGGTTGGGAAGATCCCCTGGAGGAGGGCATGGCAACCCACTCCACTGTTCTTGCCTGGAGAATCCCCATGGACCGAGTAGCCTGGCGGGCTACAGTCCACGGGTTCATGGGGTTGCAAAGAGTCAGACACGACTGAGCGACACAGCACAGCACAGAGTTACTGAACAGATATTTCTTATGCTGGACACTTACACTATTGAGATTTTATGTTTTTTTAAAAAACTACACATGATACAACCTTCCAATACAGGGTAAAACGGCACTTATTTTTCTCCTGATTTATTTTTTTGACTTATGCATCACTTGATATTTGTACTCACTGGTTTGATATCATTCTCCAAAGAAGCAAGGAAGTCTCCTCTTGTCACCTGCAGGCTCTCTGCTTTCTCCATGTCCACTTCCACTTTAGTACTGGCCTAATGAGAAATGAAAACACAATGTAAAGGACTTCCAAGATTAAAGAATATTTTCAGCTAAGAATATAACATCTGAGGATTTAAAAGGCCTATTTCCACAGAATAAAAAACATAAAAAACAAATTCACAAACATATATACGTCCTTCGCCTGAACGATTACACTTGTAGGTGTTTATCCCATGACTATATTCACAAATATGCACGAAGTTGTATGCACCAGGAGATCTACTATAGCAATCTCTAGGAGCAGAAGACAGGAGTACATTAAAAGTCCATGGAGAGGGTACCAGTTAAGTGAATTATAACACATCTATATCGAAGAGCATTAGATAGCCATTTTTCCCCCCAAAATGAGGCACAAGGAGAAGAAAATATAAAGAGGGGGGGTCTCTCAGAAGGTGGTTCTCATTCTTGGCTGCCTATCAGAATGATACACACACATACACATGTGCCCGGTTCAAACCTGTAGGATTTTGACTTAACAGGTCCAGGAGAGGGTACAGGAATTCATATTTTTATAAAGTGCACAGGTGGTTCTGGAGCTCAACCAGGTTTGTGAACCACTATCCTAGGACACCAAGGACCTACGACTTTGATTTTTACTCATACTCTGTGCTCACGACCCAGTGTGCCAGCTCCAAATACTCTGCTCATTGCACCTGGAGCTCCTCCATAGAAGAGACATCTGGAGAAGCATCAAGGCCTTTATCAGCACTTGGAGCTGCCTGCACCTGATGAGTGATTGAGATACCAACACACTTTTTAATGTGACTGGGCTCACTCCCAATAGCACAAGGCAAGTGAGTCTGATTTTTAAAATGCTACTATGGGTTTTTTTTTTTTTAAAAACCTATCTTCAAAAAATCTGACTATAAAACCAAACTATGTTAAGCAATATCAACCTTCTAAAGATTATTATAAAATATGAGTCATGTTCCTTAGAAACTGACTGCTGAGACAAATAAAATGACAGACATTTTATAAAATCTCAGCCTGATGGGATAAAAAGAACTGTCAGAAAACTGGAACAAGACGGCAAACAAGATACACTTATTTATCTCCCTTCCTGCCCCAAACCCCATGAATCACAGAAAATGAGAGAGAAAGGTTCAAAAGCAGGGAACATGAATCTGGAAGTTTTCAACTTCCTAATCTAAGACAAGTCTCAGAGGAAGGAGAGAAGAGAAAGAATGAGAGAGGAAAAAACAATAAAAGAAGAAAAAAATTTCCCCAGCTGAAGAAAGGTGTATCTTTGCAGTTTAAAGGTTTCAATGAGTAATCGGGGTAAACAGGAAGAAACTTATACCTGTCTAGACACACTACTGTAAGCCATCAGAGTACCAAAGGTGAAGAGAAATTTCTAGACCCTTTCTGAGAGACAAAAACAGTTCACCTGTAAAAGGAATCGAAATAAACACTAGAAACTAGGAGACAATGTAACCATGTCTTCAAAAATCTACCTGGTTATCATTACCCCAGAAAATTATTCTCATGTGTACACAGGGAGGCATGGGCAAGTGTTTTCATAACAGTGTTATGAAATACTATTATGATTTCCTCTTAGAGTGAACCTGCATTCAAATGACAGAAACATATAGCAATACGAAAGGAAAATCTTGTCTATCTTTTGGCATTTGCTGAAAAATATGAGAGATTCTAGGACTGCAACAAGTGTGAAACTCGTATTTTTACTATTAAGAAAGGACTCACTCAATGAACTAAGGTGAATTAAGATGGTTTTCCAGTGGTCATGTATGGGTGTGAGAGTTGGACTATAAAGAAAGCTGAGTGCTGAAGAATTGATGCTTTTGAACTGTGGTGTTGGAGAAGACTCTTGAGAGTCCTTTGGACTGCAAAGAGATCCAACCAGTCCATCCTAAAGGAGATCAGTCCTGGGTGTTCATTGGAAGGACTGATGTTGAAGCTGAAACTCCAATACTTTGGCCACCTGATGCGAAGAGCTGACTCATTTGAAAAGACCCTGATGTGGGGAAAAATTGAGGGCAGGAGGAGAAGAGGACGACAGAGGCTGAGATGGGTTGGATGGCATCACCGACTCAATGGACACGAGTTTGAGTAAACTCCGGGAGTTGGTGATGGACAGGGAGGCCTGGCATGCTGCAGTTCACAGGGTCGCAAAGAGTCGGACACGACTGAGCGACTGAACTGAACTGAATTGAAGATGGTTGAGGGACAGTTACTTTAGAACAGGTTGTTTTCAGGCCTCCATGTATTTTATAAGTTACCTAATCGTAAGTAAGCAATACTACAGTTATAAACTTTTTCTACCTATTCATTAAAATAAGTTTCTTAAGGACTTCTCTTGGTTAACTTTTACGATTTTTTCAAAAATTTAAAAAAATCTACAATTCTGAATTTTATTCATTCAGAAAAACTTTTCTCACTTGTCTGAATTAGATCGATTTTTTTTCTCTGCATTTTATTTATAACAGCTAATCAATATAGAAGAGGCAACATCTTTCAGCTTATACCTGCAGAAACTAATAAACTTGTATTTCAACACTAGCAAATATCCAGTGGTCACCCTTAAATTTAATAACCTTTTAAATCTGACCTTTCAAAGTTCTTATCATTCCTCTTAAATTAAGGGTGGAATGACCTTAATCAATCAAAATTCTACAGAAAATAAAAAATAATTTTATTGAAATTTTATAAACATAAATCAGTTTTGATTCCCTTATAAAGTGCACGTGTGTCCTGCATTTATTTCCTTATAACAGATTAGCACAGAAGAAATTTGGGTTATGAATCTTCTCTACCTGAAGCAGAAATTCCTTTCAGCTAAAAACAATCAAATGTCACATGAATTTTAGTTGACCACAAACATGGATCTAAGTATAAATGACATGAACATCAGGCGTTTGTGACTGGATCTTCCACTTGTTTCAGAAAATTTGAGAAAAACAGGTTAACAGGGAAGACTTGTTTAGTTTATTCCATCTGACTTTGTCAAGTCTAATTATTTTGAAAAAGCAGCAAAACAACACGAGTAATGGCTTTATTTATTTATTTATTTGGCCACACCATGCAATTAACAGGATCTTAGTTCCCCAACTAGGGACTGAACCCAGGCCCTGGCAGTGAAGGTGCTGAGTCCTAACGAATTGGATCGCCAGGAAATTCTCAATGGCTTTTTATAATACAAAGGAAGAACGTCATAATAAACAGACGAATGCTGTGCATAAGTTCTACACCAACTGTAAGTCATTAAGTTTCAAATTAAATACTTACTCATCAATTATCACGAATAAAGCTCTGAATATATACAGCAATGAGAATACTAAAACCGTGTGCTTTTTGTTCAATTGAGGAAGAGTCCTGCTGGGAAAACAATGTTTAAAGACCTGGGCAGTGCAGATTTTTTTTTTAAATGCAGAAAAGAGAGCAAGTAGTACTCTTTCTTTTCTGAGGTTAGTATCTTACACATCTCTCTTTTTCCTGAGGTACCTATAAAGTCCTTTGCATTGGCTATTCCACAGATACTCAAAAAAAATCAAAAGCTGTTTGGTACAAAAAGTGTTGGTCACAAGGGTATATGCATTACCTAAGTTTAAAGATAATTTAACCACATGGAAAAAGTGAGGGAAATAATGTCCACTATTTGTACTACTTCTTACTTGCAAATCTAAAGGATGATATATTCTGTACAGTGGTGGTTAAACATTTTACCTTTAAATTAGAAATATTATAACTGCAAATAGTTAACAAAAATTTTAAAAAACTCAGATATGGAAAAGGATATATACAGTACCTTCTCAAATTAGCAATAATAACAAAAATGGAAATAACAACAAACATTTATATAGTTTGTAAGGCACTTTTACAAACAGTATTTGATTTTATTTTCACAAAAACTTGATGAAATAGGTAGTTATTTCCTCTTGACAAATCAGAAACAAAGAAGTAGAAAGAACTGTAACACATAACCACACCTTCTCACTACAAAACCTGTCACCATTTCACCATTCCTCATTGTCTTGGGTGTAAATAAATCCAATACATGCTGGAAGAAAGCACGTTTCTTAAGAACGGCTTTAGAGACATTTGGGGATAAGGTTATTGTGATAAAAATGACAAATGACTAAATAAGATAAAAATCCAGTAGCTAATGCATATGAAAAATCTGATAACTAATAAACTAGTAATTGTGGATTATAGTATCAAGAAGCACTGATGGTGGACTGAGGTGAAAGATTAGAACAGCGGGGAGCAGTTTCCACAACATTTACATAATTTCTCTTGAAGTCACCATCACTTTATCACTTTTCCTAAGACATTTCTTACAGCAAGGAGGAAGAATGGATGAATGAAATGAGCAGATCCACCTATAAAGGCTCTAGCACTTCTTTCCCACACTATTCAGTGGGCATTCTTGGGGGTCTTTTGTTTTTTAAAGCAGTAGTACTACTATCCTCTTCGCCACAGGGTCTCCAGTATTTTAAAGACATTTAACACCTTGTCTAAAGTGGCCTCTTCCATTATGGCAGTCGTCCCCAACCTTTTTGGCACCAGGGACTGCTTTTGTAGAAGACAATTTTTCCACAAATCGGGGAGGGTTCAGGTGGTAATGTGAGCGACAGGGAATGACAGATGAAGCTTCGCTCCCTTGACCACCTCCTGCTCTGTGGTCCAGTTCCTAATAGACCATGAACTGGTACCAGTCCCTGGCCAAGGGGGTTGAGGACCCTTGCATTATGGCATTCTTGAGTGAGAACAAAGTCAATTACGCAAGAGAATTAATTATGATTTATAGATAGAGTTTGATTCCGAATACACATTTACTAATTTAAAAAATATTTACTAAGCAGCTACCATATTCTCAGTATCAAGACCTAGATACTGTGAGAGATTCAGAAATGAATAAGACAAGGACTTCAAGTCTAGAACAAGGGTTGACAAACTTTTTCCATGAAGGGCTAGACAGTAAATATTTTAGGCTTTGTGAGCCACGCAGTTTCTGTTGCAGATACTGATTCTGCCATTGCAGCATGAAAGCAGCACATAAACAAACAGGTGGGTCCCAAAAACTTTATTTCTAAAAACTGACAGTTGGCCGGATATGGCCTGTGGACCATAGTTTACCGACCCTTGGTTTAAAGCAATTGCTAGGGTATACCCAAACAAAACATACTCAACCTGACTGTTAGGCTTTTATTATTTCCTGCGTGAATTGTTACACAAGTTCCCCTCTCTTGTCTCATGTCGCCAACTTCACTCCCCTAAATACTCCACTCAACACAGCTGCCAGAGTGAGCTTATGTTTTAACACTATGCCACTGCTATTCTTAAAACTCTTCAGTGACTTAGCACTACTCACAGAAAAGGCATCCATACTTCTGAGCACAATATAAAAGGCTCTTTGTGCTCCATCCCCTGTTTCAGCCTCCCGATTCATCCCCCACCACGTCCCTACTCCCCTTTCCTACCTTTTATGCTGAAGCAATACTGAATTATCCTTAATACACCATGCTATTGTGCGTCTCTGTTCCTTTGCATATGTTGTTCTTTCTGCCTAAAATGCCTGACCCCACCAGGAAGCATGTTCACCCAGAAATTCCTCTGTGGAAGCTCCTCTCACTTGATAAGCTGACCACACCTGACACCTTTTCACTTTCTCACCTTGCATGTACTTTCTATTACTGTATGTGGAGGATTAGACTGTGAGCTGCTCAAGGGGAGGAAACGGGAGCATTAACCCTCAGCACAGTGTCTGGCATACAGTAGGCTAAATAAATCCATTGACTGAAAGTCAACAGAAGGTGTCATAAGTGATACATTACTATTAATATTTCTTTTTTTTTTGGCCATGTCATGGGGCTTACTGGATCTCAGCTCTCCAACCAGGGACTGAACCTGGGCCATGGCAGTAAAAGTACCAAGTCCTAATCACTGGACCACCAGGGAATTCCTGATACATTACTAGTTCAAGAAGGAAGAGACCACATCATTCTTGAAAGGGAGAATCAGAAAATTTTTTGAAGAAAGTGGTGGTACATGAGTCAGGTATCAAAAAGATAAGTAGGGGTTTCCCTGGCAGTCCAGTGGTTAAGACTCTGTGCTTCCAATGCAGGGGGTGTGGGTTCGATTTCTGGTCAGGGAACTAAGATTCCATATGCTTTGTGGCACAGCCAAAAAAGAAAGAAAGAAAAGATAAGCAACATAGAGGGTAAAGATTCTCAGTAAAGCACACACACACAAAAAGCAACATCAGAGAAGTAGTAAAATACATTAATATCTGATGACTGGTAAATATTTCAGCTTGGCTGAAGTGTATGAAGAATAACTGAGAACACATCAAGAAGGGCCAATTTAAGGTCATGTCTAAAAGGACCTTAAAGACCAGGCTAAGACATCTGTTCTTTGTTCTGTAGATCATGGCTAGCCGCTGAAAGGTTCTGAAGAGTAGAATGCTATGACACAGGAAGATTAATCAAACAGAAGATCAGTAGTGCAATGAGATCTGAAAGATACTGTCAAGATAGAACAGACAAAATCTGGCAAATAACTTGAGGTAGGACACAGTAGAGTGGTAGAAATCAAAGATAATCTTGGATTTTTAAGCCTAAGAAATTGGGATAAATAGGGAAGTAAGAGCAGGAAGGATAGTAAAAAAAAAAAAAAAAGTGAATTTGATTTTGGAATATTAAATCTGAGACCTGATAAAACATCCAGGTATAAAATGGAAAGTCGGAGAAATATACTTTTAAAAGATGAGACATAAATCTGGGAGTCATCAAACTACAGGTGATAAGTAAAACCTGAAGAGAAGGGATGACAAAGGATCAAATGCACTTTATCAAGCTTTATTTACCAAAATAAATGTATCTTTTGTATGTATTTCTCCTAAAGCATCAATAACATTATCGTATTAATTTGCCAACATCCATTTCCCTGACCGTCTATTCTTTGTGGGAAGAGGTTGTGCTTCATTACCTTTGTGTCTCCAGCTTAATACTTTGAAAACAGCAAGCAGGTATTTAATATGCTGACTTAATGAAGCAGCCCCCAAAATTCTAGCACGTAGGACATCCAACTTCCTATGCCATGTTACAAGTCAACACAGCACAAGTTTCTAAACAATTCTTCAAAATCACCATCTTCACATATCTGCATCAAATGGGGGCAACCTAAGTTAAATGGGTCAGTAGTTTCCACGGGGCAGATGCTACCATTATCTTTTTTCCAACTACTCTGAAGACGTAGCAGTTGACAATTAATTAATACCTTTCATCATGTCTGTTCTCCATCAAAAGTTAGTCAGTATTAGTCTAGCCCTTGGAATGCTTGAGAGACAAGAGGAAGAATACTAGCACAGGACTTACAGGGCTGTAGACTCCTAATCTGGCAGTTGGTTTTACTGACCTTTATGTGTCTGTTCATAGCAGTGGACTGTGCTGCTCGCACCAGACCCTCCAGTTCAGCGCCGCTGAAGTTCTTGGTCTCTACGGCCAGTTCTTTAATGTCTACGTCAGCAGAGAGTAACTGATGCCCTCTCATCCTTGCTGTGTGGATGTGAAGGATCTGTAATCGGCCCTTCTCATCTGGTAAGCCTGATAACATTGGAAATAAAATAGATAATTATAATCCTAATGTTCTTCTTATAGCCACTCAAGTGTATAAATATCTGCTTTTCATGATATATGACTTTTCTAACAAATATTAAGGTATATGACTTTGCTCCTGCTAATGAACTCTAATTACAACCCCCTACCCTAATCAGTGACAGAGATATTTACCTATCTCCATTTTAACTTCCAGTCTTCCAGGTCGAAGGAGAGCCTCATCGATCAGATCTGGTCTGTTGGTCATTCCTGAGCACAGGTGTTAAAAGAATACACAAATGATCAGAATTCAAAAATAAGATAAAATACCCTTTTAGCATTTGCAAGAATAGTTGCAAGAATTTCCCTGACAAGCTAACAGGACAATTTTATAAAAGTCAAATAGAAAAGCAATGATTTTCAAAAATATCATTTGTTCTTAACCTAAGGAAAATATCTGGGGACTTTGCCTTAGTATTTCACTACTGTACACACCAGTGGAATATAAATGTAATGAAAACATCAAATATTTAAAAAGAAAACTTTAGGTTCAAACGGGTAGATAAGCTGTCAAAGTGAGAGAGGGGCAATGTGAACATCTATCTGACCTCAAGATCCCTTCCCTTTTTTGTAGGTGAAAGGTTTTCAACCTTCATAAATAGCATAATTTGTGTTTTGTTTTCTAAGTCATCTTAAGAAGAACTTCAGTACATAGGCAGTTAACAATAAGTTATAATAGGGATGCATGATCTGCCCTGGCCTGCACAGAACCTGAAGAACCTCTGAGGACCCTTGGAGGCCTACAGAAACCAATGTGAAAGCCACCACTTACACAGTGCTGCCTCTTTCATCTGTTAACTACAAGTTTAAAGCCATGAGTCACAAGAACTCATCTTTCATTTGTCTTCTTGTGACTTGTTGTTATTGTTCAGTTGCTAAGCTGTGTCCGACTCTTTACGACCCCACATACTGCATCACGCCAGGTTTCTCTGTCCCTCACTATCTCCCGGAGTTTGCCCAAGTTTGCCTAGAGTTTGCCCAGAGTTTGTTTATTGTGGCTAGACATTAAAACAATGAAATTCTTCAATATCACTTGATTCTAATTTGGCAACATTGGCCAAAATGTTTGTATAAAATTGCACATAAATTTTATAGGTAATTAATTACATATAAAAATTACACTAAAAAATTACATATAAAATTACAAGCTATACAGATCTGAATTTGGAACCTGCATATCTAACGTTTTTGAAATCACAGTACTTATTTTTTTAATCAAGCAAACATACCAATGACTAAGATGTTGTTCAGTTGCTCTACGCCATCAATTTTGGACAGCAGCTGGTTGACAACAGTGTCATGAACGCCTGTGCTCCCAGCCATGCTCCCTCTCTGCTTGCAGATGGCATCAATTTCATCAAAGATGATGATGTGCAAGCCACTGTTGGCACCAAGCTAGTAAGGGAAGAAATTACGTTAACGGTCATAATTAGCATATATTATTAAACAAGGTCATCAAGAAAGCAAAACGAAGCTTTCACTCCATTTGACCAATAAATGTAGCAAGTATAATCACGGCTGCTGCCCTCTCAAAGGTGGAACTGCAGTCTAAGAATTCTGCAAAATGAAAAGGCATTCCAGACCTCATATTTAACAGAAATAAAATGAAAACATACACTGTATACTGATATAAGTGACTACCCATCATAACTAACTATTCATTCACACACATTTCTTACCTCATTCTTTGAAAGAACTCTCAAACATTTCTTAATTCCATGAATTCCAACTCCTCCCCATTTTCCCTGAGTTTTGGTGGGAGGATAGCCTCCAAAGCAGTATGTTTACTGTTTACCATAGTATACAGCTAAAGAGGAACTCCACTCAGAGGTGGACTGGAAATTGGACAAACGGGAGAAGGTACTGAATTTGATTCATACTCAGTTATACCACATGAAAACAGACTGCTTCTTCTGAACAGTAAAGTGAGAAAAGCGACACAATTTATCAAAAGAACATAGTCAAGCAGGTGCTGTTTCCTCTACATAGTGATTTCTGTTTTATTTTGTTGGGTATAGAGTCATAATGAAAAAGAAATCGGTTTATATATTTTGAACTTCTAATAGATGCAGATACTTTTAAATGCCAACAGGGATTAGGTTAAGTTATTACGAACTTTCTAGCAATTTATATTTAAGTAATTAAGTCTCTTTTCAGGAACCAAAGGCAGAAGTGCATTGTAGAGACTTTTTTTTAAAGAAAAACCATTAGGGATTAGTAAAACAAAACAGGTGAAAATAAACATAACCTAAATACAACACATGGACAAAATCAATGACGGCCACAACGAGATTCAAGATTAGATATGACTGGTATTCACTAAACCTCTAGTAAGGATATCATTTTTTTTAATAGACAAAATTTTGATTATGAAAGTATCAGATGTTAACTGAACAAACTGGACTGAGCAAAAGTTATAAAACAAATAGAAATAAGTTAAAAATAAATTATCAATATATCACTTAAAGACAAATGCTGCTAACATTCTTTAGATCTGTTTTAAATTTATCTTAATTAAAAAATTGGAAACTCATTACATCTTTCATTTGCTTGAACATTAACTGTTTCTTTTTTAAAAATCTAAATTTATTATTTTTGGTTCTAATTGCAAAATACGTGATCACTATAAAACCTTGGAAAACTACCAAAAAATGTAAAGAAATCACAATCATCCAAAATCAACTAGCAAGAAATAACTGATATTAATTTGGTACTACGTAAAAGTTTGCATTCCTTTTTTCAGTTCAGATATCAGTATTTTAAGCTCTTTCCCACACCTATAAGCATACATTATAAATTTTATATTACAATGTATACAGCTATACATTACAATTTTTAATGCCCCCATAATATTTCATCATATATTTGGTTTCATAATTTAATTCCTCTATTCCACATTAATTCTTTACTGTCACAGACTTAGTAATTTCTAAGTTTTTAGTATTATAAAAGCTGTTGCAATGAACATTTTTATACTGAAATCTTTGACAATAATTCATGAAGGCAAATTGTTAAAAGGTGTGTTGAGTATTTTAATGCTCTTGAAATAGGCTTTCAAATCTTTTCCAGAGAGGTTTTATCATTTTATAATAATCCTACCACAGTATATAACACTGCCTATCTTGATATATTCCTACAAGTAAAAAGCAGTTCCCAAATTGACAGATGAATAATGGTATTTTTCAATCATTTTTAATTGGCACTTGTCTAATTATTGACAAGGTTGGTACTTTTTAAAATCATATATTTTTTTTTACCAGTGTCAATTTTTCTCTTACTACTCGTTCATGTCCTCTGTACATTTTTCTATTGGGATTTACTAATTTTTATCAATTTATAAAAATTCTTTATACATTAAGGGTATTATTGTATTTGTTATACATATTTTATCCCAATTTGCCATTTGGCTTTTAATTTTACTTATGGTATATTTTGGCTTCCCTGATAGCTCAGTTGGTTAAGAATCCACCTGCAATGCAGGAGACTCTGGTTCGATTCCTGGGTCAGGAAGATCCCCTGGAGAAGGGAAAGACCACCACTCCAGTATTCTGGCTTAGAGAATTCCACGGACTGTATAGTCCACGGGGTAGCAAAGACTTGGACATGACTGAATGACTTTCACTCAACGTATATTTTTAGTAAGTGGAAGGGTTTTTTAAAATGTATTTTTACTATTTAAGCAGCCAACATTATCAATTTTTATTTTTATGATGTTTTCTGTTACTTTTATCTTTAAAATCTTCCCCTATTACAGACACTGGTAGTCACCTACATTTTATTCTCTTGTAAATTTTTACTTTACGTACAATTCTTTAATCTATCTGAAGTTTAATTTTTATATATGATACAAACCAGGTGGTTCAGTGGTAAAGAATCTGCCCGCCAATGCAAGAGATGCAGGTTCGATCCCTGGGTTGGGAAGATTCCCTGGAGAAGGACATGGCAACCCACTCCAATATTCTCGTCTGGAAAATCCCATGGACAGCAGAGCCTGGTGGGCTACAGTCCATGGAGTCACAAGAGTTGCACACGACTTAGTGACTGAGCACACACACAAGAGTAAGAATCCAAGTAATTCTTCAACTATTTAGCTGATCCAAAACTGTTGACTCAATAACCCTTTCTTTATCGAGACACTATTTCTATCAGGCTTTATATTTTTACATATGACAGGTATTTTCAGCCTATACTATGGACAGTAGCAGCTGGGGCAAGCTCTTTCTCTCCATACCTTTTTCTTCTTTATCATAACTGTCTTGGTTACTTTCAACCATGTTTGCTGCCCCATGATTATTAGAATCCTTCTACTAAAGTAAAAATATGTTCTCCAATTAAAAACAAACAAACAGAAAAGCCAAGTTTTGACTGAAATTGGATCTAATCTCTAAATTAGTTTAGGAAGTACTGACATCTTTATTCAGTTCTTAATATATCTCTCCAACTATTTAAGTCTTTTACGTCTCCCAATAAAATTTTGTACTTTTTGTCATACAAATTTCTTAAAGATTCCTAACTATTTATGGTTTTTGGTTACAATCATGAATGGGACTTTCACATTATATTTCAGAAACAGTATATATGTAGAAATAATAATTTTTTGTATTTATTTTACATCAGACTACTTTACTCTCTTTTTTAATTACTGCAGTAAGTTTATTTATTTATTTATTTATTGAAGGTCAAGTTTAAATTTAATGACTTTGGTATTAACTATACACATACTAGTAAGTGCTAAGACTTAAAATCTTCCGGTTCAGTTGTGACTCCAGACAGGATACAGAGAAGAGTTCTAAAAATCTCTTCTCTGGGTTTTATGGAGACTTTCTTTACCCTCCTGTGTTAGCCTCTTAAGGCACTGCGTCAGCCTTATACTTTACTCCCTTATTTATGCTTTTTTGATTTTTTGGAATGTTCTATGTAGACAATCATATTATCTACAAGCACAACTTTGTGCCCTCCTACATAACAGGTATTCTTGTTGTGGGGTATGAGAAATTATTCCTGAACAAAGGCAAATAGAAGGAGAAAGAGAGGAACTAACAGATAAGAATTCAGATGCATGTAGGGCCACTTGAGCAGAAGGCTAAGGGGACAATCCAGGCCCTATAAAGGGGATAATAAAATTTACCTAACATGAGAAACAATAGTTACAGTACTATCACAATAGGGACTAAAATCCAGAAACAGGCCTTTCTAATGAAACAGAGACGATCAAACACACACACACACAATTGCAAAAGCAGGATGCTCTTTATACAAGATGATTTTAATCCTGAATTTAGGATGGAAAAGGAGAAATACGCAGTTGGAAGGTCAGCGAGAAACACTGGCACGTAAATGAGGTGAACAGACTCTTCAAGAGACTTTTGGTGATAGGAGTAGTGATGACTAAAAAACAAAAGTCCTAGGTTTGGTTACTGCCTGCAAGTGGAAAGGGGAAGTAACAGCAAATGTAATAAATTACCTGTGATTATGATAAGAAAGTTTCAGAAGGGAAAAGATGGAAGGGAAAATAATTTTTAAGTTTCTACCATGAGAAGACTTTAGTGTTAACAAGACATCTAGTTAGAAATATCCTCCAGATAACAAGATATAAACTGAACAAAAGAGGATAGAAAGATTAGATGTGAAAGTCATCTACAAATGGCAGAGTAGAGTTGCAAATGAGACTCTGTAAGGAGATGAATCATATAATTAAGCTGGAGAAATATAAAAGCCAGACAGATTCTGGGCTACAGTACCAAAAGATGATTCCAATAAAGTCAACCCAAAGAAAACAGGATCAAGAAAACACGACAAAGATGAAAGATGAAATGCTGTATCAGAAGTAGGAAGAAAAATGGTTCTAAAAATGACCTGAAGGGAATTGGAAAGGATCTAAAACACACCTGAATATATACTTAAAAAAAATAAAAACCAGATAAAACACAGTATGATCAAGCAATTCCACGCCTTGGTTTACAGCAGCTCTGCTCGTAACTGCCCCAAACTAGAATCAACCCAAATGCCCTCTAGTTGGTGAGTGGATAAACAAACTATGGTACATCCATATGATGGAATATTACTCAAGAGTATAAAAGGATGTTTGATACATGTGACAACTAGGATGAAAGCTCAAAGGTAATATGCTGAGTGAAAGAAGCCATTCTCAGAAGGTTACATACTATGGTCCCATTTATATGACAAAAAGACAAAACTCAAAGAGACAAAAGTATAGGGATAGACAACAGATCAGTAGTTACCAAGAGTTATTAGCAAAGGGACAGAACAGGCAAATTCTGTGAGGTGATGTAAATGTTCTGCATCTAGATTTTGATGACTGTTACATGAAACTATACACATGTCAAAATTCATAAAAGGGTACATGTTAAAATTCATAAAACTCAGAAAAGTTAGTTTTAATTCATAATAATAAATAAAAAATATAACATCTTATCACACATTCTAGTATTCATTACTTGGAATACTGTTCATTCTTTAATGCATTCTTATGCAAGATGACAGTCATGTGTTCATCAAGGTTTTCAAAATTTAACTAAGCTTCATTATATTTTTTTTTCCTGAATATAACTTAGAAATTGTTCTCCTTCCACAATGTTTTAAAACTAAAGTCTGAAAAAATAACTTAATTTCTCAATTATTGCCATATTTACTGAACAGATATCTAAAGATAAACAATAGCTTGTTGCTTAAAAAAACTTCAACACCAAAACCTATTCACCTTTCTATCTGTAGAGAAGATAGAGAATGAAGAATTAGAACTACAATCTTAGCTTTGCCAAAAAATTCTAGACAGTACAGTATTAATTCTTGCTGTCTTCAATAAAAAACAAGGACACTCCTGTCTGTGACTGAAAACCTGTAAGATTTTATGCTATTTTTTTTTAAGACACCTTTATTCAAGGTTGTCTGTCAATACAGCATAAAACAAAAAGCTGTTATAATGTACGAATTTTGCTGTCAATGTGCCTTATGTTACCACTGGAATCATGACTTCCTTCTCAGTTCAACCTCAAAAATCATCTGTATGGAAGGGAAGCCAGAGACAATAAGAACACTGTGCTTGATTTAATGATCACAGGAGCAATCTTCCCTAAACATAATTCAGTACAATTCTGACCTTTTCAGAACCTTGCTAATCTTGAGACTTGTCATCAGGTCCCTTCCCCCAACCTAGGGAGTACAATAACATCAATTTCTACAGGTGCATTATTTAAATAAAGACAAGTCCTTATTGTAATAAATTAGGAATTGGGTTAGGAAGATGTGAAGATTAATGTTCACAGATTAATATAGCTTAATCATCAATAAACCCTTTACCAAAAAGTTTAAAGCTCCATAATGCAATCCTCTTCAATTCACTGACTTCTAGCTCTGTGCTTATCTGCAAACTCTTCCCCCACAGAAACACAGCTGATGCCATTGAGCCCCTGGCAACAGCCTTGGAAAATGGCTGTTCTATATTTAGCCAGTTTGACCTATATGCAAGTGTTCGTCTTTGTCAGCCTGGATGGTCCAGAATCACAGAGGTGATGCTTTTCTTTATTATGTAACACATATATACTCTCCATGGGGTCATTAGCTGAATACACCGAGCCATTTCTGGGTGTAAGAATTGAGAAAAGTATATCAGAAAAACCTGGCTATGATTAATACCTACCTAGAAATTCTTTGCCAACTCAGTTTTATTATTAAGTGTCATATTTAAACTGTCTGCAAGTTTCAAAACAGCACCAAAGATACCTACGCAGCCATGTAGAAACTATCACAACAGATCTTATAAAATGCTTCTCACCTGCACCTGATGTTTAATCCTCAGTGTACCATTAGGGTCCATTAGAAACACAATTTTGGTTTTTAATTTTCTTTGTTAAACAGTATTAATATTTATAAAAATTGATATCACATGACTTTTTCCCCCTAGAAGTCTGCTACAGGAACAAAAAGAGGGCGAAATTTTTTTTTGGCTATGCCCCATGGCATGTAGAATCTTAGCTATCCAACCAGGAATTGAACCTGTACCCCATGCTCTGGAAGTACAGAGGCTTAACCACTGGACCACCAGAGAAGTTTCAGAAAATATGTTTTTTAAAAAATAGAATAGAACTTATTCTGGGAACTCCCTGGTGGTCCAGCGATTGGGATTCTGCACTTTCAAAGCCAGGCCCAGGTGAGATCCCTGGAAAGGCGAACTAGGATCCCACAAGCTATGCAGCACAGACAAAATAAAATAAAATAAAATAAAATAAAATTCATTCTATCTTGCAATTACTGTATGGGTCCATTGGATCTTTTTATAAATCTAAGATAGATTATACTATTTCAACATTCTAGAAATTATGTCATCATTACTCACCAATTAGCCCTAACTATGCTAAAAAAGGGGACTTCCCTGGTGGCGCAGAGGTTAAAGCATCTGCCTGTTATGTGGGAGACCCGGGTTCGACCCCTGGTCGGGAAGATCCCCTGAAGAAGGAAATGGCAACACATTCCAGTATTCTTGCCTGGAGAATCCCATGGACGGAGGAGTCTGGTAGGCTACAGTCCACAGGGTCACAAAGAGTTGGACACGACTGAGCACCTTAAAAAAAAATGCTAAAAAAAGATTAAAATAATTTAAAAATGATGGTATTTCTCTGAAGGATGATGCAATAGTGAAATAAATATCGTATGACATCAACTTTCAGCATTTTTACTGTGTTGCCCAAAGTATTATATCTGCTCTCAAAAAGGTATAAAAGAAATCTAGACACCATCCACTATCTTTGTTGCCTGATTTTAGCTTTAACTGAACACAGTTCAGATTTTTTTATTCTATGGCCGTAATGGCAAAGAAAAGAAAATCAACAGAGGAAAACATTCTGCAATTATTGGATGAATCTAAAGATGAATGCAAAGACTGAGATAGCAGCACCTGAGATACTACTGAAGATGATGAAATGGATCACTCTAAGTAAAATCTCAGACTATGTGCCTTCAGATGATGGTGTCCTAACAGACTGTCTCAAACTCAAGGATGAATAAGACAACAGATGCTGAAGGCAGGTATTACAAAATAACAAGAAGAAATAGATGATGTAGACATTAAAAAATTAAACTGGCCATTAAAAAGCTGTATACAAACCTAAAAATAAAAATATTTTGCAACTATAGAATGTCTGATGGCCATCCTCTTTTCAACAAAATTATAAGCGAAATAAAAAAAAAATTTTTCAAGTATTGTCCTGATGACACAAGTAGAAGAACCAGAAGTAATGATAAACTATAATCTATGAGTGATGTCATTTGAAATTTACAATCAGTGTACAAGTTCATGCATGACAACTGATGAACAGTTAGTTACATTCAGAGGCTCCTGCCCATTTTGGATATATATTAGTATCTATTGATCAGTCAATAGATGTCTTCAAAATCAAGAAAACATGGGATAAAAATTTGGTTTTCACTATTTATGCTCTTATTAAATAGTTTAATAGTCTCTGCTTCCCTTTATTTTTATGTTTGTAAATGACCTGTAAATCAACTTATAAGTAGTTTTTAAAAAGGGGTTCAATCCAGATAGTAAATGGTAATGACTATTTTTCTTGGTATTCTGAGCTGTACAAAGATATTTGAAGCAAAAAATATTGTAGTATTAGGGATGAAATCCCTCATGGCTCAGACGGTAAAGAATCTGAATGCAATGTGGGAGACCTGGGTTCGATCCCTGGGTAAGGAAGATCCCCTGGAGAAGGGTATGGCAACCCACTTGAGTATTCTTGTCTGGAGAGTTCCACAGACAGAGGAGCCTGGTGGGCTACGGTCCTCGGGGTCGCAGAGAATCAGACACGGCTGAGCAACTGACACAAGGACACAAGGGATGAATGTAAAACTGAATCGGCTCTGGGACTGTCTGAAGAGTTGAGATCAGTTATTAGACTTGCAGTAATATACTAGGACCCAATGCAGCTAAGACAGCTAGAGACCTGAATATGAACAAGAACTTATTGGAATGCAGGGGAGAAAACCACCTTGGGTAAAACTGAAATGATTAAGCACCCAATAAGTAGATTTTAAGCAGTAGAAGGGCTGTTATAAAGGCAATGTTTAAAACTTATTTTTACCACCAACAAAAATTTAAAAAGTAGAAAATGATAGGGTTTAATAGAACTTACTAGATTTAAAAAATTGATGTTTCTGGTGTTATTCATATTGATCCACGTACATCTGTTATTTATTTTAATGTCTAAGATGATATTCTACTTCCTACTGGGAAGAATCAAGATGTTTCTACTTTTTCCCCAACTGCATATAGTACAACAACCAACATTCTGATACATGTCATTTTGTGCATAAGTGCAAGAGTATTTCTCTAGGGTAGCTGTCCTGAAGTAGAGCACTCATGGGTCATGGGGTTTGTGCATCTTCATTGTTATAAGATGCTGTCAAATTAATCTACAAGCTATTACCCACTGTATATCTAATTTATACTATGACTAGTAATGTATATGAAGTCCTGTTTCTCTACAACCTCATCAACTTTTGGCATTATTAGCCTTTGTAAATTTTATCAGGTTGTTAATAAGGTGATTTTTCTTTAATTATGCTCTTTCCTGAGCATTGTTTCATTTCCTTATCTTCAGCTGGGTTCTTCCTCTGAGAAATTGCCGTTTCATATCCTCTGCCAGTTTTTTTAAATTGTGGTGTTTGTCTTTTTCTTACTTCTTACATAGGAGTTATTACAGAGAATTCATCATAGAAGATGCCAATTCTTTGTGGATTATATGGACTTTAAATATCTTCTCTAGTTTGAGACATCTGTATTTAGTGTAATTTGACAAGGAATTTTCTTTATATTAATGTAACCAAATTAACATTTTTCCTATGTCTTTGATTTCCCTATATTAAAGAAACTCATTCCTAGCCTCAATTCCTAAAGCTTTTCCCTATTTTTCTTCTAAAACTTTTCTTTTGAAAGTTTTGTTTTTTTGCAAATCCATTTTGTAATTTTGTATGAAGTGAGTTAAGGACTACACTTTATCTTTTTCCAGAAAGACAATGATCTCAGTTCCATTTATGGAACAGCAGATTATTTCCCCTCTGATTTGTACTGCCACTTTTCACATAATAAGTTCTTCCTTTGTTCCTCAGTTTCTTTGGTCTGTTTTTACATGCATATATAAAACTGTTTCAATTACTGGGCTTCCCTGGTAGCTCAGTGGGAGAGAATCCACCTGTCAATGCAGGATACACGGTTCAATCTCTGGTCCAGGAAGATCCCACATGCTGTGGAGGAACTAAGCCTGTGCATCACAACTACTGAGTCCGTGCTCGAGGGCCCAGGAATTGCAACTACTGAAGCGTGCAGGCCTAGAGCCCATGCTCCACAACTAGAGAAGCCACTGCAATGAGAAGTCCATGCACTGCAACTAGAGAAAAGCCTTGGAAGCAACAAAGACCCAGCATAGCCCTCCCCAGAAAGAAAAATGTAGGGAAAAAAATGGTTTCAATTACTACAGCTTTCCAGTAAGTTTTGATACCTGAACAAGTAAGTTTTCATTATTCTTCAAAATTTCCATGACACTTCAAGCATCCAAATAAAAAAGTTGTTAAATTCCAAAAAATTCATGTTACACTTGATTGGAAAAGCACTAAACTTACAGGTTAATATGGGCAGAACTGTCATTTTTATGATGTTAGGATTCCCATATGAACATGTTCTATCTTACCATTTATTAGCTCTTAAAAATTCAAAACTGCTTATAATTTTCTCCTTTATTTTTCCTGTTAAGATTTAACCCTAGTTACCTTACCATTCTGACTGCTGTTGTAAGTTAAATCTTTTTTTAAAGTTATATTTTCAGGGTCTTCACACTTTGAGTCATGTTATTCCCTTCCTGCTTGTAAAGTATTTGAGTATTTATTTACTCCTTCCTCAGCTCCCCCTCATGCCTTGAAAAGCTTGAGAACTACATACAATTTTCACATAAACATATGACTTAAGTTTTATGTTAATTAACATTAGCATCTTCTTCCCAAATAATACAAGGATCTTATATGAATTCAACCTACTTACCACGTGGTTTGTTCCGCATTTTAGTTCTACACTTAAAATATATATGTACTGATAATCATTATCATTTTGTACAGTGAAAGCTTATTAAATTTACCTCTTTTAAACCTTTTTATTATGAAATAAGGCATACCCAGAGTGAAAGTTCCCCAAACGTGTATGTATGTCTGAAGGAATTGTCACAAAGTGAGCAGCCATTAAACTTAACAGGAACTAGAACAGTGCCAGCGTCCTGGCAGTGTCTCCTTACCACCATTCCCCAACACCCCTCACCCATCATGCCTCAAAGGCACCACAATCTGATTTTTATGGTAACTATTTCTTTCCTTTATAGTTTTACCAACTAAGGAACATGTACAATTAAACACTGTACTTTAGTGTAGCTTTATATAAATGAAATCATACAGCACAGATGAT